>NC_142141.1:40251786-40563452 GCF_024610735.1 Ursus americanus | reverse complement strand
TTTTGCAAGGGGAGCAGATGTTCTTTCCCTAAAGCCTCGAGGAGAGGTCGTTGAGACAGGCAGCTCGTGCAGGCGCAGTGCGTGGTGCTACTCCCCTCAGGGTGCGTCTGAGCACATGGCAGCTGCAACAACCGCTTAGAGACGGCTCACTCGCAAGGGTCACACATGGTCTTCCCTTCTTTCTGGGCTTCCTCTTTTTACTCATCTAACCTCTGAACTCACTTCTCCTAGGAAGTCTTCCCAGATACACATATCCTTCATGCCCGGACCCCTAGCGTGGAATATGCCCTGTATTTTCCTTCATGGTCCTGAACACAGATTATCGTGGTGCATACGTGCATGTGCTGGCTTGTTAATGTCATCCCCCCCCCCACTAGTAGAGGCCCCAAGTGGGCAGTCACCACGTCAGGTTTGCTTCCTTGTGTATCCCAAGGGTTCGCTGCTGGCTCTCAGTATGCACGTATCTATGGGATGGAAGGATGTGTGGACAGGTGTGGACAGTGGACATTCCCCCTCGTCATGTTTGGTCATCTTCCACTGACTTGCCCGCCTTCACCAGCACGCCATGAATTTAAAATGGGCATGGTGCTTATTGTTTGTGTCTGCAAACTAGGAGGTCTATCTGCCTCTTCCTTCTGGATTTTCCACCTGGCATAGGAATATCAATGATAGAGAAATCATTTTTCTACATATAGCCCTGGGAAAACACAGCATACCCTCCCTTAAAATAGCACATTCGTAGTAGCACCTCATTAACAAATGAGTAGATCTCTTCACTTTCTGTTCAGTCAAGGTTTGAAAGCTACAGGCTAGAGATGGAATTTAGGACTTGATTTATTTTATTTAACAAATCAACAGTAACAACAAAAGATTAAACATCCCAAGGGAGTTGGTAAAGTAGTACGTGGACCCTAAGTGAAAAGACGAGCCAAAAGGTACCAGGGAAAAGAGCATGGAGTGGAGAGTCTCAAAGATGGGGACTCTGATAAATAGAACTGCTAAGTGTCCGAGCTACAGGGGACCTTGGGGACCGGCCGGTCCACACCTTGCCTTTTATAAGCTAGAAATGTGTGTTGAGAGAGAAGCCTGCTTAGCTCTGCTCGTCCCCCCAGACGAGTCCTGTTTATGGCTCAAGGCAGCTACGAGGGAAAAGCAAGAGCGGGAAAGAAGAGGTGAATGGCCTCAGAAAGGTGTTCACAGCCCTTCTCAACTATGCCGGAGGAATGACTGCGTGGCAGACGCATCAGTGTGCGTGGGGAGCTCCGCACTCTTCTCTGTGGCTAAAATGCACAGGGACGGCGTGGTTTCAGCGGGTCCTCAGGTCTCCGGGTGCTGGTAGGAGTGGGGTAGGGCCCAGGAATTAGTTTTCAGAAGCTTCCCAGGTGACGCTGATGCTCACCCAGGTTTTGAAAAGCAAATCTTGGGGAGAAGGTGACTGCTGTCGGAAGCGGCAGGTTTCCATACACCCTTTCTTGGCCCTGTGGCAATCTCCGGGACCGGCTGCCGAGGGGCAGGGATCCCCGAGTCTCCCAGCGGGGGGGCTGGATGAGCCCCCAGACCTGTCTGTCCATGGCTTTGAGACAAGGGGAGGTGTTAGGCCCCCAGCTGCCTCCTTCCTTTCTGTAGTTTGGGGTGAGGGAGTGAGGCCATGTGTTTGAGGTGCTCGTGGGAAACTTGGAAACAGATTACCCCAGCCCACTCTGGATCCTCTGTTCCCCGGGTTGTACATTTTCCATTCCACGGTCCCAGACGGTGAACTACCCTCTCTTTCCCCTCGGAGTCCGAGACTTCCCCAAGAGGTCTCCGTTCCCGTAGATGCTCCTTAAGCCAGACGTCAGCTGGCTCGGGCCACGTGTAAGAAGCTGCGTGAAGCTCAGTGCAGGGCGCAGAATTGCCAGGACAAGATAAGACACGGCTGCAATTAATGCAGGTCTGCGAAAATGAGATTTAAATCTGGGGGTGTTTTTTGTTTGGTTTGGTTTCGTACTTAAGGAGATGAAGTGATTATTTAGATGGGTGGGGGGAAAGTAAGATAAGGGTAATTATTCGGCCTGGATAAATTGCCCAGAAAACTGCTGAAGTTTGCATTAGGTTGAGTCCCGTGGCACATTCTCTGGGGCCTGTTCCAACTCGTTACCTGGCTCTCCGCTGCATTTTCCAGCGAGCAGTTTGCACTTCTCAAGGAAGTAAACAGCTCAAGTGATTTGCATTAAAAAAAGCAAATACTGTTTTCTACAGTCTCAGCACAGTGGTCTGCACAGTGCGGTGAACACAGCCAGTGGGGGGTGCCAGACTGTCCCATGGGGCGTGGGCAGAAAGTAGTAGAACTTGTATAGCTTTTATTTCATTTTAGGTTGTTGGGG
Source organism: Ursus americanus (assembly GCF_024610735.1). Classification (NCBI taxonomy): domain Eukaryota; kingdom Metazoa; phylum Chordata; class Mammalia; order Carnivora; family Ursidae; genus Ursus; species Ursus americanus. Next base: position 40,561,089 of record NC_142141.1, on the reverse strand, counting down.
GATTTACAGTGTATGTACACATTAGTACAGTCGCATAGGGTTATAATTTATGAATCCGCGTTGGGAGTGCCTGGTGGCTACACCATCCGCAAAGGTTGGCATCCCAGCATGGAGCCTTGTGAAATACAGTTCAAGAAATCCCCTTAGTATGCAGTCAACCTTATTATCGCCTTCTGCATTTGAAAAATTCCTTCAGATTTCAATAAAAATAAAATATGGTCTACTAGAGCATGTAATACTATTTCTTTGCCCTCTTGTTAATTTCTTTTGTGAAAATAACACCATAGAAGTCATGACGCAACTTTACAAATTCAGGTAAGTTGGTTCCAATCTCTCGTGTATTCAATCCATTACCATATTCCAAGATGCCTTTCAGCCCTGCCCCCTATTACGAATTTCCCTCTTACAAATATCACCACTAATAATTTAGTTTTATATGTCCTTTGGGAGTTTAAATCTGTGATCCACACATCGAAATGTATAAAGACAAATATATTAAGGCTTGAGGAAGGTAGGCAGTTCCAAAATGAAACTGAAATGAAAACTTTTTCTGCCCTAGACAGAATGCTGGCAGTTGCACAGGAGGAAAAAACAGGGTAATATGATTCATTTGTGCACCGTATAGCTTCGGAAATCTATCTTATTTGCTTATGAGCTTCACTCAGCCTTGAAGGTAACAGAAATCCTTGAGATGTATGTGTCTTTTGAGACTGTAAATGGAGATCGTGCTGATACAGTCAGATTCTTACTCTCTTAAGAGAAACAGGATATCCCCACTTAGTTTCAATTCCAGTTATTGTGTTGGTTTTTTTTTTTTTAGGAAAATGACAAAACCACTTTGACAGTGCATAGATGAGTTAGACAAATAGGCAGTGTATGCTAGGGAAAAAAAAAACCACACCTCGCTTGAAGACCTAATGAGCAATGGAAGATTTGGCGTTTGGGGGGTGTTTTTCCCTTTTTTCACTACATCTTATTCAAAACGGTAGTCCAGAGCCTGGAAATAAAAACAAAGCAAATGATAAGAGATCAGAAGTTCCCCTGTAGAATCCAGGGCAGACATTTCTCAAAGAAATAGTTTTGTTTAAAATTAATAGAGTTCTCCTCACCCCTATTATTGTTTGCTTGCCTAGTGTTTTTTTTTTTTTTTTTAAGATTTCATTTATTTGACAGAGAGAGAGAGCGAGCACAAGCTGGGGGAGTGGCAGAGGGAGAGAGAGAAGCAGACTCCCAGCTGAGCAGGGACCTGATGTGGGGCTCGATCCCAGGACCCTGGGATCGTGACCTGAGCTGAAGGCAGACTCTTAACCGCCTGAGACACCCAGACGCCCCTGCTTGCCTAGCTTTTTGTTTGCTGTTCATTTGCTTGTTATTGATTGCCTAGCTTTTTATGTAAGTACTGGCTAATCTCAGTAAATGACATTTGCAGAAAAAGTAAACCATGCTTCTTCCTTCTGGTTCTTTCTCTTATACCTTCACTTGAAATATCCTTCCTTCTACTTCTGCCTATCAAGATTTTGAAGCCCCCCTCATCTTTCAAAGAGACTTCTCTAATAGTGCCAGCCTCTGTCATCTCTACTTTCTCTGATTGCCAATTTCATTTGTCTGTTTCTTATATCATAGCACTTAAAATCAGAAAGACCCCTCCAGATTTATAAATAAGGTAGATGTTTTCAAAAAATTTTTGGTAAAGCTGTTGTGTGGATATTCAAACTTATTTCCTCTAGCAACAGACATATTTACTTAATAGATATTTGTGGAATTATCTTTTAAGCTAGTAGAGTCAGATAGATAGCCTGCATGTCACATACACACACACATCCTCTCCTCAGCTCCAAAACATCTCTAATTCTTCCTGATGCTCTTTGCTCTGACACCAGATACAACCACAGAAGTTGGTAACATGGCCCTGCAGGTGCCCACAGCCAGGTCCTGGAAGGAGCCAACACTGGACCAAAGCCCACCTGGCACTGCCATCCACATGCTACTGAGAGCTGTGCTGGGGACTCTGAGGGATACAAAGAGATAACAGACACAGTCTTCCTCTCTTAACAGGATTTATTATATTCCATAATGAATCATAGTTATTACTATACTTTTCATATTCCCCTCTTCCATATAATAAATCCTTAGGAGCCATATGCCATATCGACCCAGAGAAGGGACATCTGATTCCTTCCAGAGATCTGGGATGGCTCAATGGATGGGGTGGTGTTAGACTATTCCATATATTTTCCATAGGAACACCCACAGAAATGGGTGATACCCTAGAGCAGAAGAACAACATGCACGGTGGTCCTCAAATAGGAAATTTTATGGCCCATTCAAGGATCAACAGATAGTCTATGAAGCACAGATGTTCCGTCCGTGTTTTAAGTTGCAGACTAAGGAATTTGACTTATCTTACAAGTACTAGATTCAGTAATGGTTTTCAAGTTGAGTGACAGAGTCAGAGTATTTGTTTTAAGGTTACTCCGACAGTGAGGTAGAGAAACAGCTAGACTGCAGAGAAGCAGAGCAGTGGTGGAGGCAGAGACAGGTGTAGAGGCCTTTGCTGTAGCCCCACTGGGAAGTGACCAGAGGCTGTGCTGCAGGAAAGGTGGCCTTGAAGATGGAAAGTCAGGAGGAAGTATGACTGATGGGTCAGGGGAGGAAGGGAGCAGGGCCAGCCTATCAGGCAGAGTGCTGGCTTCTGTGATCAAGGGGTCCTTGGTGGTAGAAAAGAAGGATAAGAATTTCCTCTCCACCTTTTTTGTGAAGGCAGGACCAATTCTAAGCAATAGTTGGAATAAGATTTTGTTTACCTTCAAAACCTCCAGTTTCCTGTCCTCTCCTCCTCTGTTGCTAGTCCTTCTCTTCACAGGTTTCCTGAAGCCTGGTGCCCTCATACTGCTCTCAGCTCCCCTACTGAGGGTACCCACAGTCTCCCCAGCTGCTAGGAGACTCCAGGCGCTCCCAAGAAGTCTTCTTTTCTCCTCCAGGTCATTTCCCCCCACCCCTTTCGCTACCAACATCAATAACAAAAAAGGCCATCCAACAAGTGAAATCTTTTCCATTTCTTCCAAGCGGTACATTTGCTAATAAAACAATCTGATTAACTCAGCTCTATGGTGGCCAATAATTCTGTGACAGTTAGCAAACTATGTGCATCTTAACAAGAGAACCCTTGTTATTTCAAAGAGTTTCCTACCGGTATCATTTAAAAATGAAATTTAAAGATAAAATCACAAAGCTTGGAATCCAAAGATGTTAGAGGAAATACCATGGTAGACCAGTAAGCCTTGTCTCCGGGAGCAGCTTCCTTAAGATGCCTCTGCTTGTCAGTACCTTCCTTTCAACTTACTAAGTTATGTTTCCTAAAACTTCTCGGTTTGTTCACAGTGACTTCGGATAGGGATTGAGAGGGGAGGTGAAGGGCTAGGGTATGAACTATTCCTATAGATGAGAGGTCAGCAGTTATAAGGCCAAATCGTACACATTCCAGGCTTTGCTGGCCAGTCTCTGTTGCAGCCATTCACCTCTGGCTTTGTAATACAGAAGCAGTCATAGGCAATAAGTAAACTAATGGGCATGACTGTCTTCCACTAAAAATTTACAAAAATAGATCTGGAGCCAGATTTGGCCCCCGGACAGCAGTTTGCCAACCCCTCTATAGATGATCATGTGTGAGCCTGGGACAGCCTCTCTTACCTGCTTCCTGTGTGGGCTCCCATGAGCACACCCTAGCTTTCCAGTCAGATTCTTCAAGAAGTGCATAGCCTTAGAAATATATATCAGCAAATAAGCATGAAGTTAGTACCAGTCTTGGAAAATAAAGAGTTGAGGGTACAAATCTTATTGATCTGGAAAAGGCAGCGGAAGGCCTCAGGGTGCCCCCTGGAACTTGCCAGTACATCAACACTTAGCTGCAGTGTCTTCAGCCCAACTAGTAACCCTTCATTTAAAACCCGCCTAAATGGTATGTTCAGTTAAAATGATCTTCCATTTTTCTAAGCCAGATAATCATGTAAAACTTTCTCTAACGAAACATTTGCAGAGAGAAAACATTTGTATGGGAGTGTCTTAATTCATGCCTTGTTTTCTTTCCTCCATCCCTCCTGTTTGCTTCTTGGGTCTCTTTTAGCATGTCTTTCTTTTCTGACAGCTCACCCACCTCTACTTTTTGTGTGTCTTGTGATTTTCCTACACACACACAATTTTTTTGTTTTGCAGTTTAGGATAAAGAATATCAGGGGCCTCTGGGTGGCTCAGTCGGTTGAGCATCTGACTCTTGATTTTGGCTCAGGTTGCGATCTCGGGGTTGTGGGATCGAGCCCCACATCAGGCTCCATGCTGATTGTGGAGCCTGCTTTAGATTCTCTCTCTCTCTCCCCCTCTCCCCTGCTCTGCCATCTCTCCCTCCCTAAAAAGAAAAAAAAAAAAAAAAGTCGTCCTGCTCCCAGAAATATGTCCAAGGAGAGCAGGCAGCCAGCTTCTGCTGAGAAATGACCCAAAGATCTGCCTTTAGTAGCCAGCCCACAAGCCAAAGAAGAGCTCCAGGCTCAACATGTTCTCATCCACTAGGTCATGGAACACGGCGAGCATGATAGATTCCTGCTTTGTAGAGAATGTCTGCACTCGCCTTGCCTCCATTTGAAATCAATACCAAGGAGGAACGTGCAGATTCTCCTTCTTGCGATCCACATCTCCTGTTATTTTTGAAGAACTGAGTCCCTTGAGGACATTGTCCTCTCCTTGGGATGGTGACACATACAAACCCGCCACAGGGGAGGCAAATGTGGGCCAATGACTGATTACATTCCAACATCCTTAAAGGTGATTTCTTTGCCTCAACTTTGCAAGGGACTAAGAAATCTATTTAATCTGTATATGTAAAAATCATCCAGATAATCACCCACAAAGTCTATTAGGCCCATTCACATTGTTTGGGGATGACCAATGGGAGGAAACCAGAAACAGGCTCGGAACAAGGGCAACACTGTTTCATTTTCAGAGCCCCAGCCTGAATGCCTGGGTCTACATCAGTTGTGGCTTTTCCCCAGCTGCCTCTGATGCTCTGCACACACGTTCTATGTGTGCTAGAACATTCTGGGGTCTGGCAAGTTTTACTTTTCAGTTTTACTGTTTTCCTCTTCAGTCCTGAGTCCCTTTTGTTGGAAAGCAGTGACTCTAGTGTAGCAGTAGATTTCTGTTTTAATTTTTGCAGTCAATTCACAGGCTTCTTGCTGCTTTGGGCTGATTTTTTGTTGTTCTGATCCCTTTTTCTGAATGGTTATTCATTCCCAGCCCTGGCCTCTGTGATGGCCATCTGGTTCTCCTTCAGTCACTCAAACATCTGCTCCAGAGATTTGGAAAATGAGCTTCCTTTGGCAGCCTCAGAATAATCTGAGTGTGACTGAAGCATGAAAGGGAAATGGCCACGCTCCGCTGTCCTGTAGATACTGACCAGGGGGAGGAGCCAGCACAGCTCCCTAGGGATTTAGAGCTTGGATGTCTTCTGTCACATCTGCAGATTTTTTTTTTTTTTTCAAGTGCTGGGAACTGTAAAAACATGGCACGAACTGGGTGCAACCCATCCTCCTGCAGTTTTCCTTGGGATCGGATTTGCTTGTGTAATGGAGATAGTTGGAGATGAAAGCCACACTTTGCATGGTTTGTTTGCAAGGCTTCAAAAGTTTGCTGAGAAAGACAGATGATGCTCAGGGTTCAACATTGTATTAGTCACAGTGTGTTTAAGGAGATCTCATAACTGGTTTGGACAGCAGTTATAGAACATTTCTAAGTACTAGACTTTTAACTTGGACCCAGGGGGCCTGTCTCTAAGGTAATGATGGTTTGCTCCTCTCCTTCAGAAGAATAAAATTTACCAGAAGCTAAAACTCAATCCTAGGCTGTTTCTCCTCTGAAATTATTTCTAGCCTCATTGTCCAGTGCAGCTTTTCAGAGGTGCTGCCAAGAGAGAAAAATGTCAACATAATGACGAGATTCAAATAATTACAATCCCAACAAATTCAAACCTTCTTGTAAGTCATAATCCAAAGACATTAAAATCAAAAGTAATTAACATCCAATCTTAAATTTCCTTCACCTTTTCAGTTAAAAACCAAAGCACTTGATAGCCTCCTGCAGTTTCTCCTATTCTTTATTTTGCTCCATCTTCACAAATGAGATTCTTGATGCCCGGGAGAGGTTGTGCTCGTCAGCACCCGCAGCCTGGGTGATTTCTGTCCGGAACAAATATGGCTCTTTCAGCTCCAAGAAAGTTGGATTTGTTCAACAGCAAGTCTCTTGTATGCTTTCTCTTTTAGTGAAATGTAAATGAACAAAGACTAAATGGACCTATACCCTTGACATTTAGAAAAATGAGCCAGTCCCTCATTCCTAGACAGTTGTCCCAGGCAGACTTTATTCCCAGAACCTCATTTAATTTTGCCCGAAGACCACATCAAGAACTGTAAAAAGTCTGAGATTTTACAGTATGGTTTCATGGATGCTGGCACAAGACATGAGATTCCTGGGTCAGAGACAAACAACTTTATTACTGATGGCACAGCAAGTAGCTGTTGGCTTTCTGCAATCCCAGTTTAGAGCATCATGTTTGCATACTGTCCCCCGCAGCCCCACGTCCCATAGGAGTGATACAGAGGCGTGCAAGTAGACGCACAGGCTTGGGATCTGTGTCACAGCTAAGGAACCTGATTGTTGGCAACCAGCATCTTTTATGATAGGCGCGAAGCAAATCTGACTGCCCTTTGCTCCAGAGAGAGATGTTATCTTTATTATACTGGACCATAAACAAACCTGTCTCTTCCTTCAGAGACACTATCTTTGACTTTCAGGTGGTTTGCTCTACAAACATCCTTGAAAAGATAGATAATCCAGAGTAAAAACGGCCTATGCACGCTGCTCACAGGCCACACAGAGATGGGAGAGCCCCGTGGAGGATGGCTGCCCGGCAGCCCGTAACAGACCCAGTCAGATCAGACAAAGGGCAGCTGATGAAAATATTCTTGTCTTCTCTAAATACAACTCAGTCTGTGGCAGTTATTTGGAGTCCATAACCATGAATTTAAACGCAACTGGCAGAAATCCTCCTCCCAATCTGGATGAGGGAAATCAAGTTGGTCCTGTGTCCTGTGGTCCTATCAAGTTCGTTTATATTCAGAATCTGCTTTATTTGCCTTTGCACTTCGAGATGAAAGTAGAGGCTCCCCGATGCACTGCGGGTGTAGACTGTGCCTCTGACAGAGCTTCTGTGTTCGCTGGTGCAGGCGTTTGCAGTCCTGAGCCACATTTTCCATTTCCACCACCTCTCAGACCTGCAGAGAAGGGCTTTGACTAGAGAAAGCTGCGTTTCTCCTCCCCGTTTATTCAGCTGGAAAACACCCTCTGCAGATTCATGAACCAGACCTGCCGCTGATGATGCGGAAGCTTACCCCCCAATGAGCTTGGAAGGCTCATACTTCTGCCACCTGCTCCTGGAGATTTGTCTTTCCTCAGGTTTTGAACATTCCAGGAGTTGAGTAACACGGCTTTCTGCTACATATTTTGGGGCAGTAATTGGATATGTCTCGAGAGTTTCATATCTATCTCCTTTTGGGAAGACTCACTTGAGTTTCTGTTTAACCTGCTGTTTAAATGGACTCCTTTCTTCTTTCCCAGCCCTGCTTGCTGAGTCTGGGGGCTTGCTTTATTCATTTATTCATTCATTCATTCATTCATTCGTTCATTCGTTCATTCATTTATTTGAACTTCCCTTCTTCCTTTGCTTTCTGACATCGATTTTTTTTTCCTAACATACTATTCTAGATTTCAGTCATGTGGGGCTCATCATTGTGAAAGATACGGAATTAACGAGTCTTCTGTTTTCTAAAGTATCCGTTGTCCATATGCATCTTGACCACCACCACCACCACCTCTGAGTTGCCTAATTCCAGCCAGGAATTCCCCCCCACCCCCCGGACCAGCATCAAGTTCTGGCCTATTATCATCCTGCCTGGCTCCCCTTGGTATGTCTCATGTTTGCTTCCTTTCCAGTCCTAATCTCATACTTTTCTCAGGCCACTTCCTTCAGGCCAACAAAAATAACTGTGTCCCTTTAAAATTGACCCAGGAATTTTTTTTAAATCTCCTTCTGGGCTTCTTCACCCTTCACCTTTAAATCAGTCCAAACATTCTGATCACTCTCGACAGGTTTTCCAAATCCTCCTGCTCAAGCTCTGCAGTTTTTAACCACCTCTCGTTGTCGTCTGGGCCTGAGACGTCCATAGGAGCGTCGTTGCGTTCCGTTCCCCGTGCTTTTGCCTCTTTTTCTCGGCTGGATTTCTTTAGTCCCCAGTCACGCCCTCCAATCTAGTAAAAACTAAAGTGTCTCCCCACTCGTGTGACGCCCACTTTGTGGTCAGGAACTGGCCTCCCAGGCCTCCCAGGCCTCACAGACTCCTCTCACCTGCACGGCCTGTTGTCTAGGAGCTCCGCTTTTCCTTCACGGAACCCTTTCCGTTCCTCTAGTTCATCATCGCACGTTCCTTTACCATCTCTCTGCCACTGCTTCTACTCTGATTATAAGGCCAGAGTGTGTTCTCAGATCATCCTGGATGTCCTGTGAAAACCTCGCTTCCAAAAGCATGCATTTCCAGGTACACGCATTTGGAACAGTCTTCTCAGCTGATGGGTTTGCAGTAATTTTATGGAATTTTTTTCTCATCGTGAATCCAGCAGATGGCATATTCGTGCCGGGTCACCATTTGTCTTGCTTTGTTCATTCATTAAACGTGCTGCCATGTGTAGGTAGGAAGTGGAGATGCTTATCCCTGCAGTCTACAGCTATAATCCCAGGCTGCGTAATCATCAACTCTAGAGGCACCGTGAGCATTGGTGGGGAGAAAGCTCAAGGTGTTTTGTTTCAGCTGGACCTTCACTCTACTTCTATGATGCACGTTGGGTACTCTGCTAGTACTCCAAGTGCAGTGTTATTTAATCCTCATAATAACCCTGTTAGATCATTACCAGGTAATTTTAACCCCTTAAACCCTTTTAAGCTCGGCTCTGTTTGAACCAGGGCAGTAGTGAACTACAGAGGCCCTGGCCCTGCCCTGCTTCCGTCAGCCTGGGCCTCCATGTTCTTTATTAACTCTCGGGGTGATTCTGTTGCACTCCAAAGTTAGTCCAGGTCATTCCTGACGCTTGGGAATCTCCTCAGAATCAGATCCATTCTGAGCACCTGCGTCAGTCCCTTTCCACTCTGGCCAATGCTTCAGCCTGGCTACATCCCCACTTCCCGAGACCCTTTATGGGCAACTCCTGAGCTTTGTGGGGGGAGTTCTCTGTTCAAACTGGGTTGCGTTTGAGCTTTCTCTGATCCCAGCTTAGAATTCAGTTTTCTCAAGTTGGATCCACTTTCACATATTCATCTGCATACCGGTTTCCAGAATTTCGTTGCTGTCTTTTGTGCTCTTTGCCCTGTGAGATTATGTCTTTCATTTCAATATCTCTTCTCTGTCACTTGAGTGTGGTTTCAAATGAGAAAAAAAGGGAAATCTGCCATCTTTAATCAGAAAACTATCACTTAGGGACATCTGGGAGGCTCAGTCGGTTAAGCGTCTACCTTCGGCTCAGTTCATGATCCCAGGGTCCTGGGATCAAGTCCCCCACCAGACTCCTTGCTCAGTGGGGAGCCTGCTTCTCCCTCTGCCTGTCGTTCCCCCTGCTTGGGCATGTGCTCGCTCGCTCTCTCTTTCTCTCTGACAAATAAATAATCTTAAATAAAAAAAAACAACTATCACCTAATTCTTAAACCCCATCTTTCAGATGAGGACATTGAAGCTCAAGGAGAATGACTAATGTACCTAAATCGCTAATAAACCAGGATTTGTATCCAGGCAGCTGCTCTACCACCTCACTATAAAACCAGAAGCTAAATATTCTTCTGCAGTGAGAGAGAATGTCATAGGCTGCAAGTGTAGAAAACCGTCCAAACAGAAAGGCTCTGACTTGGAAATTGGCAAATTATATTAGATTCCATTAATATAATGGCACTGTTGTATAACACATGAATTAGAAATTGCTGATGAATAATAGATTATACCAGCGGAACCAAAGGCTTTCCAGGAGAACTTTTTGCACATTTCATTTTAGAAAAACTAAAATGACATCATTTCCAGAACAGTTTGATTTGTTCTGTGCATCTAAAAAAATTAAAATACAGCAAAGGGACCGTTTAGAGTGTGGGCATTTTCCGACAATAGTCAGAAGACTGAAGAGAGGAGCATTGTGGTCAAAATTGCACTTTGTATATTATTGCTGCCTGTTCCCTGAGTTCCGAACCACCTCAAATCGTGACAGGCTGTTTTCTGTTACAAGAGGAAAAGGTTCTGTTTAAATTCGGAACCCCATGCAAACACTTTCCAGGGGTTCTGAAATCCGACGCTACTGCCTTGAGCTCAACAGTGTACCGTCTGCATCTCTTCGAGATGTCTCTAGGTCCATTCTGATTGGTTTTAGTTACGGGCTTTCCGTAGTAATGCAACACACACCATCTTTCGCGTAAGATTTCCTTGGTATAAGAGATGGTATTTTATAGATTATAGAAACCAAATGTCATCTCATTCTTTGGCACATTTGAGATTTTAAAAAAAGAAGAAGAAGGTTATTCCTTAAGGCTGTGATTCTCTTACTTCTAAACCGCCTCTCTCAGATTCTGAAAATAAAGAAGAGTTGGCTGCAGTTGGGCTCGCATCACAGGAGCACAGATTTGACACAGTGCATGTTCGCTCCTGTAAAACTACGCCGCTCATCCTGCACGCTCATTCTCTGCACACGTGATCTAGCCTAGATCTCGGATATATGTTATAAACAAAAAGGTGTTACTTCGGGGTCTCCATTCATTTCCTCATCTGTCAATGGAGAGAATATTTTTTACCTTGGGGCACATATTTGCTGCGAACATCTAATGGGAAAAATGTCAGGAATACGAACTCTACAGTATGGTACGGTATCGATCATCCAAAGTGTTAACTTAATTAAAAAACATCTAAGAATGTAGGGAGGGAAAATCCTCGTGACGCATGAAGCTGAAAATCAGGAGACTGAGGAGTCTCAGCCTTGCCTGTAACGAGTTGAAAAGCCTTGAGCAGGTCACTTTCCTGTCGGTTACTCCTATGAGGGCTTATGTCATCTCCAAAGTCCCTCCGATCGCGTGAAAAGCTGGGGCCACGCCAGAAAACCAGAGGAAAAATGGAAGAAGGAAACTTCCTAAGTCCAGAAACAGTGGGCCAGGATTGTTTGCTTCCCTTGACACGAGCTCCTTGGACCTGTTTTCTGAGGGTCTGGGCGTTGGCCGCTGTGGAGTCATCCAGCCCCTGACTGGGCACCGAGGAGGTAATGACGAACCCGCTGAGGAATGCCCTCTCCGAGGGCTGATAGCCCGGGTCAGGGGGTGTGAGAGGAAGAACCAGGAACTTAACTGAGTCTCCAGTAATTGCTGTTTACAGTCCGGACACAGGTTCTTTCCATGAAGCTTTTGAATTAAGCAAAGGGGAGGCCCTGAGGCTTCTCTCTGGATTATTCCTATTTGCATGTCTCCTCCTGTGCCTCAGATCTCTGGCAGGTCTCCAAGAGGGTTCATTTTGCACTGGGTGTGAATTAAATGTTACAATTCGGGGTTGGGAAAGACATCCCTCTTGAGAATCTCTAAAATCATCCTCAGGATTCCATTCTTGCCTTTACTTCGTAATTTAAACCTGGAGACCTGCCAATCCCCGACCTTGTAATAGGGATTCACCCAATTTATCTTTATGTATCGGGATTCATTTGCTTTCCCACGGCCCCTTCCTCAACTTGCCTGCAACTCCTCATTTCTCAGACCTTTTTTTTTTGCCCTCTTTCTCATCCAGAGAGGTACTTGAACTTGAGGGGGAAGGGGGAATTTTGCAAATCTCCTATATTACATATAAGATTTACATATAGGGGCATCTAGCTGACTCAGTCTGTGGAGCATACAGGTCTTGATCTCAGGGTCATGAGTTCGAGCCCCATGTTGGGTGTGGAGCCTACTTAAAATACAAAAATTTACATATAAACAATTACCTCTTAGAAGGAGGTGGGGTTTATCTGGGAGATTACTTTATGCATTTTCATATACTGAATTTGATATACAGTGTATAATTTTTATTATCAGTTAACATTCAGGATTTGGGGTGGGTTTTTTTATATTATAATTACGTGATTTTTTGATGACCATGAGTGTTTCAAGATATCGTCTATGTCTTTTTAAATTCATATATGTTTCTTCACATGAATCTTACCTGTTTTAATTAATATGAATTTTTCCCTTCAGAAGCTCAAAGGAAAATAAAATTTCAAATGGGAAAACTCATTGTTTGATGTATCTCTTAAGCTTTGTACATGTAAATTTACTTCCCAAATTTTTTATATACACTCTCAAGCATGTAAGTCTCTTTTTCTTCTCTAATAAATGTAGTTTTTTGGGGTTGTTTTTAGCATTTTTGGCTTTTCTCAGTGGACCCTATAGAACCTTGAGACCTTTCTTTCTGCATCACCTCTTGGGGTCTGGTAGCAGAGGAGTACAACGTGTGGGCTGACTTTCTGGGGCTACCTGCCCGTGACCTGAGCAGAGCTAATCAGTACTCAGGAGTATAGCACACAGACAGCATGGTTGACCCAAGGGGTGTAGTTTTTGGCTGCCAAAAAAATTAACGTTTTACTGTATTTTGGAATTGAGTTTAAATTTCTGGCTTAATGTTTCTTGCAATTCACGTTATAGGAAAAAGCACTAGTCCACAAGGCAAGAGGCCGGGGCTATCGCTGTGGCTTCGTGACACCCTCACCGCCCCCCCCACCCCCGCCCCGTGACCTTGACCGTTTCCTCCAGAAATGAAGTGGCCCCTGGGACCATTTCCACTTTGAAACCTGCTGCTTCTATGCTGTGCAGGGCCTGCACGCTGAGGAGGGACTTGCCGGCCCAAGGCTGTATGGTTCCAGGTTATCTGAGGGCCGGTGCTTCGATCCCGGGAAGCTTTTTTTCCTCACGTGATACCTGTACTGCTGATCTTCAAGCCTTGAGATAACTTCTGGGAGGGGATCTCATCAATGATTGCAAGCCCGCCTCTCCCATCAGCTCGGTGTTCTCTGCATTTCAGATGCCCGGGACAGATGAGCCCCAAGATTCGGGTGGCCCCGAGGAGTCCAAGGGAAACCTGGAAAGTCCCAAACAGGGCAGCAGTAAAATGAAACTCAAGAGTCGTCTTTCAGGTGAGTGGAACTCTTTGCGGCCTGTCTGAAAGGGAGCTTCTAGCCTCAGGAGTGCAAAGATAAAGTCATTAACAGAATGAGCTCTTTTCTCCAGTTAACAGCCTCCAAATTGTTTTTCCTTTAGAGAGCCCATGCCCCATGCATAAACTGCGTTGAGCCCGGCTGCCCAGGTGAATATTTTTATTTGAGTCATAATGAAGTGAATGTCAACATCTCCGTTTGTCTCTGCTCAAACCTAAATTTCCTGTGTCTATGGTTCATTTACTTCCACAGAACTTGGGTGATCCATGCCCTGTGGAATATTCCTAGTGGCCTATCTTCCTGGCAGTCTCCCCCAGGCCCTCGGTCCACCAGAACCAGGGGTAAAGCGCTGTTTACCTAATGTTAAATCTGCATCTCAAAGAAGCAGGTGGGAAAATGGGATGGGAGTTGCAGCTCTGAGAACAAAGAGATTTCACATTTCTTGGTTATAAGCTCCTAGCAGCTGGCTTGTGCCCTGAGAAAGAAAGTTCCTGTTGAAAGCCGAGGCCACGTGCAGGCACCCGTTAGGATCTGTGGGTCCTAGGCACTAACTCCCTGATGGGCTCTTTCCCCTATTAAAAAACAAACAAAAAAAAACCCTGAAAGTTGTATTTTGTGGCTGCATTCGTATAAAGATGCAAGCTGGATTCTTATTTATCTCTCCATTACTATGATGTTTATACTTAAAACTTTCTTGTGGGCCCTCGTACGGTGACTGCTGGCCTGATGGAGAAGCCAGCCCCTGCTGCCTGCCCATGAAAGGCAAAGGCGTCTCATGTGACCTTGGGCCGGTCACCTTAAGACCCTGAACTTCCTCTCCCTCACCTGAAAAAAAGGAGATCATAATCCTGGCTTTGAAAGGGCGAGCAGATTAAAAACAAACAAACAGACAGGTACGAGCAGCCCGCCCAAGCATGGCGTGGTAACCTCCACAACCCGCCAGTCTCCTCGTCCGCACAAATCCGGGCGGAGGGGCGGTGTCTGTGCCTGCCAACGAGGACCCCACAGGCTGGCCCTCTGCTGAGTGTTCTCAGGTAAAGTGACTGGTACAGGACCCTAAAATACATCTGTTTCTTTTGACAAACCCGAGTAACAGTGAATTAGTCTGCATTTGTAACTCATTATAGTTAGGCCATACATACCTGAACGCGGGTTTGCGACAACACAGTGACACGGCCAGAGGCTGATAAGTTGGAGGGGAGACATCGTGCCTAAGGCCCTCATGTGGAGGGCCAGCTCCCCTAAACCCCAGCTCCCCTAAAGCCCTGAGGAATAACAGAGAGAAATACATTGAATTCCTGTGTGTGTTTGGGGCCTGGACGTCACAGGGCATAGCGGATGGAGATCTTTAGGTCAGCTGTCTTGGCAGTTAATCCACACCTTATAAACAGTTCCCAGGAGGGCCACAGAGCGCTGGGGAAGTATCAGGGACCTTTGAAATCTGTGCAGTCACATTCCTCATTTTATGGATGAGACCAGAGAAGTTAAGGGAATCCCAAAGGTCACTCATGCAGTGCCAGCAGAAAGATCTGCCTCCCAGGTAGTTCTTAGCCACCCGTGGCTTCCTGAGAATCTTGACAAGAATCCTACTCCCCAGCCTGGGGCTTTATAGATAGAGATATGGGGAGGGGGTATAGCTGGGGACCTTTCAAATCCTAATTCTCTAATGCTGTCTCTCCTATTAATTTAGAACAAGCAGCACGTTCAGCTGAATAGTAAATCCACAGCTGGCCACTGTTTGCCACAAATGGATGTCACCCTCTCTTCCGGTCCTTCCCAGACGCCTGGGGCCATAATAAGCAAATTTGTCCAACAGGCATGAGGTCAGGTAGAACTGTGTTCAGTTCTCAGCTCTGCCATGAGGGGCTGTGTGACCTGCGACAAGTGACGTGACTTCTCTGGGTCTCTGTTTCTTCAGGGGCAGAGTGAGGATTATAATGTACATTTATTCTGTAAATCAGCATATGTGAAGGACCGTGGCACTGCCCCTGCAGAATATGGCAGACACCCCACCACTGCCGTCACTAACATCACATTCATCACCGTCGTTTGCAACCTTATCATTGTTGTCTCCTCTTTCCCTCTCGAGAGGGGAAGACGCTTGAATAGGTTCGGACAAGAATATTCTCGAGAACTTTACGCCATGATAAGGCACGCACCAGAGGTAGGAAGATGGAAGTCTCTCTGGGTCGTGGTACTCAGGGGAGGCATCCAGAGGACACAAGATGAAGGAGAGCCAGGACCTTGGCAAGATTTGACAGAACCCAAGAGGAAGCAACCAGTGGTCTAGACGAGGGAGAAAACACACGAGAAATGTTTAGGGACAATGGGGGAAAATTGGTTAGAGAAGTTTTTGGCAACTGTTTTTCCTCCTCGGCTTTTCTGGAAGATCCAGTAATCCAGCAGGAACATGATTGAATCCAGCAGAGCTTGTCAGAGAGATCAGGGGTAAGGAGCCCCTCGGGGTGGGAGACGGTGGTGCCGGCAAAGTGAGATAAAATGTCAGGCGATATTTATAGGCTCCCCAGTTTTGGAAAGGATGCAGGAGGAGGACAGATCGTGTCCTTTGAGAATCCGCAGGCCAGAGCCACGAATTCATGGAGCAGGGCAGTGGGAGATAAGGCTGGAAAAGTAATTTGAGACCTGTGAAAGAGGCTTACGGAGCTGGGTCTTCATGCAATGCTGTGAAATATGTTCAGTCTAAAGATATTTGAATACAGCAGATTTTAATGTGATCAGCTGCTAATTTGTCCCATAAACTTGGCTATTTATTTCCCGTTTGCTGCAAGCGAGTCAGTCTGGTATTCACCTGTCAGTGTGTTATCTGCAGACACTACCGAATGTGGTTTCTCTTCGGTTGAGGCAAGTGCCTCCCTGTCAGCTCAAAAGGCACTTTCTTCTAATAAATCTTTCTCAGATGAGTAAGCATGCCAAGAGGGATTAATCTGGCCATGAATTAGTAAGTCATGAATTATTAAGGAGGTTCTGTAAAGAAGTTCCAGCCATTTCCACTAAGATTTTTGCCGACTCTGGCTCCAGAATGACTAAAGTGATTTTATACAACATTTTTCCTGCTATTCCAACCTGAATTTTCCTTACTTCCTACTGCTTTTTTTGCCAGCAGGGTTCCCTTTTAATTTTGGTATTTTTGATTCATCCTTGTTAATGCCCTGGGTTTGTGATCTTTTTAAATGGAAATTTCTCTTTGATTGCAAAGGAGTTTCAGGTGTTTGAAAACCTGTATCACAAAGTTAATATGTAGCTTTTGAAAAACCCAGCTTTTAGTGATGTTCATGTTAATATAACTGAATCAGCACTCTTCCAACTTTTCATCACCGTTGCAGACTCCATATATTTAAAAGAGTACAGAATCATCCTGTTTTATTCCATGAAAAACTTTCTGAGAAGTGTTTAGGTAAATTGAATTTTAGGTCATCAAGTAAAACATAGTCTAGGAGAATTTGATACTACAAAGAATCTGTATGTGTATATAGCTATACACACACACACGTATATATACATTTATAATGTATTTTGTAAACACTGTAATGTGATTAAGAGCTATATTCAGTGTAATTGAGCCATCATTTAAAATTAAAATCCCTTAAATTATCTTATTTTAAAATAGCATGTAATATAAATTAGGTACTGATAAAGGTGTCTTTAAAAATTACTATAAAAATTTCCTAAGACACAAAAGGTCTAAGCATAAAGGGAAAAATTGGTATATTGTACTACATTAAAATTATTAATTTTTGCTCATCTAAAAATACCATTAAGAGTAAAAAGCCAGGGCGCCTGGGTGGCACAGCGGTTAAGCGTCTGCCTTCGGCTCAGGGCGTGATCCTGGCGTTATGGGATCGAGCCCCACATCAGGCTCCTCTGCTATGAGCCTGCTTCTTCCTCTCCCACTCACCCTGCTTGTGTTCCCTCTCTCGCTGGCTGTCTCTATCTCTGTCAAATAAATAAATAAAATCTTTAAAAAAAAAAAAGGTAAAAAGCCGAGTCACAGACATGGAGAAGATATTTACAATACATAGATACCATGAAGGACTTATATCCAAAACATATGAACAAAAAAAAATAAAAACTCGTGTAAATCAACAAGAAAAAGAAACCCAATAAAAGAATAAGCAGAACATTCACTTTACAATTTTATCAAATAATAATAACAGGCACTTTATAACTTTATTTTAAAAAAAAGACCACCATACAAATTTACAAGAGTAAAACAGCCAATGGACATTTGAAAGAAGCTTAGTCCAACTGGTCGTCAGTGAAATGTAAATTAAAAACCATAATGACGGCCCCTGGCTGGCTCGGTTGGTGGTACGCAGCACTCTTGATCTCGGGATTATGAGTTCAAGCCCCACGTTGGGTGTGGAGATTACTTGAAAATAAAATCTTAAAAAAAAAAAAAAAAAAAACCACAGTGAAATGTCATTATATACCCATGAGAGTGGCTAAAATTTAAAAAACTGGCACCACCAAGCATGGCGAAGATGTGGGGAAACTAGGACTCACACAGAGTGGTGTTACAACATTGGGAAAGGCGGATGTGTTCCCGTAGCTCAGCATCTCCGTCCTGGGTCTGCCCCCCACAGATAGGATTTGTATGAGAATGTTCCATAACAGTATCTTCTAGATCACGGGTCAGCAAGCTACCACCCACAGCTATATTTGTACAGACCACAAGCTAGAAATGCTTTCTACATCTTCAGTGGGTTGTAACAACAACAAAAAAAAGATGTTTAGAGAATATGCAGCAGAGACCATCTGTGGCCCATAGAGCCTAAAGCATTTACTATTTGGCTTTTACCAAAAAAAAAAAAAAAAAAAAAAATTGTTGCCCCTTGTTCTAGAACTGAAACTGGAAACAAAGTAAGTGTTCATCAGCAACAGAATGGATAGCCAAATTGTGGTATGTTTATACAATGAAATAGTACACAGAAATGGGATGAACAGACGTTTAGCAACAACATAGGGACTTTCACAGACAGACGCTGAGGAGCCAGATATAAAAAAGTACATATCGTATGTGTTCATTTATATAAAGTTCAAAAATAGGCAAAAGTCATCTTTGATGTTGGAAGTCGGGATAGTGGTTACCATGGGTGAAGGGTGGTTAGTGGTGCCAAAGTGACTTTTGGGTTCCAGAAATATTCTGTTTCTTGGTCTGAGTTTTGGTTTTTGGAACATTCACTTTGTGAAATTTCATGGAACTGTATGCTTAAGACTTGTGCATATCTCTGTAAGTTTTTATTCTTTAATTAAAAAGTTTATTTAAAAAGTCATTACATGGAAAAAAAAGCACCTGCCCCAACAATGGAACTGTACCAACCACAGAGTAATGTTCCTCCATCACTAGAAAACTATTTACTGATATCATTCTCGCTGGTGCTTATCGCCTTATCAACCCTGGCTACATCTTACTTAGATGAAACGTATACATTTTCTCATATCCAGTCCAGTGCCTTCAAAGACTGGCACTTTCTTCATAATCTGTCATTAATGGCCCCAATGCATACCCATTAGGCAGAGCGTGTTGGTAGAAAGCAATGAGCTCGTGAGCTTATCTAGTACCTTGAAGGTATTAGACACTAGGCCTTCTGAAAACCATGTAGGGTGTGTGTAAATGCACCAAGTTTATACCTGATGCTCTCATGAGATTCTTCCCACCCCATATCACGCCATGGTTTTTTCCATGTTTTTACAAGGGGGTGTACACCGTCTAGAGTCTGTTGAAGAATATAATGAGCTGATGGTGCGAAATGGGGACCCCCGGATCAGGATGTTGGAAGTCTCCCGAGATGGCCGAAAGCACTCTCTTCCCCAGCTACTGGACTCGACGGGAACATCACAGGTAGTACAGTACCATGGAGCCTTTTGTTTTCTCGTACTGTCAAAGATGCCCGGTTAGGGATGGAAGCCTGGGTCTCTAGGCTTTCTTTTACTCTTTCAGAGACCAGCAAGAGCATCCATGTTGTGAAGAGCTGCCCATCTGTGTGGGCAGGGTATTTGGGACTAGAGATGTAACACAGAGAACGAGGTCTGTCCATGGAGGTTAGGAGGAAGTCAGCCTAGAATTTGAAAACAGTAGAGAAAAATAATCCTTTGTTGGATCTCAACATCTTGATCCCCTTCCTACTGTGTGTTTTGGAACTGAGAGCTGCTTTCAACTGCCAGGAGACAATGGCGCCTCACGGTCTGTGGTCAACCACCATCGCTTGTTTAGTGGGCGCGTCAGGTGTCGGCGTAACCACTGGGTGGGTGCGTGGGTGTTGGGTCATGGTGGGGGGAGTGCATGTGTGTGCCTGTACTGTGTCTGGGATGTTACCTGTTATACACTCATGACTCATACAGGCAAGGTCAGAGGGACTACGGATGGCGGTGAAGGAGGCAGTGATGTTACTATTCCAGGGCCTGCCCCAGAAGAGCTCGGGGGTCCATAATTCTTCACAGGGCTCTTCCACAATTACATCATCCTCAACCCAGTTAAAAGTGGGTAGGGAACTCCTAACCAAGTTGAAGCAGGCTCAGTCTCTGGGGAACTTGTGGAGTGTTCTTTCACCGTCAGCCAGAGGGCTCAAGAGGAACCTTGGCATCTTGCCTACAGTGGAGCAAAGATGGAGGCAGAGGGTGGAGCGGCGACGTCCATAAGTGCATGTAGACTCATAGATCGTAGAGATGAAAAGGACCTGGGGCAGGTCATCTGTGTCGGGTTGTTACTTTGAGTGTGTTATCACCATTTTATAGACAGGACAGTGAATCTTAAAAAGAGTGAGTATTTCACTCGAAGCGATTTGCCGGAATCACTGGGAAGAACGTTTTACCTAGCCAGTCAAACCACCAGTGCCCGTGTTCCAGAGGCAGTTGCTGATCAGGTTATTTTGTGTGGAATCTACCCAAAGACAACTTGAGTTGGGACATGGAGAAAAAGCAGAGCAGAAAACCTGTGTGGGTCCTGGTTAAAACTCCTCCAGACCCATAGCTGGAGACAGGCCCATGGCCTGCTCAGAATAATCCAACTGGACCGACGGAGTCAGGGGGTGGATCAGAAAGTTGTAGGAGAACCACGTTGTCAGGCTGTTTTAGTTAGTGCAGAAAATGAGAGAGGGTTTCCTGCCATCACAGCCAAGGAGGCCTAGCTCTGGGGTGATTTCTTAACTGCTGAGAAACCCGACCATATTTATAGCCCAGAAATACCTATTTCTAACAAGGCTTCTAGAAAGCTCAGGCTGGTGAAGATTTGGGAGGAAAGACTTTTTCCCCTTGTCAAACTGTCCTTTTTCTTTTCTTCTTTTCTTTTTCTGCCAGGATTCACCCTTCTTTTCCCTTGTTCTCTCTCCCTCCCCTGCAAAGCATTGCTGAGAGTAGAGCTACCCAATACAGCTTTCCGCAATGATGGAAATATTTTATGTCTGTACCGTCCAGTGTGGCACCCACATGTGTCTACCAAGCACATGAAAAGTGGCTAGTGAGACTAACGAGTGTATTTTTAATTTTAATCTCCGTTTAAATCTAGACTGCCACAGGTGACTACTGGCTGCCATATTGGACAGCTGTGGTCTAAAAAGTGCAGTGGGACCCCTGAAACTCACCAAGAGAACAATGAAGCATGCAGGCCTCTGGTTCCCCCGGGCTCCCAAAGGGGAGATGGCAGGAGGTGCAGCTGGAGATTGGTGGTCAGAGAGAGTTCCCTTACAAGTCCACACATGAACTCCGTATTCGAGGGTTGGAAACCCATGGGCTGTGTCTGGCCATCTCCATGATGGTTTCAGTAAAGCGGTAGTAACCTTGCCAAGCCAACATTTTTTAAGTGAATCAGAGTCTGGGAGGCCAGCACAGCTGGCAGATACTTTGTAAAACTGCAAAATAATAATTGTTCTAAGCAGCCAGGAATACAAAAATATCACTAGCAGACGTCTCATTTCTACCTTGGATGTAGAATATACTCATTAAGGGTAGAAACTAGTTCCTGATGTCTCTTTTCTCAGATTAAGCACGAATTGATTTTTTTTTCTTTTTTTGCTTATCCTGGAATATCCATCTCATTTAAGAGATTTATTACTCTAAGAAGAATGGCAAGAAGATAGATTGTAGAAGTGCTTTAGCAATAGATCTGCTTGCACTCTTGTTTATGTCCTAGTGTGCCCTGCGGGTGATGGACAGGAAGGGGACTGAGACTTGAGCTCCTGTGTGCCAGGACAGGGGAAGGCGTGGCTGAAGGGAAAGGATTTTATTTTCCAAATGTGAGGGGTTAGAACTGAAGCTGCAGTCTGTCACTGGGTGTTTTATATGGAATAACCATTGTTGGGGTTTGCGGTTTGGGTTTTATAAGAAACAAGGACTTGCTACGTTTTCAGTTGAGCGAATTAAGCTTCAAATGGCAAGATACTTTCTAACCATGATTGTGAACTTGGGATGGGGGTAGGGAGCGGCTTCCAGGGAGAACCTGACCACAGGATAGCCCTCCTACGTCTCTGAGGCCTCTTGGCTTCTGGTTCCTGACTGCATTCCAGAAATCAGGAAGTAGGATGTGTGGGGTACGGTCAAAGAAAGAGCAGCCCTGGGTGCTTGCAGCCTCCAAGCAGCTCCTTCTGTGGAGAGGGAACCATGGCAGCGTGTGACCGCAGGGGCTGGTCCACGGGTGGCATTTATCATACACTCCTTTAAGCGGCTGGACCGGGGATGGAGCAGAGAGAAATGGCTGTCTAACCCAAAAGACAACGAGGTTTTCACAATCTGAATGTATTTTTATGCCAGAGGCCCCAGAAGTGTAAATGAGACTATCCCTGACCTTGCCATGTGCTGACTTTTAGGAATACCACATTGTAAAGAAGTCCACGCGCTCCCTAAGCACCACGCAGGTGGAATCTCCCTGGAGACTCATTCGGCCATCGGTCATCTCAATCATCGGGCTGTACAAAGAAAAAGGCAAGGTGAGCTCTTTCTGCTCACTGTTTTGGCCCCCAGGTGAATGTTAGCAAATATTTCCTAAATGGTTAACTTTATTGTTGTTTTTACATGAAATAAAAAAATGAAAGGTACAAGTAAGAATAGATGAAGTGGCCTTTGTATAGATTCGAGTGGATTCCCTGGCATCCTTTCCTGTGGGCTTCTGCGTGGGTCACACCTTTTTGTCCTTGTGACATAGGGAGTCACCAGCGCCCGGGAGCTAGGGCACAGGCGAGGGTGGAGTGAAGGCTCCAACATTTACTACTATTGAAAGAGAAGCCACCCCTGTAGCTTCAGGGGATATATTCCTAGTTATCCTTTTGAATGAATTTCATAGCATTGCCATTTTCACAGAGAATAATACAAATAAGTTGGTATTATACGAACATCAAAACATCCATTTCTATGTTATACAAAATGGAAAGACTGACACAAAAGAATAAAATAAATGTGGCACCCAAATTGTACAGAATGACTCTCCTGAGCCATTAATGGATCCACGTGAAATTGCCATTTTTGGAGATCAAAGGTTGTCAGATACTGGCAAGTTCATATGTTTCAACCTAAAACTTTCTCTCTTTAATGTAATGCATAGCTAGTGCAATGCAAATAGAGCTGAGGAAGGAAGTGGAAAAGGGAACGCAAATTTAAATTTATAGCTGGTTAGCTTAACTCTGAGCCTAGCTGGGAAGCAGGCCTCAGTTAAATACTAATACAAGAACAGATGCCCTCCGTTAAATACTGCAATGACAACCTGGACCCCCTTCTGCTTGGGGTGTAGGGCCTTGGCTTTAGCATTGCTGGAGGTCGAGACTGCATTCGAGGACAGATGGGGATTTTTGTCAAGACCATTTTCCCAAATGGATCAGCTGCAGAGGATGGAAGACTTAAAGAAGGTAGGAGAAAGCCTCTCGTGGTTCTCAGTGGTGGTGAGCTCTGATTCCATCAGCATCTGCCCCCTTGCAAGATGTGAAGCCAGTGGCACAGCAGCCAAGGCCGTGGGCGTGGGGGTCAAGTAGACCTGAGCTGAATCCAGCCCTTACTACATCATGACCTTGGACAGTTGTAACCTGAGCTTCACTTTCCTCAGTTTGTAAACTTGGAATATTAATACCTATCTCGAGGAGTCACTGTGGGGATTAAATGAGATGATGTGTGGAATGATTTGATATTTTTTATTTGGGTCTTTAAATGTCTGTCTTGTCCCCTTGGTCCTTGATTCGTGTTCCTTGCCTTGAAACTTACTGAGAGCTTGCAGGCCCTTCTTGCCTCGGGGCCGGAGTACAGACTCAGTATTCACATTCTCCATAGCACCTGCCGTTTGCCGTGCATAACATACTAAACGAGTGCTTTTTTTCCGCCCAGCCTTATTGACATGTAATTGATCCCTAACATTGTGTGAGTTTAGGGCGTAGAACATGATGATTTGATATACACGTATGTTGCAAAATGATGAGCACACTGAGTTAGCTAACACGCTCCTCACATCATACAATGACGGTGTGTGATGGGGGAAGGTGAGGACATTGAAGATCTGCTCTCAGAGATTTTCAGCTGGACAACACAGTATTGCTAACGTGCTGGACATTAGATCCCCAGAACCTATTCATGAGTCCTGACTTTTTTTCTTCCCTTATTAACACACTTCCTTCGTGAAATGATTAAATCACGTTATTTGTAGTTACTTTTAGAAATGCTGTGACTGGTCAGTTCAGTTGACCCAAATTGTAGGTACTGTTACGTTCTGCTGGCTTATTTTTTCTAATTGATAAGAATCCACTGGAGTCTCCTTTTTCTAGGCAGAGCTACCCTAGGAGCCTGTGTGCTAATAGTAAGACATGAGCAGGCTTCTTTTGAGGACAGAATATTTATTTCTGTCTCTTAGAGAAAGGATTAACTCCCAGGTGATATTTGTATCTAGTTTCAGAACAATGTAAAATTCTAACAGCATTTTTATAATGGATGTGCCATGTGTTCATTTGATTGAAATTCATCCTGCAATACTGGTAGAATGGAGAAAAATGGAGGAAAAATCAATAGTTAGTAAAGGTTCATAGCACTTGATTCTCCTAAATACGGTTTTTTCACACATGTTCATTTACAATCAAGGTAAATCATTGGAATGTATGTTCAACCTGTTGCATGATCTTTTAAGAATCTTGTATAAAGATATTTAAGAGCATGAGCAATCATTTTGATGACCGTATCCTCTTCCTGTGTGCAAGCAAACCAAAGCCCTCACCCAGTTAGTGATTATTTTTAAACAGATGATTTCACGTCTTTTAAACTTCTGTAATTGCGTTAGAGAGAAAGCACCTAACAAGTGCATGGGGCATGGCCACATTTCCAAACTCATCTACAGGGGTCCTTTCATGGAATACACAGTGTGCTCCTGGGATTAGCTGTCCATGAGAGGTGAAAGGTGTGTTCTGATGCTGATTGGCACTTTGTTGTAGGTCAGGGAAGTCCCTCTTTTGTCCTGAATTGCTGTACAAAGTTCATCTGTTTCTCTCGGGGGCCCCTTCGTCGTGTTTTTGATGAACTGTTATTCCAAAACACAGACCATGTTACAAGAGCACAAACCAAAAACAAACTCCGATAAGTCAACAGGATGTCCAAGTTCTTTTCTATTCCCAGCAGACGCTATCAACAGCTGGGAAAATGACCTGACTCTGCCTTCTGGGGCTTGAAGATGCGGATGAATCCAGGATAGTCTGGGAGAAAGAGAGAGAGAGAATGAATGAGAGAGCAGTTCGGCATGAGCCCACAATAATCTCCTAGCTAGCGGCATGTCGTGATTGCCCAGCTTCATGACTGAGGACCTGGAACGGAATCAGGAAGACCAGGGATCTAGACTATCTCTGGAGGCAGGGCTGCCATTCTTAAATAATATCTCAGCAGCTTTTTGTCTGTGTTATGAAAACCATTTCCCACATGCCATGATGATTCTCCAAGCTCAGAAATCTTGTGTTTCTGCAAATACAGAAGTGGCTTTCTCGCGTGTTGTATATGCTCACGTTTTATTGCCGGTGGCCTTCAGTTTGTGAACAAACACTGTGAGGAAAGACTGGGGGCTCGTTATTGCATTTTGATCCCTAAACTCAGGACGCCTCTTATCAGACTTGGCAATGGCTACAGAATACAGTCTTGATACTTCCCCGGTTGTTTTCAGTAAAGGTGGAGATACAGAAATACTGAGAAAGAATATGCATCATTACTAGTTGTCCCATTTTGTGAAATTCCTGGGAGCTAAGCTGATGAGAGCGCGCTGGGAACGATGAAAATCATTTTATAGAATTGTAAATCAGGTGCCATATGCTTTGGTCTTCTAAAGCTCGATGTTAATGTAATTCTCCTATTTGGTCACCAGGGGATGAAATCCTCGATGTAAACGGAATACCAATAAAGGGCTTGACGTTCCAAGAAGCCATTCATACCTTTAAGGTAACAATAATCTTACCTCTTTTGTCTTCTTTACTTTTCTTCCTTTATTTCCTTCTGGTTTGGGTTCGAGATTTTTTTTTTCCATCTTTGGTCTAGGAACAGTCTGAATGTTTTAGCCCTCCTCTCTTGTTTTTTTCAGCAAATCCGGAGTGGATTGTTTGTCTTAACAGTACGCACAAAGTTACTGAGCCCAAGCCTCACGCCCTGCTCAACCCCCACACACATGAGCAGATCCAGTTCCCCGAGCTTCAACACCAGCGGGGGCAGCTCAGCGGCAGGCCCCGACGAAGGCAGTTCTTCGTCCCTGGGTCGGAAGGCCCCTGGGCCCAAGGACAGGATCGTCATGGAAGTAACACTCAACAAAGGTGATAGCAGCTCTTCCTCACTTTCATTGTATTCTCTCAAGTAACAATTTGTAATCCGTTCTGAGGTTAACCTTTTATATTTTTCCTATAAATTCTCCCTTTGGAACAATCTGCTGCCAACAACATATGGGAGTCTAAATGGACAGCGGGGTCAAAAGTAGAGACGTTGGTCCTTTTACTAAAATGAGAAGAAGTCACCACTAGCACAAAGTCTTTTAAGCTCTCCCCAGATGAATCACTGTGTGTCAGAAACTCATGTTAAAAAAAAAACTAAAAAACAAAAAAATCACAGACTGGCTTAATTCTAGGGCTAATATAAAATTTTAAAAGAACAGGGGCGCCCGGGTGGCTCAGTTGGTTAAGTGTCTGCCTTCAGCCCAGGTCAAGTCCCACGTTGGCCTCCCTGCTCAGTGGGGGAGTCTGCCTCTCCCTCTCCCACTACCCCTCCCCCTACTCGTGCACTCGTTCTCTCTCTCAAATAAATAAAAAATCCTTAAAACAATTTTAAAGAACAAAAGATTATAGTTAACAATACAGTTAACAACTAAAAGTTGTGGGTCTTCACCAAATCTTATGGCTTTTCATCTTTCTTTCCTTTTTCTCTACACCGACTACAGAAATATGATGAGCAATTCAATAACTAAGAGATTAGTTGCTAAAAAAAAAAAAAAAAAGCAAGTGAAAGAAAACCTAAAGTTGTGTATCTAGAATAAAAACTACTGGGGCGCCTGGCTGGCCCGTCGGTGGAGTGCACGACTCTCGATCTTGGGGTTGTGAGTTGCAGCCCCACGTTGGGTGTAGAGATTACTTAAAGTCTTTTGAAAATATATATATATATATATATTACTTCAACTCTGCCCATTTCCAAAAACAGATTTGAGGAGGCTCCTTAGACGAAGCAGAGAGCGGACCGCTGAATAATTCACAGCCCATAGTTGTCAGCCTCTGTTGTTAGCGGAGTCCACTCCGCTGTGGACTTGTTTCATTTACAGAGTATGATGATGTTGACAAAGAAAAACAGGATTTCCATTCTGAGTCTGGTCACAAATAAATGGTTATTGGTCTGAATATACATTCGTGCAGCTTCAGATGCCTTCTACTTTTTTTTAAATTTTGTTTTCTTTGACCGGTGTCTCTCTCAGAGCCGAGGGTCGGATTAGGCATCGGTGCCTGCTGCCTGGCTCTGGAGAACAGCCCTCCCGGGATCTACATCCACAGCCTGGCCCCAGGATCAGTGGCCAAGATGGAGAGCAGTCTGAGGTTCGTCGCAAATCCAGCCGTACAGGCTTCTCGTGCGTTCATGAATTAATCGATGGATGTACATGCAGCGTATCTGCCCTATTACATCCTTGCGTGAGGTTCCCAGCGTTTGTATTATTGGCAGGAATATAGCCAAGATTACAATTAATAGCATTTCCCGAAAGGTGAAAAGCTAATCTGAAATGAAATTGGGTTGAAGCAGAAAACTCTGGATCTTGGCTTGCCTATTTTGATCTATTTGGACTCAGAAGCTCAGTTTCGGAAACTTGACAAAATAAAATCTATATAGATATCTATGATTATCTAAGTATTTTCTTTCTTGTTTATATTCATTTAAGTAAAATTCGTATGTGATGCTGGGAACTGCTCCTAACAGCTCATAATCTCTGGATACCAAAGTGTCCCGAAATCCTATCCTTCAACAGGAGGCTTTTATGATTAAGTATAATCTCTTGAACCTGTCCTGTTGTTTCATTCCCTTTTGAAAGATGTTGTCTAGATGCTTATTGTCTGAAATCACTGCGCATCTGATTTCTCAGTCACGCTAGTTGACTGGTAGCATGGGTGTTCTGTTTATACAAGAGAGGTCTAGGTGTTCTATTGTAGAGTAACTGCAGTGGGTCTGTGCCCACCGAAATTTCACAAGAAGTACACACATTGCACAAAGCACCCTGTGCAAACAGTATCACCTTTCTCCCCTGTAAGCTTCCAAGTCCTTGAGCAGTTGAGGAATTGTCAAAATGACATTCCTTAAGGTTGCCATTTTGGGGCCCTGTCAATAGATTATATTATGTTTTTAGTTAATCATCAGAGTGAATTTCCATACAAAAAAATTTTTAGCAAATCATCCAAAGTACATTAAAGAAAATATACTTTTAGAACCCCAGGAAAAAAAATCCTTTAATGACATCCCAAGATGATGTTTCTTTCTTGAATGGTTCCATATGTCTGAAGACTGCCAAATGAACATTCTGCAAACCCCACATAAAGAGTCTTTGTTCTCTCATACTGAGCTCTCTGCCTGTAATTTCAAGTCAAAATGGGCATCTTGTCCCCAATTTCTCATTTGTCCAAATTTGAAACATTTTTACAAACTCTTGGGTAACCTTTGAGCTTCAGATATTTCCTCCTCAAATTATATTACAATAATCATTTCAAGATGGTAAGAAAAAAGAAAATGATGGTGGTCAAGGGGCTATCTTGTGATGATCAAAAGGTAGACAGACCTGAGTTCAACAGCGTGTGACATCAGGGTGACCTCTCTGAGCCTGGGGCCTTATCTAAATAAGAGGAATAATCATGCCTGTTCAAAGTATTGCTATGTACATTGCTTTGTACGTACCTGGTTTACACCATGTGCTCAAGAAATGATAACCTTTGTTATTGCCCATTATCAATTTTATCTCAGATATGCATGATGGCTTTGCCAGGTTAATAGCCAACGTGTTTATATGAATGTGTTGCTTTTTTACACATATGCAAAGATGAAAGGATGTCATTTGCTTATCTAAGGTATTCAGAAAAGATTTCATATTATAAACCTTTCCCAGAAGGAGATCTTGTAAAAAGCTAACTGACTACAGAGTGTTGGTCATTTGCCCTCCCTAGCCGCGGAGATCAAATCCTGGAAGTGAACTCAGTCAACGTCCGCCATGCTGCTTTAAGCAAGGTTCATACCATCCTGAGCAAATGCCCCCCCGGACCTGTTCGCCTTGTCATCGGCCGGCACCCTAATCCAAAGGTGAAGTATTTCATATTGTTCTGAGTATGGGAGGGTGGCGTGGCTATCTGTCCTGTAGCAGTGACACACATGTTCCTGTGATGACGCAGGCTCTTTGGTGAGACAGTTTACCCAGCTGGGCATGGGAATCATCAACTTGTGGTCACACAGTGACCAAGGTAACCGATACACATGGGAAACAAATCACTGACCTGGACTTCTTCGTCTTCACACTCTTAGAAATTTTATTAGGAAATTTTGACATTGTTACTGGTGAATATAAAATGTGGTAGAAGATAAGAGTGCTGGGTTCAGAATAAGTCCCAACCGGTTGTTTGATCTCTGGTGAGATAGTTGACCTTTTGGGGTTTCTGCATCAAGAAAATCTGAGAGCATTGGACTAAATGGTCTGTCCAGTCCATCCTCGACCTGAGCGAATGCTTCTGTAATTAAGGCTTAAGAGCCCACTAATTTTTTTCAGCATCAGTATCACATTGTTGAGCTTGCAGATAATCATAGCCCCTCTGTCCTTGGCCTTTGCTGATATTTGGTTGTATCTTTTCTATACTTAAGCAGTTGCTTTTAATTTTTTTTAGGTTAACCAGAAGCCACTTCAGCAGGTTTGACTCTACTGGCATTGAGCACTTTTTTGTTGTTGTTTCGAGTACTTGATGTAAAAAATCTTTTTAAATTAGCTTGTCTCTAATATTGCAGTCGGGTTGTATTTTTACAAAATTTAACCTTTTCCTTCCAACAACTCAAAATGCTCCTTAAGAACATTAACCCTTTTTGTGCCTGTCATATGACCGCCTCCTCTGTATCGTTTGTACTATTATGTCCTAAAGGCCCGGGCTGCTGGGCTTGATGGGCTTATATGCCATTTTGAGAGTGAGAAGTCTATGCAAAGAGACCTTGTGAGTCCTCCCATGTCTGAGATTTCTTCGGTGTGTTAATTTTACGGCATTATTTTTAGTGTCTCGGTGGGGTCTGTTGTACTGGTTCTCCACAGTGCTTGGTCAAGGATTGCCATTATACTGATTCAAAGTCAACTCCAGTACTGTTTTTTTTTTTTTCTCCAGATTGTTTTCTCTTGTCTACATGCATCTTCATATATGTCTTAAATAAAAACTTCTTGAATATCATTAATATAAAATCAAGTCCTGCTTCTACCTTTTTCCATTTTTTCTCTTGTCACTTCCTATTTTTTCTCCTTTCTATTTTGTAGTTTTGACACTTTCCCTTACAGCCTATTCTCCTTTGTCTCCCTGCTGTCCCCATGGCTCTCTTTGGGTCATTTTTAACAGCCTTTTGCCTCATACAGCCAGAGTGGTCTTGGCTCCTTCCTCCAGGGTCCTCTCCTGGATTGCATCACCTGCATGGCCAAACCCCCCTTCCCCCTTCCAAAGAAGTCCAGTAAGCTGGGGCTGACCTAGCCTGTCCCTCAGCAACATTATAAAAAAATTAAGTTCTCAGTGGTTTGCAGTCATTGGTTTCAAGGCATGTCTGACTTCAAAATCCATTCCAACGTAGCACAGGTCACGATTTGTTTGGAGGTCTGCTTCATCTCAGCCCAAAAGCATCTGCCCAATTTGCCAATACAATCAAACATCAAAATGGCATTTCAGTGCAAAGCATAATAATCCTGATGTACTGGTGGTCCGCGATCCTGTTGAGCACAGGTTGATTCACGTTACTAGCCACAGTAAAATGGCCGTCGTGATGGTGTGGGAGATACATCCAGCAAAACCAGACTTCAGTATTTGTTTGACTAGATTTCACATTTCTTCCTAGGTAAACATGGTGTTCTTAGTTGTAACATCATACTCTATTTTTCTTTTGGTCAAGACTCCACTTTATGTTTAATGTATTTTTATACCACTCACCCCAGCATTTAATGCCAGTAGTACATTTTGGTACTGAATGTATGTGCTTCCTTAGTTTTCATGTTGTTCCAATAGAAATACCACAAGGATTTTCTTTTCTTCTGTTTCTCATAATGACTGGAGCAGTGGCTGCCCAACTGGGATATTCAAACCCTCCAGGTCTAGACAAGCTAAGATTTGGACTTGCCAGAAGGTCAAAGGGGTCCATTTTTAACTGGTACTGAGGCTCTCAGCATGAATATTATTATCCAGGAAATCTTTTGCTTGTTTCAAACCCCAACCATTTTTCCCTACTCAGAAAAACATTTGCAGATATTGAAAGTCTAATGTCAAGAAAAATTTGCAACCACTGTCTAAGCTGGTATTTTTCCCTGACTCATTTATACAGAATTACTCTTTGCTATATGAAGTATGTGTGTATGTATTCAAGTGTATATGCCTGTGTGCATGTATGTGTGTTTTGTTTCCTGTGAGACCCACTAGAAAGTATTCCATAAACATGATGTGATTATGATTTGTCTGTTAGGTTAAAATATAATGCTGAATCCTGCATAGCTTTATTTACTTATTAAGACAAATTGCTATGCTTATCCAAATATTATTTATGCTAAATGTTATTTTACTACACAAAATTACCATTCTAAGTTTACACTGTCCTTATCTTTAAAAAAGAAATTCTATGCAAGTTATGTAATAATCATTTAAAATATCTCATAATTCAGCATATCTCAGGCTTTTATTTTTTTTTCCATGAATAATGACAGTTATGGATAACAACTGATGGGGAAAAAATCCATGAATCTACCATGATGCCATTAAATATAGAAAAGAGTTATAAAATGACGATTTTGGTCAGTTCATTGTAAAAATTGATCCAAGTAAAAACCATCATTGATGCTAAAACCCGTGAGTAAAAATATACTGGGGAGCAAGATATTGATGTCATCTCAAGCTGTCTCCTCACAGATCACTCACTGATGACTACAAAAAAAAAAAAAAAAAAAATCCAGTGGCGAAATCTGGTGAACTCCATCCTAACCAAGTGGTCAAAGTTATCACCAGTCATGAAACATGAAACACTGACCCTGAGTGCCTCTCTGAAGCATGAGAAGGAAACAGTTTTGTAGTTTTCTGCCGAAAAATGCATAATCTAAATCTCAGCATGAAGAAACTATCACACAAATCCTAATTGAGGGTTTGATTGGCCTGGGTCTCTTCCAAAATACCAGTATTGTGACAAAGGCTCAGCAATGTTCTGGATTAAAGGAGTCTAAAAAGACAGGACACCTAGACCCTGAATTGAATTCTGGATTGACACAAAAGAAATTTCTGTAAAGCATTACTATGCCAGGGTGTTGGCTGGTGTCAGTCTACTAAGGTCCAGAAGATGAGCTTGCACCAGAATGCAAATCATTACATCTCGATGTGTACCACTCAGTTCAGGGGACGTTTCTTCCCCAGCAAGACACTGTTGGTGACAGAAACTAAGTGCTGATAAGCATTCTGGACGAAAAACCTATCTCATTACAAGCTGGCATCAAACTTCCTAGGAACTACTTCCGTCTACAGGCACACTTCGAGTAGCATTTCTGAAGGATAGCATTAGGACAGCTGGCTAAATTGGAATATGAAATGTAAATCAGACGGTCGTTTGTGTCAATGTTGAATTTCTTAGAATGCTGATAGTACCACGGTTATTGAAGAGAATGTTCTTGTTTTGAGGAGATACATGCTAAAATATTTCTGGGTGAAGGTTCATGATGTCTGCAACTAACTTCCAAATGGTTTAGTAAAAAGTGAAGCAGTGTGTGTGTGTGTATTAAGAAAGAGCATGAGGTGGGCACCTGGTGGCTCAGTCAGTTAAGCCTCCGACTCCTGGTTTCAGCTGATCTCGGTCTTGTTTCGAACACACTGTTGGATGCGATCGCTAACCCAGCTGTCCTTATATGCCCTGAGTTACTGCTTCCGAGGATGGTCATCATCTTTGGCCCTGTGATTTCCCTTTTTATCTATGCTCAGCCTCTGACTCAGGTCCTAGCTACTTTTATTGGGGAAAAATAAATAAATAAAACCATCTAATTTGTGCCTTCTGCTGAAAATCAGGTTTCCGAGCAGGAAATGGATGCAGTGATCGCACGCAGCACTTATCAGGAGAGCAAAGAGGCCAGCTCCTCTCCTGGCTCAGGTATTATAATCACACATCTTTGTTCAGCGTGCCGGAGAGCTTCCCAGGGGGCCCTGCCCCCTGCAGTGATGCTGGATTCTTTGTCATTATCAGTTTTGGCAGAAGTGGTTGTCAGAGAGATCCCATGCTTTCTCCTTGCTGCTACTTTTGATTTTGCTGTTATTTAATGCGTTTTGTTAAAGTTCTCATCATGCATGCTTCTTACACTATGAGATAATTTGCAAAAATGAGTTAACAGCATTTCATGTGTTTATGTACAATTCATCTGAAATATTCTAGGTAAAAAGCAATACCCAAATATCAGTTGTTGGGTAGAAACAGGGTGTTCTCTGTTCCAAAGCCTGGGGTTTCTCTATGTGAATTAAAGGTTTCCACCCAGTATGGGAGCCTTACTTCAATAGTAAGTAGATTTTTTTTTTTTTAAGTTTCAACTGAAGAAGTGTAATAGAAGGTCCCCAAATCATGATTTCTCCCTTCTTAATTGGGAAAGTTCAGGCAGAGAAGGATTGAGATAGTAAGAATTTCCTATGAATTTCAAGTGGGAAACATTGCATTGAGTTTTAAAAAGTAATGTTTCCGGTAGAATGGAAATCCAAAGGGACTCTGCAAACATGTCTCAACTCAAGATATTACTGATGTCAAGATTGATGTCGGGAGAAAAAGGAACTGAGACATGAGTTACTGTTTGTCAGAGGAAAAGGAAGGCATAGGATTTTTTGGCAGCCATGTAATACCCTGATTATTTGCATCCATAATTAATATATTTAGAGTGGGCACAGCCATAATGGGCTCTTTATTCGGCCAGCTCCTTCTCCTGACCTGCCTGCACGCTGTCCTCTCATAATCCCGGCATACCCCCTTGATCATTTATGAAAGATTTTATTAAGCTACGAACCACATGCGTAAGATCTTTTTGCTCCCGGCATATAATTTAAAGTTTCAATGCCAAATCTTTCCATGCTTCTATTAAAAACCAAAACAGGTATTTTTAGTCCTCCCCCCAGTTCCTTCATGAGTTTCTTGAGTGGTGTTTCTTTGTTCATTGATCCTTCAATCTGTTCAACAGATATCACTGAATACTTCCTAGATCCAGGTGCAATGCTGAGCACTGTGGGGTCAGATCAGTGAAGGTCTCAGCCTTATGGATAAATAGTTGAGGAAGGGAAATGAGGGGCATCCACTTACAACTAAATTATACTGTGTATATGGAGATTGGTGTATGGGTAGTATAAAATACTTTTAAGATTCAGAAGTTACTTCCAACTGGGGTCACCATGGAGGTGGTAGCATC
This sequence comes from Ursus americanus, assembly GCF_024610735.1. NCBI lineage: Eukaryota > Metazoa > Chordata > Mammalia > Carnivora > Ursidae > Ursus > Ursus americanus. Next base: position 40,526,690 of record NC_142141.1, on the reverse strand, counting down.
CAAGTTAGGGCCGGAAGCAGGAGTAGAACCTTGGGAGGTGGGATGGAGTAGGGCTCAAGTACCCAGGTCGAGTGCATGCATGTCCGTACCTATGCACGTGGCCCATCAGTGTCAGTCTAGCAAAGAGGGGTTAATATATTTGGCTCCTTCTTTGGGGGTTAAGACTGTGAACCTATTTGTAAGGATGTGAGCTTTGCTGTTTCGACATCATGGTGCATTTTCTCTCCAACAGGTACCCCCTTGAAGAGTCCCTCTCTTGCAAAAAAGGTGAGTCAAGGCATGCTGCTGCCTCACTCAGCCCATGAACCAATTCCTGGAGCCCGTAAGTCAGACCTGAGGGCCCAGCCCGTATCTTTGTCCAGGAGTCATTTTGACTACTTTACAGATGATGGCAACAATGCTAATTTGAGAACAAATACAAAAATGTGTGTTTCTTTTAGTAAATCCTCATCTAAGAAAAGAATAGAGCAACACAATAAAAGAACTGAGCTGCAGTTTAAAAAATAGTTTTCAAACTGCTCCACAATAAAGGTGTCCCCGGTTGGTTTTGGGGGGACCTGTGACTTTAAGGGGACAAGACTCTTTCCCGGCTGGTGATTCCTCATCCCAGTGGATCAGAGCACAGGATTCGGACTCCCCTCTTTTCTGTTCCATCACTAGGCCGAACCAGTGGCTTGAATGTCATTCCATTTTCCTGTCTCTTCCCCCAGTGTTTTTCCTGGGATGGTCGATGTATGGCTGCTGTGGCTTTTCTGGTCATCGCTACACATTTGGCCCAAAAAAATCTCTTCAGCACGTTGTCTGGCAGCAACCATTGCCTTTCTCATTAGCTGTTTAATTTAGCCGTCCTGGAGTCAAGGCAGGCGGTGTCTGCTCTCACCACTGCTTCAGCTGCCCGTGGCTGAGAACAAAGTGTTCTTGGAAAGCTAGGAGTGACGGTGTCGGAGAATGGGCTCCCGGCGTCCCTTTCTCATCATCCCGCACCCTCTTCTCCAACAGGACGCCCTGATTTCTGAACCCGAAGCCTCCCCGGACTTTGCCCACAGCGTGCCGGGCTCCCTGTCCGACTTCGTGGTGGCCGGCTCTGAGGACGAGGACGCCCCGGGCAGCGGCTGCAGCGCCTCCGAGGACGGCGGCCCGCCCCCCAGCACCTGCGGTAAGCGGTGCCCGTGCTCTGACTCGGGCCAGGTCGGTTCACGCAGCAGGGCGGCATGGTGGGAACAGGGAGCTGGGAGCCGTGCCTGGGGTCGCGTAGAAGACACCTCTCTACCCTGACTCAATTCCGAGTGTATTTGGGGAACATGCAGCCCCCCACTGCTGCCTGGCCCCTCGGTTCTGTGGCGGAGGGTCCGGGCCCACGATCTGTACCGGGAGGGTTGGGGGTGGAGAACCGGAACAGCATTTAGATGCTGTTGACATAGCATCGTCTTGAAATTCATGGCACAAAATCAGGGTGGCAGCCTAACAGCCTTCTGTTTTAGGGGATTCCTAGCCAAGTTCCAGCCCTTCCCTCACCAGGCCCTGAGTTCTTTTTAGAAGGCAGCTGAGTGAAAGATTCAGAACTCGTGAGAAACCCATGTTATCAAACAGGTGTTTTTAAATCTTGATCACGCTCTTACTATAACATGAGAGAATGATCTGGCACAAGCCACACTGATTCCTTGGGCTTCTGCTGGTGTGGTTTGCTTTTTTTTCTTCGTTCCTTTTTTTTTTTTTTTTTTTTTTTTTTAATTCTGATGTCTGCACAACAACATCCCTGTCTTAGGACCGGCAGACTTGACCACCCTGGCTCTCATTTGGAACAGCTGACAAGCTTACTCTTGTCTCTGACAGAAGCATTTCAAGGTGGAAGCACATGTAATTTTCTGTACATTTAGCAAGATGTGAAGAGTTTGCTGAGCCCCACAGGCTTTCCCTCCTCCCTGCTTGGAACTTACATAGATGATAATCTCAGGCTTCCCTGCAACATGCTCTAGAAACTTCTGTGCCCCCCCCCCCCCCGCCCCGGTCTCTGCAAACGAAGGAAGGGCCTTGTGATAAGAAGGTCTGGGTGTGCAGGGCTGGTTGGTCTCCGGGCAGCGTCCCGAAGAGGACTTCCCAGCAGCAGCATCTAGTCTGAACCTCAGCAGCGTGTTAGGCATCCTGGGAGTTGAATTAAACATTTCTGTCTCTAGGGGCACCTGGGTGGCACAGCGGTTGGGCTTCTGCCTTCGGCTCAGGGCGTGATCCCAGCGTTGTGGGATCGAGTCCCACATCAGGCTCCTCCGCTGTGAGCCTGCTTCTTCCTCTCCCACTCCCCCTGTTTGTGTTCCCTCTCTCACTGGCTGTCTCTGTCAGATAAATAAATAAATTCTTTAAAAAATAAATAAATAAATAAACATTTCTGTCTCTAGGCAGCATACATGTTTAAGCTAAACAATCCAGAGGCTGAGTGAAAGAAAGAAAGAAAGAAAGAAAGAAAGAAAGAAAGAAAGAAAGAAAGAAAGAAAAGAAAAAAATTTAAGGAAACAAAAAGGGAGGCCAGTAGGAAAAGGAGAGAGAGAAGCCAGCTGTCCACTCGGTACGAATCCCAAGAGGCCGTATCATTGAAGCCTGGTGGTCAGTGGCCAGAGGATGAATGGCTGGCAGTTGTCAACGTGGGAATGCTCCTGTGTAATGGGGAGGGGGGCGTAAATTATAAAACCAGGCCAGACGGGAAACCCTATTTCATTTGGCTATTTCTTTCCCCATCCCCACCAGCCCACAAGGAGCCAGGAAAACCCAGGGCCAACAGCCTCGTGACTCTAGGAAGCCAGCGGACCTCTGGGCTCTTCCACAAGCAGGTGACGGTTGCCAGACAAGCCAGTCTCCCTGGGAGCCCGCAGGTCCTCCGAAACCCTCTCCTCCGCCAGAGGAGGGTGGGCTGCTATGACACCGAGGATGCCAGTGATGAGGAAGAGTTTGACGGTGAAGGGGACTGCATTTCCCTCCCGGGGACCCTCCCCGGTCCCAGCAGGCCTCTGACAGAGAATGACTCTAGGCACGTCCTGATGACCTCTTCCAAGGTCATGGGTATCAACAGCCAGGGGGAGCATCCCCAGAAAACTGTGGTCAGCAAGGCCTCCTCAGTGCCTCTCCTTGGCAGCTCACTGGACTTAGAGGAGAGTGTCCCAGAGGGTCTGGGGGACACTCCTTCTCATGCAGCCAACCTGCTGGCCTCTGCAAAAGCCCCCAAGGGTGGCCCTGGCTGCTCAGGGAGGAAGGAACTCTCAGGATCGAAGAGTTCGCCCAAGTTGGAGTACAAAGCCGATACTGGTGCCCAGAGTCTGGGGAACACAGATACCCCTAGGTCCGCCCAGCAGAAGAATGACAGCCTGGCGTCCAGGCACAAACCAGTGGCCAGGGTCAGCCCACACCACAAGAGGCCCGAGGCTGACGCCAGGCCCAGCAGCTCAGAGACAGCACATCTGACTGATGGAGGCGATGGCTCGTGTGTCCAGGCCACTTCCATCAAAGAGACCAGGACTGGTTCTCATCCAGGTGGAACTGTGGAGAAGGTAATTGACTTCTTCTTCGTAACTTGGGACCTGAGTCACTACTGTGTGAGTGACGATGGGGTGTGTGAGAAGCAGGCTCTCCGCCAAGCAAGGAGCCTGATGTGGGACTCGATCTCAGGATCTGGGGATCATGACCTGAGCTGAAGGCAGACGCTCCACTGACTGAGCCACCCAGGAGCCCCTCCCCATACCTTGTTGTGAGAATCACATGAAATAATGGCCATGCGTTCACCTAGCAACTAAGCACGGGCCAGGGCGCCTGGCTGGCTCAGTCGGTGGAGCGTGTGACTCTCGATCTCGGGGTTGTGAGTTCAAGCCCCATATTGGGTGTAGAGATTAAAAATAAAATCTTAAAGAAAGAAAAAGAAACTTATAATACACCACTTTAGATGCAAGTCAATATTATTTATGTTACAACTTGGTTACACATAGGCTAGAATGACCCAGAATTGTCAAATTGCTCGTTTTTACTCAGTATACCTCCATCTAAGCAAGGAGAGAGTAAGAGACGCATGTGTTGTTTACAATCTCAGCATAAGTAGTTTCTCTCTGAGGTGATTGTAAGGCCATATCTGTAAAGATGCGTGTTCAAGTGGTTCATACAAACAGACATATAAACAGACCCAGAAAATATGAAGTCATAAAAACTATTAGGCAGAAGGGATTTTTGTTAACTTTATAGAAAAAGTAGACACATGCATCTTTCTTCATCCTCCTAAAAAATGTTATTACTTCCAACTAGCATGTATATATATATATATATTTTTTTTTAAGATTTTATTTCTTTATTGGGGGGAGCACAAGAAGGAGGGGAGCACAAGTGGGGGGAGGGGCAAAGGGAGAGGGAGAAGCAGACCCTCGGCTGAGCAGGGAGCCCAGTTCCGGGGCTCGATCCCAGGACCCTGAGACCATGACCTGAGCAGAAGACAGAGGTTAACCCTGAGCTGTCCAGGCCCCCCTAGCATATGTGTTTTAAAATGCAATTTTCAGCTAATAGGCTAACGCCTTCTTTCAAGAAAGTCTCCTCAGCCAGTTTTGAATAACTATATAATCCAGGGGGGTTATTCACAATAATTTATATCTATATAGAGCTTTTGTCATTGTGAATGAGTATTCCCAATAAGAATTTTGAGAAGCATTTAAAACTTTTGCACAAAAGTTTAACTCTTCTCATTAAAAATTTAGTTCAAAAATATCATTTCATTTACACATGAGGAAGAAAATAAAATGCAGTCCCATTAAGTATTTATGCTCAAATACTGGAATCTTCAAAAGAAAAAAACCTTAGGTAAGTAAGTTGTCTTCTGTTGTTTTTATTTAATACTTTTTAAATAGAGATGAAGTCACATAACATAAAATTAAACATTTTAAAATATGGTTCAGCTCTCTCCTCTACTGCCGCCTTCAGGCCACTTTATGACTCCTTACCTCGGACGGTGAATTTCAACTAAATCGGATTTAACTTCCTAGTGAGTTTTTTTTTTTTTCCTTACAGTAGGTTTTAGATAGAAGAAAGGAAGGTAAAGTAATTGACACTTGGCTAAAGTGAAATTTTGGACTATTAAATGTGAATTTCATTTATCCAGATAAGTCCTAGCCCTAAATACCAAACTGAGGAGCTGACCGTACATGCTTGGTTGGATATCACTGTGCAGTATGAAGACAGTAATACCTTACCTCTAGGTAGCCTTTCGTGGGCTGCATGTCATTTTTATAATGGCTCATTTAATCATCTTTTATTTAAAACTCTATGAGGGCTGCCTGGGTGGCTTGGTTGGTTAAGTGTCCGACTCTTGATTTCAGCTCAGGTCATGATCTCAGGGTCATGGGATCAAACCCGGTATCAGCCTCCCTGCTGAGCTTGGAGCCTGCTTAAGATTCTCTGTCTCCCTCAGCCCCTCGCCTACTGCGCTCGCTCGCTCTCTCAAAAAAAAAAGTTAAAAAAATAAAATAAAACTCTATGAGTTAGGACAAGTCTTATCCCCATTTTGTCCCCGTTTTTCTACTGTGGTAAGATACACGTAACAAAAGCATACAGTTCCCGTCGTATAGGTTCATAACGTGCGACCATCACCCACATCTCCAGAAATTTCTGTACCCATTATACAATAACTCTCCATTCCCCGTCCCACCAGCCCCCAGAAACCACCAGTCTACTTTCTGTCTCTCTGATGTTGATGACTCTCAGTACCTCATCTGAATGGAATCAGTATTTGTCTTTCTATGAACTGGCTTATTTCACTTCCCAAAATGTCCCTAAGGCTCATCCCTGTTGCAGCATGTGTCAGAATGTCCTTCCTTTCTGAGGCTGAGTAATAGTCCGTTGTAGGTCTAGTCCATGTTTTGCTTATCCATTCATCTATCAATGGACACTTGAACTGCTTCCACGTTTTAGCTCCTGCGAACAGCGCTATCAACACGGGAGTACACACACTGCTTAGAGAACCTGCTTTCAATTCTGGGTATATACCCAGAAGTGTGATATCTGAATCGTATGGTATTTCTATTTTTATTTTTTTGAAGAACGTCCATACTGTTTTCCGTTGTGGCTGCACCGTTTCCCATTCCTGCCAGCATTGCACACGGTTCCAGTTTCTCGACAGCCTTGCCAACACCTGTTAGTCCTGTTTTGGCTCATAGCCACCCTTGCGGGTGTGACGTGACATCTGCGCGTGATTCTGATTTGCATTTCCCTCATCACCTTCATTTCAAAGTTGAGAAAACCAAGGCTTAGGAAGCATGTAAGACCGTGCAATTTCTATGGCCTTACACCCAGAATCTGGATCCTGTGGCTCCTAGTTAAGGGCTCTCTGAAATTTCCCAAAGCAGCTCTTTTCTGTGTGTGGTGTCTTAGGGCGCAGAAAACCTGAAAGCTGTCGACAGTGACTTGTGGTTGTCATTGTGCCAGGAATCTCTGGGGAAGCTGACCGTGGGTGATGGGCGTGTCCCTGCCAACTGGGGGCCTGCCAGTGCCCCGCCCCACCCAGACGCCGGCCGCTGCACAGAGAACGTGTTCGAAGCTGCACCGGAGCAGGGGCAAAAACCTGGGACAGGTAAGATGATTTTATTGCTTGTTAAGTTCAAGATAGGAGGGCAGAAGTTACCCTAATAAAAATGTTACATGTGGAGAACTTGGAGGGGGAAAAAACCTCTTCCAGAGATTAATGATATTTACAGGCTGCCTGCATTTAACAACTTTACTAGATTGTTGTGCCTTAACTCATAGTTTTAATTCCCCATCAGAGCACGTCCATTTTCCGCCAGTTGACACTCTTTACCTATTTTGTGACGGGTACCTTAATGAATGAGACGTGAGATGACATAGAGGAGCTCCTGCCCTTCAGAATTTCAGCACTCGGCCCACGTGAAATCAAATGCACTGAGAAGTATTTTTGACCTCCTGCATCCGCAGAATAGAATATTTGAGCAGCGTGCTGAGGTCAACAAGATGCTCCCGGCCTGCGTGACTGGCACTGGCCCCCAGCAGGCCGTCCTAAGCACTAATGCGTCTGTCTCAGCACCTCTGTGACCCACTCTAGCTAGGAAACAGCACCGATGTCTTCTGGGTCCTTCTGCACCTGCAACAACGCTTGCAAAGGCTGCTGGGCCCTCCCCCCGTCATGTGCCATAATTGAGTCAACATCCTTCCCATTATGGGACACTTGGGGGGGGGTTACAAGGGAAGGATCATTTGAAAGGTGACATCAAGGGCTGCCTCCATGTCATTTAATCTCCCTCAAAAACGCTTTTCAGTTATTAGGGTTTGTTCAGCAAGTGAATCTGAAGCTGAAGACTAGCCTTCAAATCCCCTCTGTTGTCTCAGCACAACTTTTCCCCATAATTGGCACCAGCAGAAGCGGGAAAGTCATTCTTTTTTCTTTTTTCCCCAAAGATTTTATTTATTTATTTGACAGAGAGAGACAGCCAGAGAGAAAGGGAACACAAGCAGGGGGAGTGGGAGAGGAAGAAGCAGGCTCCCAGCGGAGGAGCCTGATGTGGGGCTCGATCCCAGAGCTCCGGGATCACGCCCTGAGCCGAAGACAGACGCTTAATGACTGCACCACCCAGGCGCCCCAGGAAAGTCATTCTGAAGGGAATTCAAAAGGTTGAGCAGAGAAGGACAGGAGCCCATGGATTCAAATCTTTGTATGTCCCTCGCCTTCCACAGGCACCTGGGGAAGTTACATACAGTCTCCACGAGTGTCCTGATGGGCCGGCCTTGTTGTGGCCAGGTGCTCTGTACACAGAGGTCATCCAGGCAGGGTTTAGAGAATGGCATGGACTGTGGACCTGACTTCCCAGGTGACCCCTGGCTATACACTCTGTGATGCTGGATCCATGGCTAAACCACACTGTGCCTCAGTTCCCTACCATTCCAAAGCAGATGGTGACAGGACCTACCTCACGGTGTTGGGAGGAAAATGAAGTGCATGAAAAACTCTTAGCACAGTGCTAAGTCCTAATAATTAGTCCTTAATTGTTGACATAAGAACTTCAGGAGGGGAAAGGCATATGCAATTAAGATGATTTGCGTGGGAGATGTGGAGGGGGTGTAACATTTCGGTAGACAGTCTTCTCAAAGCAGGTGCTTTCATTGTGACTGTTTCACTGTAACCCCTAGTTCCGAAGAAAAGAGCAAATAATGTTCTGTTTTATGCCAGTGTCCCCTGATTATCAGATGCCATGTGCCAGAGGCAGACAGATTAACCTGAGAGTGTGCAGGGCCTTATAAGGAGGCATCTCCAGGACAGAGGCCGTCCAGAACCCACTTCATGGAATGACAATTTCCCGCTGTTCCTGGCATTGACACCTTTCCCTGCACTCCTCCGATCACAGGCTCGCTCTTCACTGCTTTCATTCCATTTTCTTCTTCATCTTCCTCCTCATCACTGTGTGGTCAGCTCTCCCCACAGAGCCCCATCCGTCCCCAACCCTTCTGTCCACGCTTCCCAGGTCATGTGGCCTTCCAGTTCTCCCAGTGCTCTGAACACGCTCACGACACAGTTCAGGCGCAGTGCAAGCTTGCATCCTTCTGCAGCTCCTGTGTGTCTCCCCAAAGTAGCCTCCTCTCTCCTCTCCTGCACTGAGCACTAAGTGCCCAAAGGTCAGCACCTGACTGTTTTATACTTTACGGCTTACAACCCACACCGTGGGGCCAAACCCACGATGAGAGCTAAACCGGAGACCCGAGCCCTCCGCAGAATGAGCACAAAGCTAAGGGATGGAACAGAACCACAGCCTGACTCCTGAGGCTTTTGCCACCAGAGGGCTGGTATAAAGAGGATTTCTGGTGTCCCCATCCTTAAAAATAACGGAGAGAGAAAAGGGCAGAAACAAAGGTTTATTCTGCCAGCCGGTCTGAGTTATTTCAGGGCATCTAGGGCAGGGTGGTGTTTGTTAGATGGGAGTGCTCTGTAATTTCAGAGGCAAAAACAGAACGACAAGAAGGCATTTAGGTTGTAGAAGGTCTTTCTGGGGGGAAAAAAAAACCTTTCTTTTGAGATTAAGTTTTCCTTTTTTTTTTTTAATTCACAGTTTTTCTGTTTTCTCACATTTTCCCCTCTCTCTCCCCTGTCACCCCACCTTTCGTTTATATTCTCAACCCAGGACCGGATGGCCCCCCAGACCTCACCCCTACCCCAGGACAGAAGGGGGCATCTCACCCTGACCCCAGCAAGACCTCAGTGGACACAGGGCAAGCCAGGCGGCCTGAGGAACCTGGAGAGCCAGTGTCATCCAGGGTTCCTGAGTCTGAGGACAGATGTCAAGTCAGACTCGCCCCGGAGCGCAGCTCACCCCCCGGGAAGATGGCAGTGGCTCGGCATGACTTCAGCAACACTCCGGCAGCGCCAGAAGCCGACTCGCCCAAGAAGGCAGCTGCCCACAGGGGAGGCCCTGAGGCAGAGGGGGCGTCTCCAGCTAGTACTGTCCTGTCTCGAGACCTCATGTCCCAGGAGGAGAGACAGAGAGTTCCCGGTAACCACAGCAAGGCTCTGCAAACAACAGGAGTCCTCGTCCCTGAAAACTCCCGGGGCTCTGCTCTGCTCAAGGGAACAGACTGTGTGTCTGAGAGGGCCCCGCAGGCCAGCCCCACCCTGCCGTCAGCTGCTGACAAGGCTGGCAGGGTGTGCGGCAGTGTCTCCGGCCACTGCTGCCCCAGGGAAAGTGGGGGCAGTCCTGTGACTGACATCGACAAACTCATCAAGGAGCTGGATGCTTCAGAACCAAGACTTCAGTCTCCTCAGAAAGGGGACCGGTTGAGTCAAGAGGGACATTCTCAGGGCCAACCTCCAGCAGGAGCCGGAAGCGGAAGTTCGCACCCTGCTGGGCCAGTCATGGGGAACCAGACCCCCACCCTGAGGAGGGCCTGGGCAGCTGCTGGACAGCCCCCTCACCCACAGTGGGCTTCCCAGCCTTCAGTTTTGGATTCCATTAATCCTGACAAACATTTTACTGTGAACAAAAACTTTTTGAGCAACTACTCTAGAAATTTCAGCAGTTTTCACGAAGATAGCTTGTCCCTGTCAGGCCCGGGTGACAGCACAGAACCATCCCTCTCATCCATGTATGGTGATGCGGAGGACTCGTCTTCAGACCCTGAATCACTCACTGAAGCCCCACAAGCTTCCACTGGGGACAACTGGTCACCTCCTCATTCCCGTGGGTCTTCTCACAAGGAAGACACTACGGAGTCTGAGGAGGAGCAAATCGAGATTTGTTCTACAAATGGTTCCCCCAATCCACCCTCAACTACTGCTCATGCACCTGCCCAGGCTGCACCCTGCCCTGTGTTGGCCAAAGTTCTGCCATTAAAGCACAGTGCCATGAGTCACGTGGTGGGAAAGCCATGTGAGAGAGCATCCTTTGTGCCGGGCACCTCCTGCCCTCCAATTCCAGACTCTTCCCAGCCATTTTCTCTCTTGGATATAAGCTCTCAGGAGCATGAACTTCACGCAGACAGAAGGATATTACATTACCCCAGGCCCTTGTGTGAAGAAGGTACCCTGGTATCCACTAGCCCTAGCTCAGCTGTGGAGAACGGCCAGCGTCCTAAAGCTGCCAGGCATTTCCACAACCTTCCGGTCACTCTCAGCAATCTGAACATGGTAAATGGTTTAGAACATGACCTGCTGGGTGACAAAACCCCAAATAAGAAGCAAGAGACAAATGTCAATGCAACTGAAAACCGGTCCCCCTTCAGTGTGGATGCCCCTAAGAATGGAGGATCCGTTTTGACGAATCTGCACATCTCTGAAAGTCAAGACATGGAAGACGTGCTCCAGAAACCAAAACTGACCTCCAGGAGGCCCATCATGGCCTGGTTTAAAGAAATAAATAAAAATAGCCATGGTACACATGCGCAGGGCAAAGCTGAAAAGGAGCAGCCCACGGGGCCCGCCAAAAGCCCTGACTCCAAAAGTCAGGGGTCGAGTTCCAGCCACAAAAAGGGGGTTGCTGGGCTTCAGAGCCCCCCTCAGCTGAAACTGAGTCTGGAAAATAAAGACCCACCAAAAAAAGGTTCCGTGGAAACACTTTTAAATAACTGTCAGAAACCCAAATCCGGTCCTAAGCTGAAGAGACTGAGCATCAAAAGTAAAAGCAAAGCCACTTGGGAGGCGCCTGCTGCTCCTGTGGTCAAGGCTGGTGGGCCGGACCCCAGGAGACCCCTCACGTCACCCCAGACCTCCCACAGGATGCTTCCCAAGGGAGCGGCCCACCGGCTCCACACAGCGGAGCACGAGGAGCCGGACAAGAACGGCCCAGCCCCTCCCAGGCCCCCCCAGTCCGTGCTGGAGAGCAGGCCGCCTGCTGCCTCGGGGGCACCGAAGCCCCCCACGTCCGAGACGAGCGTCACAGCCTTCGTTTCACCCCACACCTCCCCCAAGGCTGTCCCCGAGCAAGGTGCGTGCCGTCGAGCCCACGCGGCTTTCCACTCAGAGCCCGACGGAGCTTGCGCAGCCGCCCCCGCGTCTCCCGGGTGTGGGCCCGAGGGCAGGGCGCCCCCTGCGGCCTCGGGGAGCAGCGCGTCCACGGCCGCTAACTGGCAGGTCCCGCCTCCCGGGCAGGGCGCACGGCGCGGGTCCAGCCAGGCGGATCCAGCCCCCGGGGCCGCCCAAGCAGGGGCGTCCGGCGACAAAGGAAGCAACGTAATTGCTGGTGATCCCCTAGAAAGAACCAACCAGCTGAAAATCGTTGACATTTCTTGTGCAAGAATGCCAAAGAATGCCTGCGGTGACAAGCCCGCTGAGAGTGACAGACTAGGGGGGTTCTGGGCCCACAGCAACTGTCAGGAGAAGAGTGGAGTCAGACCTTGTCACCAGTCACTGGAGCCGTCCCCAGATCACCCGTCCTCACTCCCATCTCGGGCCCCCCAGGTGGAGCAGGACCCCCAGCGATCTTTCAGCGTGGCAAAGCTGGCCTCTTCCTGCTCCTCCCCACAGCTGCCGGCTAAAGCAGCCGATTCCTCCCCGGCGAAGGCGGGCCAGGCGTCGGGCTCCCTGGGGCTGCCCAAGAATGGCGCACCAGCGGGCCCAGCACCAGATGACCATCCGTGCTTCACACCCAGGCCGGCGACCAGGACCTACTCCATGCCCGCCCAGTTTTCAAGCCATTTTGGCCGGGAGGGGCATGCCCTGCACAGCCCAGGTCGTTCTCACCGGGACAGCCAGACCCCTGCAACAAGTGGGGGCCTCCTCGAGGCCAAGGCATCCAGAGGCGGTGTCCTTGGCCTGGCTAACGGACAGGGTATATATAGCGTAAAGCCCCTTCTGGAGACTTCGAGGAACCTTCCCACCACAGACGAAGGGGATGTCCTTTCAGTGCAAGACAGGAGCTGCCTAGTCACAGACAAAATCAAGGTCACCAGAAGACATTACTACCCTGAGCAGAACTACGAATCTACCTCATTTTTCTCTGTGAAGCAGAGGATCAAGTCTTTTGAGAACCTGGCCAATTCTGACCGGCTGGTGGCCAAGTCCGGGGCGTCCCCTTTTTTGTCAGTAAGCTCCAAGCCTCCCATTGGGAGACGGTCGTCTGGCAGCATTGTTTCCGGGAGCCTCAGCCACCCTGTTGACCCAACGGCGAGGTCGCTGAGACGCAGCCTGAGTTCCTGCAGCGAAAGCCAAAGCGAAGCCAGCAGCCTCATCCCCCAAATGACCAAGTCCCCGTCCAGCACAACGCTGACGCTCTCCCGGCAGCACCCGGCGGAGGCCAGTAACAAGGGCCCTGACTCGGACCCAAAGAAACCACTTGGTCCTTCAGGGGTTCCCACCCCGAGTGTGACGCCAGCCTCTCCCGTCAAGAGAAACAAGTCCTCGGTGCGCCACGCCCAGCCCTCGCCCCTGTCCCGCTCCAGGCTCCAGGAGCTGCGAGCCTTGAGCATGCCCGACCTTGACAAGCTCTGCTCTGAGGACTTCTCGGCGGGGCCCACCGCCGTGCTCTTCAAAACCGAGCTGGAAATCGTCCCCCGGAGGTCGCTTGGCTCTCCCGCTGGAGGCCTCAACGGGTCCACTGCCCTGTCATGCCCCATGAAGCGGGGGGACGGGGCCTGTCCAGGAGGAAGCAGCCCTAAAGCCAGTGAGCCTGGGGTGCCCAGTTCAGCCCATCATGTGGGTGAAACCACCCGGGATCTGCCTTCTGGAAAAGGCTGGTCGGTTAAGTAAGTATCTGCCTCTCCCCTTTTATTCAAATATATTTTTTTAAATTATGAACTAGCTTTAGGGTTATAGAAGAGCTCCAGAGATAGTGCAGAGAGCTCCCGTGCAGAACCCCTCCTCCAGCCCCTCCCGATGTGAACATCTTACGTGATCACGGCTCCGTTGGCAAAAGGAATGAACACTGGAAGAACACAATTAACTAAACCTCAGACTTCAGATTTCACTGAACGAATTTCACTGACATGCCTTTCCTCTTCCGGGGTACCGCACTACACTCAGCCCCCTTTGTCTTTAATATCACGACTAGAACCCCACAGTGCCTGCGGAGAAAGCGTGTGCCAGAATGGTGCTCTGAAGAGGAGGCCTGAAGGGACTGGGCACTTAGGCAAGAGCACCCACCGTGAGAGATGAGAGCGGACAGGGCAGGCTGCACCTCGGGAGAACCTGGGCCTCTGGAGGTGACCAGAGCTCAGAAAATTGCTAACATATTTTAAAGAATATTTTTTTAATATGTCAGAAATTTTCTTGTAAGTTCCAGGATTGGTTCCCTAACATCTTGGAGGGATCCCAGAAGCCATCGTGCTTCCCAGCGCTGTTGGCAGCGAATGAAGTTCCTGTTAGAGCTCTCCGGTTTCTTCCTGTAGTTTGAATGCAGAGTTGTTATGACCAAAAGAGAGCATGGCAATCAGAAAATGCCTGCGATTTGGTAGAAAAGAGGTGGCTTTAAATACGTCCTTATGAAATGGAAAAATCACCTTTTTCTTTAATGTTCTTCAAACATATTTATATTCTTCAGTTTGGATCAGCTTCTCATCTCAGCGGGGGACCAGCAAAGATTGCAGTCTGTTTTATCATCAGTGGGGTCCAAATCGACCGTCCTCACTCTCATTCAGGAAGCGAAGGCACAATCAGAGGTGAGTGAAACCCGACAAGCCAGGCAGAGGGAGCGGCGGCCCCCCGCCCCGGGTCGTGCAGGGAGCTCTTCAGCTGGGTCTCACTTCTGTCTCACTTGCAGCTTGCTCCGCAAACTAGGCCTTGTCTTGAATTCCAGGCGCAGCTGCTGTTGTAATTCCCCAGTAGTGACTAGCTGCCATCCTCCTCACCCCCCACATCTGGAGTTTGTCCACAGAGGGCCCTCAGAACAGAACTGGGTTGGAGATGTGCGGGAATGACCACAAGCACATCTCTGCACCTAGGTGGACAGTACGGACTTCTCAGGGGAGCCCCCTGGTGGGGAAGTGGGTTAGCGCATCTGTGGAGACCTAGCCGGGCCCCCAGTGTAAGAGCTTCTGAAGCCTGGGGTTCAAGACAGTGTGGCTAACGGGTCCTTACAGATGAAGTCCTTCCATAAGTTGGAGGTGACAGTAAACAACAACAAAAGCAAGTATGGGTTCATATCTAGAATATGTCTCTGAAGAACATTAATTTCTCAGGAGAGAAATTCATAGAGATTTGAACCCTAATAAATATTTCTATTTCGAGAAAAAAGCAAATATGAACAATTTTTCTCGGCTGGTAATATACTTGGGTCAGTGACAGGCCTGAAAACACTGTTCCAGAAATCCTAATATTACCCAGAAGGGCTGTGGTGTTGGTATCTACTAAGGAGTGAACCAGGGTAGAGAGGAGACCGGTTACCCTGAGCTCACACTCCCTCTGGTCCTCAGCCCACTGGTTTGGGTCTGTGCAGTGAACCTGGAGATATCCAGCATTTTTCACTTTCAGCGAAAGGGACTAGTCTGTCCTCTCCCTTCTTCCTTCAACTTGTGTCAATAAGTAATCGTCTCCTGCATGCGAGTCTTGTTCTGGCATTTCCAGTCAAGGTGGCACGGTGGGATCACACTTTGCCCGGTCCCATTTCCTCTAGACATCTTACAGTATTAGAGAAAACAGGGCAGAAAACCAGAAAGTCTCAACCAGCTCACAAACGGGATGCACATTTTCAGGGACCACAAACAAAAGGGGCAACTTTTTGTGTGGACAGGATGTCAAGCGCCACCAGAAGGGGTGGGGAGGCATCCTCTGGGGCCTCCGACCCCCCTCACTCTGGTTCCACATTCACCACCAGACAAGTACTGTGGTTTGGTGTGGAAGGGCATTCCTGCTTGGGTCAGAATGCGGCTTTTCCCCTTATAATCCTGCAGTCTCCAGTGGCTTTCACAAAGCACTGTGAGCAAAGATGTCCTCACTTTACCATCTTCAGGAGTTTCCTGCTTGCTTTTTTAGTGAGTGTGGTTTGTGGGGGTGCTGAAAATGGAACTGCACACAATTCCCTGTGGCTTCCTGTTGGGGGCGCTGTTAGAGGTGGAAAACAAGCCCCGCTCCTCTGACCTCAACCCACCCAAACCTTGGGGAGCTCTCGGTGGTGGGTGTAGCTTCCCTGATGCTGTGCTAAGCTACTTAGAGGCAAGATGTGGCCTGACAGTCAGCTTCTAGCACACCTGTATCCTCAAACACAACTAGAAAATATATTTGAGTAAATTAAAATTGCGGTGCTATGTCCTGGAATGCAGGAGAATCCCATTTTCAAATACTGTCTTTGCTCCCATAAAGGCACTTAAGTAGCTGAGAAGTACTATTTTAGTATCAAACAAACATTACTTCCCAGAAGCTACACAAAGGTCATTTGCCAGACCACATGCTCCCATTTTCACTGAGAAAACCTGGTCCTCCCTCTCTCCACTGAACAGTGTCTGAGCGTGTAAACGGTTAGACTTATCCGTAAAGTCAAAATCCCCCCAAAGTCTGCCCAATATTCTAGTGTCAACATATGGGAATTTGGGTTGAACGAACTTCTTTAGGGAGGTGTAAAATGCTTGGGGTTACTCTTTAGGACACACTAAGAGCACTAAACTCTTTTTCTTTTAAATACTGGGTTCCTTCCCCAGCACACTACGGAGCTGGTTCTCTTTTCAGTGTTTTCACTTTCTCTCGTCAAAGCAACCCTGAAGGGTTATGATTAGATTCTTTTTCTCTTGCTGGGCTGAGAAGACCTTGAACTGATAGATTATAAATCACTTCGCGGGGAACCTAGCAATGCAGATCTTTAAAATGTTGTTCAGTCATATATAGTGTGTGAGCGAAGAAAGTCAAAATTCAGAATTAGCCCAACTCAGTTATTTTAAAATATTTTATTTCAAAATATCTTTTGTTTAATGCTTGAAACATAGGACAGTCTTTTGTTACTTACCCCTGGGACACTACTAGGAATGTTCTAGTCTTGATACGAGTTGACAATTAAAGTACTTTCTATTTTTTAACATAGTTTGTATTTTATGACAGTTCCTTAACTGAACCTGAAATCCAACGAACTAACTGCATATGGCAGGGAGGGGAGCCTACACCAGTGGCTTCGGTGTCCCTCATCCTGCCTCTTGGCGCTGCTTCTCTCTGCTCTCGTTGACACTGGCTTGGCTGAATGGTAGACTTACACAGTTGTACAGTAGAGCATCCCCTCCATGATCAAATTATGTGCTATGACCAGATGTGGGAAGACCTAATCTGGTGCCTGGATAGCTAAGTTGTCCCCTGTCCCTGCCCCATCCTGGTTCACGTCCACCCTGCCCGTGGGTCTGTGGGTACAGGATGGACCCTCAAAACGCCATCATGTCAGCACCACCCAGGAGGGGTGCAGGAGCTTGAGAGGAAGCTCCTCCGCTTCCAGGACTGTGTGAAAGCTCCTGACACACCGGGGTCCGTGTGAGCAGCTCTGCAGCCCCGCACGAGGACTCACAGCGCAGCTCCCTACCCCTTGGCACGAGGAACATACGGTTGACTCCTGAACAGCACAGTCGACTTACGCACGAGATTTTCACAGTATTACAAATGCATCCTCTTCCTTATGATTTTCTTAATCACGTGCTTCTTCTCTAGCTTTAAGAACAGAGTGTATAATACAACAGAGATAACAGGTAGTACCCGGCTGTTTCTGTTCTAGGTAAGGCTCCCAGGCAATGGCAAGCTGTTAGTGGTGAAGTTTTAGGGACGACGTTCTATGCAGATTTGACAGTGCAGAGGTCGCTGCACCTCCCCCCGCGTTATTCGAAGGCCAACTGTACTTTTTCCTGTTTCTTTTTACTAGAATAAAGAAGATGTTTGCTTCATAGTCTTGAATAAAAAAGAAGGCTCAGGTCTGGGATTCACTGTGGCAGGAGGGACAGATGTGGAGCCCAAATCAGTTGTGGTAAGTGACCACGTCGAGATGCTCGCAGGGCAGTCACTCTTGACGCAGCCTCAGCGGTGATCAGGACAAAATTCCTGTCCGTGAGTTCACAGAATGCTGGTGTTTGTTTCCTCCTAACAGAGCAAAAATGGAAAAGTGGGGGAAGTAGGACATAATCTAGCCATTGGCAAAGATCCACATTTTTACCACAGAGCTGACTGATGTGCAGACTGAGTGACCCATTCGATGCCAATACGTATAAGCACAGTTTTCTGCAATTTCCTCATATTCACCTGAACATTTTATTTAAGCACTAGAAAACACTAGAATTAACTGACCAAATCTGCATGTGCTTCTGAAACTTCTTCCTTCTCAGGAACAGCCTCCAGTTTTAGATCACTCAGAGGCGTCTGAGATCATCAGGGAGGCCACCCCCGTGAGACCAGACCACGTCCTGTTCGTTTTTGCGACCTTACTGCCCCACAGAGCACCAAGCACAGATGAGATGCTAGCGGGAAGCTGGAGAAAAGCAGTCAGATGGGGGCGCCGACATTTCTAATCCCAGCCTCACACCGTGTAGGCTTTCGATAAACCACGTTTGTCGGATTTTGAAAACTTGCCCTTAGAAAGTTCCTCTACTACAGATTTGCATCTGCCCTTTTGCTTTTACTGGAGGTTCCAAAGACTTGGGCTTTTGTCTTCTCCACACCCCAGGTACACAGGGTGTGTTCTCAGGGGGCTGCTTCTCAGGAAGGGATTGTGAACCGAGGGGATTTCCTTCTGTCCGTCAATGGCGCCTCGATGACTGGCTTAGCCCATGGAGATGTCCTCAAGGTTTTGCACCAAGCACAGCTGCACAGAGATGTCCTCGTGGTCATCAAAAAAGGGAACGATCAGCCCAGATCCTCCAGCAGGCAGGAAGCCAATGGGAAGGGCTCGCTCTCCAGAAAGCCCATCCCCCTGGAGCCCGGTATAGGTAAGTTAGTTCAACAACCAGTAGGGTGTGAGCAGTTGGCAGAGTAGATTCTGGTTGAACAAAAAGGAACCTAACTACTGTTATCGGGGTCAGAGAAATCAAATGTAGGGGCATGTGGGTGGCTCGGTCGGTTAAGCGTCCGACTCTTGATTTCGACTCAGGTCATGATCTCAGGGTTGCGAGACCAAGCCCCACCTCAGGCTCCACAGTGGGCTTGGAGCTTGCTTAAGATTCTCTCTGCCCCTCTGTCCACCCCCCACTCCAAACCATCTCCCTCTAAAAAAAAAAAAAAAAGAGTAAGGAATCAAATGTAGTGAAGTCTGTTTGTGTACACTTCTTGAAAAGGCAGTGTTCCTAGTAAGTAAGAAACTACCACCCCTCGTAGTTAAAGCCATACCATCAAAGATTTTAAACGACTGCTTGACAGCTTCTCTACATTTATGAAGGAAGCTCTTTCACATTTATATCTTCTTAGGACTTAAGTGGCCAGTAGGTAAAACACAAAACTCTTGTGATAAGGGGAATCATGGAGAGTATGTAGAAATTCCACTGCCTTTTGTCCTTGGAAAACACCAGGGTTTGTATTCTTTCCTGTTTTAGAAGAACATAAGGAAATGAGGGGGCACAAATGTTTGAAAACAGACTGTAGCCTTAATCAACGAAGAAGAGCTTATAAAAAGTGGTTCAGAAGTGGATTTTCTAAGCTCCCTCCATACTGTCATCCCAAGGCTCACTGGGAAGGCATACGAGGTATTTACTGGGAACTAAGTACCGCTTCGGTTTCTGAAGCACTAGGCAGATTGCAGCCTTCACAGAACGACTTCAGACCGCTGTGGTGCCCTCTCCGTCGGAGCTCAGGAGTAATGCCTTTAGTCTTGAGAGCAAGGAGAGCCCATGGAAGCTCGGTCAGGGCAGTGCCTTCTGGGGAGGCCTTTGGTTTCTTCTCAACATCTCTCCCTAATAAAGTCAAGGGTAGCGGAATTCCTCTCTGTTCACCTTGGCTATCTGTGATTGCTTTGCTGAAAAGAGCACTCATTTCCACTGAGCAAATGGAAAACTCTTGTCCAGATGCCTCCGTGGGCCAGGAGTATTCTCACCCTTCTCCTCTGTTGTCTTACTTTTGCTCTTCTAGAAAACTGAAGCCCATATTGCCCAGCACTGTCTCAATTGCTTGGTCTATTTTCACTGGATCCTAGAAACTTAACATCACAGGAAACCACTAGGCACTTAATCCCAGCAGCTTCCAGAGTTTTTAAGACTCATGAACTCAGGATATAGAAGTCTATCCTGTCATTCATAATCATTAAGTATTCCTGGGACACCTTCAGAACATCTGGCCTTGAGCCAGATTCTGTAGAGTTACCAAACTGTAAGCACTTTTGGGCCTTAGCTTTATTTTTTTTCATATTCCTGTCCCTTAAAATCCCGCTGCCCAGGGCTCTACCTGAACCCAGGCGGCTGTCCCTCCACATGGCCTGAGAGCATCCCGCTTGGGGACGGATGCCGTAGGCTGCACAGGACAGGCGCCTAGGAAGCTTTTTAAAATCCTACTGCCAAAAAAAAAAAATAATAATAATAATAATAAAGATCATGTTCTTTCTATTAAAAAAAAAAAAAATCCTACTGCCCAGCAAATTCACCAGCTCAGTTGAATCAGAAACCCTGAGGGGTGAGGGTGAGACCCAGGGCCCTGAGTCACTAGCTTTCTAAGGTTCCTAGGTGATTGCAGTAGAATGCAGCCAGAGCTGAGAGCCACTGTAATGCGCCCGTTCTCCGGGTTAACAGCAAGTGAAAGCACCTATTGAAAAACCATGCTGCTCCTGTTAGCACATTTCCTTCAGACCACGGGGAACGTGCAGTGACCTTTAAGCCACACTAATGGACTGACCTTTCTGTTCAAAGGCAGGGATGCTGGCTACCTTGGCCTCAAGCCCAAGTGGGCAGTTTAATCTGTGGTCCTTCCCCTGCCTCCCAGACAACTTAGCCTGCCTTTCCACTCACCTCCTCAACATCCTTCACTAGTAAAGTGTGTGAATAAGAGAAAGAAAAGGCAAGCTCGCCATCTCTACTCGGATCTCCAGGATGGATCCTAGCCAGGCCTCTCCGAACCAGCACACAGAGCAGGCACACGTTTGTTGCAGTGGAGGACCCACTGCCATGGACGCGTCCCCCCTACACCCCCACCCTGCAGTGGAGAGAGGAGATGGCAGTGAGGGCAGCTGGTGTATGAAGACGACACAACAGGAGCATGTGCGGCAGCAGGGGAAGGAGCGGAGCTCCGGGAGTCCCCAGGAGCTTTAGAATCCACGATCACAGTCTCACGTGAGGTCTGGCAGTGGGGTGTTGCCGGTTATCAATGCCAGACTGTGACACGCTGCTGCCATCGGCAGTCACGGTCGGCAGGAAATCGAATTTGATGCCCCAAGCGTGACTTCACTGAGACACACGACTGCAGTGTATGGGGCTTGCCAAGAGCAGTCTGGCCTCTAAGCCGCCTCCATGCTGACGGAAAGCGCTTAGGGGTGCCTGGGTGGCTCAGTCGGTTCAGTGTCCAGCTCGTGATTTCGGCTCAGGTCATGATCCCAGGGTTCTGGGATCGAGCCCCACGTCAGGCTCTGCTTCAGTTTGCTTCTCTCTCTCTGCTCACATGAACACATGTGCACCCTCTCTCTCAAATAAATCGATCTTTAAAAAAAAAAAAACTTTGAAGAGCAAATGGTGCGGGTACAGCAGGAACAAGCCACGAGGTCAGCTCCAAATTTGGGAGACCAGTCCTAACGCTGGTTTCAAAGGTAGATGGGACACAGGGATGCTGGGGTCATATATCTGGGGGACTGGGGAGCAGGTGATGAGTGTCCTTGTCATTTCCATCCTCACAAATGTCGTTGCTGCAGGGAGAAGCGTACCTTCACGTGATGCGCTGTGTGTCGAAGTGCTGAAGACCTCTGCTGGGCTGGGCCTGAGTCTGGATGGAGGAAAATCCTCCATGGCTGGAGATGGGCCCCTGTTCATTAAGAGAGTATACAAAGGTAACGCCCTAGAAAAGCCCGTCAGCTGCCTGTTTTCTGTGTATGACTGTGCTTTCCATTTGGAAAATGTTTTCATTCTTTCTCACATACAGGGAGTGCTGTGTGTCAGCCCTGTCGTGTTTTACACGTAGGAACTCACGTTGCACCCCTCCCCCCAACAATTCTATCAGAGAGGTACTATTATCCCTGTTTCACAAAGGACAGTGTGCGCCACGGGGGACTTACACAAGCACCTAAGGTCACAGAGAAGTGGCAGAACAAGGCTTAAACCCAGGCAGTCCGGCTCCAGGGTCTGCGTCCCAAACCTCCATACCAGATCCCAAACTCCGTGGCCTTAACTGGTATTAGCTGTAACTGATATAAACATACTAAGCTAATGCCATCAAGAATTGCCAGTCAAGGGTAATTAACACGGACCAAGACTGTATTCATTTAAAAGTGTAAATACTACACTTCAGGAAAGTAACATTAGAGCAGTAGAGATCACTGAATCATGTGCTCTTAAGAGGTCTCTATGAACTCGAATAATCATTTTATGATCTTGGACAGTTCTCAAAAATCTCTTCAGGTTCGTGAGCTAAACAATTACATTCAAAGTATAATTATACTGGGGCACTTGGGTGGCTCTGTCGGTTAAGCATTCGACTCTCAATTTCGGCTCAGTTTCTAATCTCAGAGTCATGAGATTGAGCCCCATGTGGGGGCTTGATGCTCACACGGAGTCTGTTCGTGATTCTCTGTCCCCCTCTGCCCCTTCCCCCCCAGCTCTCACACACACTCACTTGCTCTAAATAATCTTTTTTTAAAAAGTATAATTATACTGATAATATCAGTACATACAAAAACCTACTGTATATCTATGTAATATACTATTATAATAGTTGATATTAACAGTATAGTATATAATATATATAACATACACATACTCATCAGGTCATTACACAGAAAGCTGTGGTGTAGAAATACGTAAAGCTGTGTAAGTAATCTCCACAGTCACTGATTAGCGATCACGGTATATTGGACAGAAGTGGAACCTGTTTTCCTGCATTTACTGGGCATTTGGATTGTGGATTAAATACCTTGAAAATATCTTCTCCTAGTCCATTGTTTATGTATTTTAGGAGGAGAGGAGGAATGAATGAATGTTTTTATGTAGTTAAATTTTTCATGAAGAGAGATAGATAGATATACTCTTTGTGTCTTCAGAACTATTTCCCTATCCTAAGAATATGGGCCTATCGTTCAGAGAGTTTTCTCACTTTCTTTTAGCTTACCTGGAATTTACTTTGAATACTATGAAAGGCCCGGGCATTATTCTGTATTTATTCTCACAGGTGGTGCAGCTGAACAAGCTGGAACAATAGAAGCTGGAGATGAAATTCTTGCCATTAATGGGAAACCCCTGGTGGGGCTCATGCACTTTGATGCCTGGAATATTATGAAGTCTGTCCCAGAGGGACCCGTGCAGTTAGTCATTAGGAAGCATAGGAATTCTTCCTGAAACCTGCGGCACCAGTAGTGACACTCACTAGTGGTGCTCGTTTAACATTTTTTAACAAGAACCTGCTTTTCTCAGTTCCCTTACGTTAGCAAATCAGAATCACTTCTTCAAACACTGGGTTCCTAAAACAACACAGGAACACTGGTACAGGCAAGGACTACAAAAATCTCCAAGTTTTTACCTTTACGTGGCGCTGACCTCCGGAGGCCTTCTACCTGGACACCGAGGCCAGGAGGGATCCTTGTGTTCCGGGGCCTGTCCCCTCCGTGTTGTGTTTACTGATCGGGATACAAGATGTGGCGTGCCCTTCTTCATTCGAGACATTTACATAAGATCTTCGCATCCTTCCTGCCTCCTCGCTCACCGTACCTAATCCTGGCAGTTAGGGAGCTAACCAAGTCTGAGGGGCAACACAAATGTCACAAATAAAGGACTACAGTTTTATATAATTTTGTACGTAAATAAGAGAATGCTTTTAGGCACATTCAGTGGAAGGAGCTGTAGGTCTGTATGTTATGGTGAAAAGAAAGGGGGACTTAAGAAAAAATCAGTTAAGCTGAGCTCAGGAATTATCCAAAAAATGAAAAAGCAAAATACAGAAAGTGGTATTTTTTAGTGAGTGTAATGTGCAATGTCTGGCTGCAGAGTTCAGCTCGGTGGATTACTGATCGTCATGAAGTGCTGATCGTGATCTAAAAGTGTAAGTCGTAAGGCTGTTTTACAGAAATGCCGTTCTGATAAACCATACTAAATAGCCATGAACTTCGCTGCTTAGAACGAGCAGAAAGTTCCAGCTCAGAAAGCACCTTGCATCTAGTTCGGAACTTGTCTTGAGTAAGTACTTGAATTCAAGACCAGTCAATACAAGAGTGGGCAGAAATACTACAGTCACTGGGTTTCCATTTATTTTATGCACTCCAAACACTAAGCTAAATTTTTGGAAATCTTTTTAGCATCCTTGGATTTATAAACATAGGCATTACATTTACAATCCAAAGGGCAGAACTTAAAAATAATCCTTGTAGGGGACTTTGGCTGGTTGGTTTTCCCCTTGCCCAAGAAGCCTAAGAAATCTCCCCTCTGTAAGCACTGGCCCGCTCTTCCTGACCGGGGTATAATGACGCGTCTGCAGTGACTGAAGTATTTGCTGGTTGTTTTCCTGTTTTGCAAATTCATCCTTTGGCCAAAACCGTTTCCCTGCAGAAGACTGTTACGACTCACACTGCCCGTGAAACTCGTCCCGGCTGCTCTCCTGTCAAAGCATGACTTCTTCCTAGTAGCTGCTCCCATTCAGTGTGCTGTTCCCGATCCCCAAACTGGCTTTTCTCCTTCCTGCTGCACCTTCTTTTCTTAAATTCCAAACCTCCATCAGCTTCATTTACCAAAATGTAAAACGAAGACAATGGGGAATGCGGGTGAGTCACTCTTTCAAGGTAAAGAAGCAGAACTGTCACACAACCCAGACCCAAGGGGGACGCAGACCAGCTGCTTGAGTCCTGGGAATACGGGTGAGGACGCCAAACCCGCGTGGGTGAGGACGCCAAACCCGCGTGCATGAGGACACCCAGGTTTGATGTTGGACACTTCTTTCAACAACCTACAGCCTGGGTCTATGGCTTCAAGAAAAGAACTGAGGTCACTGTACACCCGCCCCCCACCCCAATCATGGAGGTGCTTGAGCTGTCACTGTTGTACGTCGTTCTTCCGAGTGACTCACCCCTCACAGTAAGCCTCTGTAGAGGTGGCCCACAGGGGTCTCTCAGATGAGAATGAAGTATCTGGCTGGTGTGAGCCCAGATTTTTTTTTTTTAACAGGTTATACAAAAGAGAATGTAGTACAAGAATTAGCTAGAAAGACCTGATTAATTTAGCTTCTACTTTTCACTACACTTCCAGGTAGGATACTATAGGCAGTCAGTGCAAGGTGCATGCTAGATTGTTTTTAAGTCTCTGGGGTCAGTTTTATGGTTTCTGCTTTCCTGCCTAAATGTTAGAATATTTGCCTCTACTCTTCCAGCTATGCCTCCTAGTAAGAAATTCACAGTCCTGTGTGAACAGACCGGAATTTCCAGAGCAATTCGGAGCAATGGAACGGTCTCCGAGTCTCTAATCATCTTATCTGAAGAGTGCAAGGGTAGACCTTTCACTCACTTCAAGTAGGCTAAAGTCATCATTTCTAGTAGATCTTGCCAGAAGGGTTTCCCTGGCCCACAGTTGGAACTTAAGGGAGAAAGCAAAAGGCTAAATTATCTCTGACCCTAAGATAGAAAGCTACTTACTTGTCTTCAGTGTTCAAGGCATGACTAGTATTTCTAATTAGTCTAATTCCCACACTTCCTGAAGTGAGCACTAATGGTATTATATTATCCTACTAAAACGTTCATTGTTTTGGTTTTCTAATTCATCAGTCATCCACAATAAGCTATGAGGGTAAATATGTGTTATAACAAGTAAATTGTAGTTGCAAGGATATTCTGTGAAGGTTGAAATAGGTTGGGTTGCATTTCTGTCCTCCAGAACACATCTCATTTATGGTTGACTTAACTGGCACCACACGTGTTGTATGATATTCTACATTATCCTTTATTTATGTAAAATAAAATGCCTTATATATTATTGAAGAGTAAGTGCAATAATATGAAATAGCCTGTACATTTTTAAAATGTTGTCGCCAAGTTATGTAAATCCACATCTCTGTAAACAACCTTTTTTAAGTAATTTTAAAAAAATAAACACTCTGCTTACTACTTTTTTTTTTAATTCTGCCATCTATAAAGTAACCTTTTAAAATCTCAAGAATGTTTATTATTATCTGAATTACTACATCAATGAGTGAGCAGGTCCAAAGGCAAGAGAAAATCAACAGCTCTCACAGGGCCACACTGAGGATCTGGCACAATCTAAAGCCATTCCACCTCCTCAAATCTTAAACACCCCTTGCCTTTGCAACTTCCTCGCCTTCTGGATCCTACCCCCACCTCCTCCCACTACTAAAGTCTTCCATTTCAGCAAGCCCTCTAGTCCCCTAGAACTGTCCATTTTCTCCCCATCAGAACCCCCACCCTTTCATTTCTATTCTGTTCAGACTAGACCCATGGTAGAGTACAAGCCCCACCCAGCCCAGACTCCTCACCCTCGTCCCAGCTAATCCGGATCCTTCCTTCCCACTAGCCAGCCTGTTGGTTCCTACACTCTCCATATTCCTCAAGAAAATCCTACAACCACACAGAATAACGCTGCCAGAAATTCATGGTTTCCAACCACAACTGGACTCCCTATGCTACTCAGCAATTGCTTGTCAGTTTTTCTCTCACTTCTTTATAATAACTACAATTCCTCGTTTTTCTCAAAACCGCTACATGCTTGGGTGACCTGGGATCCTCCTTCACAGAGTAAAATAAAAAGCATCTAGTTTATTTAGGCTCTTTTAAGATGCAGACACCAACACAGAGTAGCACAAGGAAGCAGACAAGATGGCATCTCACAGAAATCTAAGAATGGGACTCAGCATGTGACCAGGCCTCTGAGACTAGAGGAACAGTGGGGTTCGTGGGTGTTCGCTCAGTGCCCTCCACTGATAAGACTCCCCTACTGTATGTGGGTCTGTTTCTGCAGACCCACTTCTCCCTCCACCCGTTGGTGGCCTTATCCTCCAACTCTTCATACCTTTTTTTTTTTAAGAAACCTTATGAATGCTATTTTGTCGTAATTTTGGCCTCTGTATCACAGAATTTCTCTGGACACACCAGTTGCCTGCCTGACTTTTTCCATATATACCCCAAAAGTAAGATTATGACTGGCTCACTCTGACCTGGGTAGAACTTCTTCTGGGAGAGAGCAAGCTTATTTGTTCACATAACTCTTCTCTCTAAAACATAAACAAATACAAAAGGGAAACTTGCATTTTAATACAATATACAAATCGCCCATTCTACGAATGTTGGAGACTATATACCAGGTACAGTAAGATCCCAGACCAACCCGGAGAAAAAAGAAAATGAAATGGGATACAACTCTCTCTAAATGAGAGAAAGCAAAGGAGGTATGAAATGAGAGTTCTGAAAAATGCTACCAAAAGTCCTAACTTGGAGAAAGGGGATTACAGGAGAAAGTGGGCCCTAGAAAAAGCAGAAAGCACCCACAATTGGAGCCATTAACACTTCTCAGAATGATAGTGATGGTGAGGTTGAAGAGGACAGATTTAAGTTTTAATTTTTCCAGGTACCTGGGTCAGCCTAGGCAGACAGAGGAGTAACACACAAGGAATGGTCTAATCTGAGGGAAGTCCCTGCCAGATAGGCACCTACCACAAAAGAGCTCAACTAATTCAGTAAGTTTAGCTGCCACAACTCACCATCCCATAAAGGCTACAGTAAGTACCACTCCACACAGCCTCCTCCCAAATCCCCCCAAAACAGCTGACTATCTGAAATAAGATTAAAACTGGCCGCTGGGGACACCTGGGTGGCTCAGTCAGTTAAGCAGGTTTAACTGATTGATCAATTGGTATTGGGATCTGTGCAAGGGAAGTAGAGGAAGCAACAGGGCATCTAATTGCCAAGGACACCCCGCCATAATCAACATAACCAACAGGGGAGCAGAACCAGATCTCAGAAAGCAAGCTGCCCTATTTCTTTAGACTCCACGCAAACAGAACAGGAAGGAGTAGAGACTAAATACAGTCAGAAAAGCTGCCCTGACCCACATCCCTTGTAAAAAGAACAGCGACAGTAATTTCATACAAAGATAGGCAACAGAAGATAATCTAGGTAAAATCCCATACAACATTATTATAAGAAAAAAGCACCTTAGCAGCAAATACAATCCCTACAGACAACAAAGCACACCAGAAAGCCATGCTCAGGAAACCAGTGAAAAGTGTACCTGAATACTTTAAAACGAATTAAAATACATCAACAAAGTGACATAAAATATAAGATAAAATGATATTAGAAGGGGGCACCTGGGTGGCTCAGTCAGTTAGGCATCTGCCTTCGGCTCAGGTCATGATCCTGGAGTCCAGAGATTGAGCCCCGCCTGGGGCTCCCTGCTCGGTGCAGTCTGCTTCTCCCTCTGCCCCTCTCCCCGCTCGTGCTCTGTCTCACTACCTCTGTCTCAGATAATATCTTAAAAAAAAAAAAATTAGAAAAATATTCAGAAATTAGTTATTAAAACTCAGAAAAAACAATTTCAGAAGAAACTAAATTAGAACGAGAATTACCAGTGAGTAAATATGATAACATCTTAAGAGAAAGAAGACGAAAAGCACGAGAGATTTACAGATCAACAATAAAGAGAGCAAAGAACCCAAACGGAACTGACAAATGTGAAGAGCTATAAAAACAGTACCCAAAGAAGAAAACCTAAACAAAGGGACAGAACAAACACTAAAACTTTAATTTTCCTGAAATTAAAAGACTTGACATTACTTACTGAAGGAACACACCATGCACTTGGGAATACCGATCCTGAACCACCAACACCCAAACACAGGGTGGTAACATTACTGGGGGGAAATGGTGGGGGGGGGGGGATTCTGTAGACTCCAGACAAAAAGAAGGCATTCGTGAGGGAAAGAAGATCATATTACAATCTGACTTTGATAGTAATGCTTTATGCCAAAAAGCTTACTAAAAAACAAAATATGACCTAGAATTTCATCTAAACAGACTTTCAAATGAAGGGCTGCAGATAAACTGTCATCAGCATACAAACACTCAGGGACTATTCTTATCACAAGTCCTTTCTGAAGAATTTACTAATGAATGAGGAAGACAAGCAAACTGACAGGACAATGACACAAAGAATGATGGTGAGCACTGAGTATGTATTTCCTCGAAGAGTCCAGACTAAAGAAAGAGTGAGAAGGGAGACTCTACTATACAATGGTGATGTTCTTACCATACAGACACAGCGCAACTACAAAAAATGGGGCACTGAACTGTACACTTTAAATGGTTCAAATGGTAAAGTTTGTATTTTACCATAATATAAAAGGAAGAAAATTAAGTACCTCGTAAGTTTACACTGGTACATCCCATTTAAACTTAGAACTACAAGGTTTTTTTCTGCCTTCTGCCTTAAAGCCAGCTGTACCTCCCACTTTTCCATATCAAGAATCATGGTTCTCATCAAGGAAAATGATGATAAAAGAATGTTTATTTCCGTTAAGTTCATAATAATTAATCAGTTACCTTTGGAGAATATTAGGGAACCTACTCTGTTTTGAAAATTGATAAATAAAACGCAGAATTTATCCTACCCTTCCTCCACGAACTATACTAACAGGTAATGGTAATGATCTAAGGCGAAGTTCTTCTTTATAGAAATTCTCCAGCTAATAAATAAATGGTAAGAATTAAAATATCACCACTGTACAATCCCAATAAATCATAGGATGTAAGAACTGACCAGTAAGGTTACTAACATCAGGGGCGCCTGGGTGGCTTAAATGATTAAGCGTCTGCCTTCGGCTCAGGTCATGATCTCCAAGTCCTGGGATGGAGCCCCACATCAGGCTCCTTGCTCCGTGGGCAGTCTGTTTCTCCCTCTGCCTCTCCCCCTTGCTAGTGTATTCTCTCTCAAATGAATAAATGAAAAATCTTTTTAAAAAATAATTAAAAGGTTATTAACATCACAAAAGACCTATGAGCTTCCTAATGGAAGCACACACCACCACCACCTGCGAGATAGGGTTGCCCACACAAACCTGAATCTGACAGCCTCTAGATCCAATTACCAATACCTGGGAAATACAGAAGTCAGAAAAACACATTGGACTACACATGTAGATACAATCAGCAAAATCCAAACTTCAGAAAACTCCACAGGACAAATGATCCAATTTCATCAACAAATGTTTTGCAAGGGATAAAAACGAGAGATGAGGGAGGGGAGGGAACCTACAGATTGAGAGACTTAAAAAGACATGAAATGAAAAATGAAACAAAATTATTAGGCGTACTGGGTCAGAACAGTGATTACTCTCAGGGTTTAAGGATCGTAACTGGGAGGAAGACTTGAACAGATTCTGGATAGCTCACAAGGTCTATCTCCGACCTGGGAGATGGTTGCAAACATATTTGCCTTCAAATAGTTTATTAGCCTAGGGGCACCCAGCCAGATCAGTCAGTAGAACGTGCAACTCTTGATCTCAGGGTTGTGAGTTTGAGCCCCATTTGGCTGTAGAGTTTAGTTAAAAAAAAAACAAACAAAAAACCTAAAAAAAAAGTATTAAAAATCATTTATCAGCTTATACATTTGCTTATGTAATTTCCCATTTGTATTTTAATCATAAAAATTAAATGTTTACATACACTTTCACAAATTATACATCTATGTGATTTTTAGATGTTATATTTAATCATACCCCTCAAATTTGTATGATATATACATATCCCAATCTGAATACCAGCCAGATCTCTTCAGTCGGACAATTAAGGTCTGCACAGATTCCATGCTTGAGCACTGGGCCACACAGTTTTCCAAACTGGTAAAAAAGAAAAAAAAAAAAAAAAAAAACACCTTACCATAAACTCCAAAGACTCGGAAAAACCAACTGCATCACAGACACAGGGTTAATATCCATAATATATGGAAAGTCCTGATGAATCAATACAAAAAAATAGGTCAATGCCCATTAGAAAAAGAATGAAGAACATGAACAAGTAACTCACCGGAAAAAAAAAAAAAATACAAATTACCAATGAAGACAGTAGATGATAACCCCTCACTAGTTAAAATAATTTGATCATTCTCCTCTATTAGCTTGGCAAAGAGCAGAATTGATGATACCCTCTACAGTACTGGCTAAGGCATAAAGAAACCAGCATTCACATTATTGGTGGAAGTGTAGTTAACATGAATCTTAGAAATCAAACTGGTTTTATCTTTTACATTTTCAAGGCATACTCTTTGAGCAAATTCACTTCTATTAATTCCTCCTATAGAAATCAAATATAAAGAAAGACATATGTACAAAAACATACAATACTGTTTGTAATTACAAACATGAGAAAAATCCAAATGTTCGCTAATGGGAAAAGTTATACAATGAAGCCAAAAATGCTAAGAATGATTTATGCTTATTCTGAAAGCTCTCCACACATAAGTGGGAAAAGAAAATTGCATATGACGCTCCGGGGAATCACAGTACACCACTGGTCTACCAGGAGTAAATCCTAACATCGGGCTGAGAAGGTATGCGTATCAATTTAACTGTGTTACCATCCAGACCCTTCTAAAGGTTGCCTGCAAGGTTATGACATTAATACCACTACCTTACCGGTATTGTTAAAGAATACAGGAAATTTGTGCGAAATTTGTAAGACCCAGGGATGTTGTCCTGGGAGTCAGTGGGGTGCAACGAATTGCAAATTACCTCAGGTTGTCAGTCATCTTGATCTGGATGAAAGTGAAATGGAACAGCATTATCTGTAAATATATTTAATACATTAATACAAGATGGAGGCCGTAAAGGGATTAAGCTTCATAGAGTAAATACCTCACACAGACTTTTGACTACTGGTTTCCATGTTCCTGGGGCAAGAATAGCCATGTCTGGCAGTCATGGACTCTCGTCATCATCAGGCTCAATGTCATTACTAATTGGTCCTAGATTGGCACTGAACCAAACACCAACCCCTTTCACTTTCCTTTGGGTGTTGACCAATTTCAGAGGTATATTCATCTGTTCACAAACAACAGGAAGAACTGAATAATGGACTGTGTCCGGGACCACTGGGCAATCCTGCTTCAGCAGGTCGAGTGCTTTCTTGGACTACACTGACATGTTTCTTTCTTCTAAGAACATATAGAATCTCCAAAAGGTAATTTATATAAGTTATACCAAGATATTAGAAGAAAGCAAGGATATCCTTTATCATTGAATTATGCACCACCATGAGAATTTTTTGCATGCCTGCTATTGTTTTTGTCTCTGTTAGAGAAAAGAAGTCCCCTCCTAGTGCCAAAATAAGAAAGGAAAAATTGTAATTGAATGCTACAACTACTATTCAGTCACTCAGGGTTTAAAGTTCACACACTTACCAGGTAATGTGAGATTGGGCAAATTACCCTCTCCAAGCTTATTCTTCATTAAATGAAAACAGTAATTGGGGTTTGGGGAGGTCAAAGTATAGACTACTTTACTAGACAGATTGTACATTCACTAAGCTCCCTTTCTCCTTTCTGTTGAAGCACTGTTCTAGATCAGATTAGAACATTGTTAAGATCAGGTTATTTTAAGGAACACTCAACAATCAATATACAAAGAATTCAAAAAGAAGCAGATTCTTTACACAATACTTAAGTTTTTTATATTAAAATTCACTGCCTGATTCTTGGATCAAAGTGGCATAAACCCGTGGAAAATCTGTTCCTACCACACAGCACAATTATTTCCATGAGGTCCTACCATTTCTCTTTTAAAGAGGACTGTAAGCACTAGCATTTTATAGGAGAAAGAGTTCTAGGTAACAGCCCCCACCTTCAGATCATACTACTTTTCCTCTCCTCTGGCTATAGAAACACGTACTACTGAAGCTGGGGCCACTCACAGGTAGGAGCTGGTCGGGCACTCAGCTCTGAAACAAACACTGACAGAAGTTCAGGCAAGGCCCATTCCCCCTTGCTTGAGAATAGAGATGCTGGTGATGAAGTAAAGAATACTTTAGAAAAACATCCATTAGCTCACTTCTAAAATGTTTTCAAGGGAAAAACAGTAAATCTTCACCTGAAAAGAAATTCCAGGACAGAATCAGTTATCAGTTGAGTATTCACTTTATGTAAAGAAATAATAAATTAACAGTTTCCATACTTAATTTCCACCAGTAGTGTCATTTTTGGAGGTAAAGGAGGTTATTTTAAAGGATAGACAATCTGTTTTTTTCCATGTATTAAAAAAACAGAGCCTGGCAAGGGGGCACCTGGCTGGTTCAGTCGGAAGAGCATGTGACTCTTGATCTCAGGGTCCTGAGTTCAAGCCCCATGTTGGATATAGAGATTACTTCAAAAAAAAAAAAAAAAAAGATTCTAGCAAACTATTATCAATGCCCAGCTGTCTGTTTTTGTAAATAAAGTTTTATTGGAACACAGCCTCACCCATTTGTTTGTATTGTCTATGGCAACTCTCATTCAGCAGAGTTGAGTAGTTGTGATATCACATATGGCCTGCAAAGCCTAAGTATTTACTACCCAGTCCTACGAGAAAAAGTTTGCTAGCCCCTGCACTATTCTGAAGTATTACGACACTATACTAAGGCTAAGTAAAACTTAATTAAGAAAGAAAACTATAGCAGAATACAAAAATACAAATGACATGCTTGCTCTGATTCAGGCACTTTCAAGATCATAGTTTATTTATTACTTCAGATAAAAAGATAGTATACATATTAAGGAATCCCTTAAAATTCAACTCTAAAGTTATACACCATCTAGTACTTTTGCATTGAATGTTAACCAAAAAAATCTCTAAACACCTGAAAGCCCCACTATTAACATGAACTATGGTAATAAAAAATTTGACATTTAATTTGTTCAATATATAGTATTTACATTATGAAACCAATGCTGATACCATAAACAGTGATAAAGAAATAGTAAAAATAAACTTTAAAAAGCAAAGGTTTATATTCTTACAATGTGCTAATCATCATAATTGTATATAAAAATTAAAACATAGCAGAGCTTTCTGTTACAAAATTCTTAATCATCTGAGTTGTAGTCATTACTTGCTAACAATTTACATGCAACATCTGCTAAAATTGACATTTGATTTTTTTTTCCCCCTAAGAAAGTGTGAGTAGATAAATGACATTTAAGAGCAGACATTAATTTACCTGTGGACAGAAAAAGAAAAAACTGTACTCAAGATTAGTACTGGTCACAAGCCTCTTCCCTATAGATATGATAAAAAAAAAAACAGTTAAGACCAAAAATAATTCCAAAAGGAGATGCATAGAAAGAGTACCATGAATGGCACAGCTCAAAAACTCTTCGGCCAATCAGACACATCTTTTCTCTTTCCTTCAATGATGAGAGGTCTGTTTTGTCATCAAATAATATTGACTGAGCAGGTGAGGGGCCCCAGGTGTACAACTAATTAAATCTTGCAAAATACTAAGATGGAGGCAGGAGTGGCCAGAAGGGGCAATTTATATTTAATTCGAACTATATACAGCATAACTGGAATGCAGACCATCCCAAACTGGCTTTGTGAAACAACTGGACCTTTATGATTTAATAGTTAAAATTACAACAAGTGTAATAATACAATAGATTTACATGGGAAACAAAATCCAAGGGGCATTTTATATTATTTACTGTGTTGTTTCAATTTAAAAATAATTTTGCTAAGTATACATCTCAACTGAGGTCTATGTATAAAATGTCCTAATAGATACAGATATTTACCTTTGGTGAGTTAAAGGCCTTTTTGTGACTTCTGTCTGAATTGTAGGCAGAATGCTAGATATACATGCACATGTGGGAAAAACTCAACCTGAGGTAATCCAAAAGATGTGCATGTGAGGAGACTGGAGTTACTCTGAAAGTCAAAGCATACCAGCAACCCAAAACAGGTTAACAGTGAGAATGGCAACAAGGAATGGATTGCCAATATGGCAGTAGAACTTTTTTTTAAAACAGAAAGAGGAAGGCCTCTCGTACCAGCAGAATCCTGCATACATACAAAAAAGAAAAAGCCATCCACCATTTCATAAAACAAAAGCCAATTATAGTGTGGAAAGTACAAATCGCAGAAAACCAGAAGTCAATAGAAGAAAAACTACTGGTTTACATGAGAGAAAGGAACTTCATTTTGAGCCGTCACTTGGTGAACGCTGCCACCACTGCCCACAGAACCTCATTGGTGTTGGCCTTCAGACACTCCACTTCCGGATCTAAGTCAAGGAGCTGCCGCACTCTCTTGGTGGCTAAATCATACTGCTCGTCCAGAAGGGGAGCGAAAGCATTCTCCAGGACATCAGAGGCGTGCGCTAGGTAAATGAGGGCCAGCAAGCGCTTGTCCATGCGATGAGGGTCATTCACCCATTTGTCAAGAACAGCTTCCTGTACCTTCTTGATGAGGCGCTGCTTAATATTGTTGTTGGTGAGGGGATGTGTCGTCATGTCAAAAAGTAGGAAGTTCTGTTTCTCTGTTGTCAATACGCCCTTCTCCACCAGATTTTTAGCTAACCGTTCCCGCACGTTTCTTAATTGATAATGCAATTTTAATGGATTCCAGGTCTCACCTAAACAAAAGATTTCAGAAGTTAGAAATGATAGGTATTATCTCTGCTAACTTTATAAAATGCACTATTAAAATAAACAATAAAGTATGGGGTTCTTCCCCCCTCTAAAGAAATAGAAGAAAATCCAACTATTCTTCTTGCCAACTAAACCATGAACCCCTTGAGAGCCAGGCCTTTGGATTCTAAGCACCTGGCACATTTTCAGGCACAATAGTTACTTAAAGGACCAAACTGAAGGCAGTCTTCAAACCAGTTATCCTAATGTGGAAATAAGCTAAATATTAAATATATTTGGCCTCTCTCCAGCTGCTGTCAAAAAGCAACCATAGCAAAAGGTTTCTTTTCTACTAAAACACTAGTATGCAACAAATTAACAAAAGGAAAAAAAAGTTTCCTTACTAATATGCTATTCCACAAACTGCTACATATACCCGGCCTACAAAACTAGGAAAGCCTATTTAGACAATGCTATTCTTTGATGACAAATAACATAAAGCTAATTCTAGAAGGGCAAAACATTTCACCATTTTAAACTTGTCACCTATGCACATTCCCTTTCAAAACAAATATTTAAAATAAAACCAAATAATTTTCACTAAGACAATTTTTTTCTCTATAGAAGACTGGAAAGGAATATATCAAAATATTAATCTTGGTTTTCTTTTGAGATTATGTGTGACAAATTTTATTTTTTTATAATAATTTTTTATTATGTTAGTCACCATACAGTACATCCCAAGTTTTTGATGTAAAGTTCCATGACTCATCACTTGCGTATAACACCCGGTGCACCATGCAATACGTGCCCTCCTTAATACCCATCACCGGCCTATCCCAATCCCCCACCCACCTCCCCTCTAAAGCCCTCAGTTTGTTTCCCAGAGTCCATAGTCTCTCATGGTTCATTCCCCCTTCTGTTTACCCCCCCTTCCTTCTTCCCTTTCTTCTCCTACCGATCTTCCTACTTCTTATGTTCCATAAATGAGTGAAACCATATGGTAATTGTCTTTCTCTGCTTAACTTATTTCGCTTAGCATTATCTCCTCCAGTGCCGTCCATGTTGCTTCAAATGCTGTGAAATCATTCTTTTTGATGGCTGAGTAATATTCCATTGTATATATTGACCACATCTTCTTAATCCAGTCATCTGTTGAAGGGCATCTCGGTTCCTTCCACGATTTAGCTATTGTGGACAATGCTGCTATGAACACTGGGGCCCCTTCTCTTCACTACGTCTGTATCTTTGGGGTAAATACCCAGTAGTGCAATTGCTGGATCACAGGGTAGCTCAATTTTTAACTTTTTAAGGGACCTCCACAGTTTTCCAAAGTGGCTGTACCAACTTGCATTCCCACCAACGTAAGAGGGATCCCCTTTCTCCATATCCTCTCCCACATTTGTTATTTCCTGCCTTGTCAATTTTTGCCATTCTAACTGGCTACGGTGGTACCTCAATGTGGTGTTGATTTGAATTTCCCTGATGGCTAATGATTTTGAACATTTTTTCATGTGTCTGTTAGCCACTTGTATGTCTTCATTGGAAAAGTGTCTGTTCATATCTTCTGCCCATTTTTTGATTTGATTATTTGTTTCCTGTGTATGGAGTTTGAGAAGTTCTCTGTAGATCTTGGATACCAGTCTTTTATCTGTAGTGTCATTTGCAAATATATTCACCTATTCCGTGGGCTGCTTCTTAGTTTTTTTAACTGTTTCCTTGGCTGGGGGCATCACGTTGCCGGATTTCAAGCTATACTACAAAGCTGTGACCACAAAGCCAGCATGGTACTAGCATAAAAACAGACACATAGACCAATGGAACAGAATAGAGAACCCAGAAATGGACACTCGGCTCTTTGAGCAACTAATCTTTGACAAAGCAGGAAAAAACATCCAATGGAAAAAAGACCATCTCTTCAATAAATGGTGTTGGGAAAATTGGACAGCTACATGCAAAAGAATGAAACTTGACCACTCTCTCACACCATACACAAAGAAAAACTCCAAATGGATGAAAGACCTAGATGTGAGACAGGAATCCATCAAAATCCTAGAGGAGAACATAGGCAGCAACCTCTTTGACATCAGCCACAGCAACTTTTTTCATGACACATCTCCAAAGGCAAGAGAAACAAAAGATAAAATGAACTTGTGGGACTTCATCAAGACAAATTTTCTTTTTTGTACCTTTCTGTATTTTCCAAATGATCTCCAAGGAACATGTATTTTTTTTTTAATTGAAAAAAAACACTATAGCAATTCTCTAAACTAGAACACGTTAAAGATCAACCACAGGCACTTTTATTATATGCAAAAGCAGTAAGGTTGAAATTTTATAATATTGAGAGAAAACAAACTATATTGTCTAACCACTAACTGCTATGTAATTTAAAATAATAAAAAATTCAGTTCCTCAGTTGTCCTAGCCATGTTTCAAAATGCTCAACAGCCGTGTATGCTGTCTACTGATTGGACAGTATAGAAATAGAACATTTCCATCATCACAGAAAGTTCCAGCGAACAGAACTATCTTGAAATATATTACTATTCAGTTGGCCATAAACAAAGAGTATTTTACCATATGAATAATGAGGGTATGGCAAGAGTAATCAGACTTCACAATTAGACCCTCTGACCTTACACAAATAGAAACCTGGATAAAATATATGAAACAACTGCTTTCCAGTGCTAGTCAAAAGGCAGTCCTGAGCGGGGAACCTAAGTGAGCCATACTACTGCGCAAGCTCACTATCTAAAGGCATATCTCAGGCAGCAAAGCAGGACAAAAGACCTCAAACAGAGCACAGGAATAACACTGTGTTTAAACAGGTGGAAAAAAATTTTTTATTTAAATTTAAAAATTTAAAAAGGCAGAGACTAGAGTTCCAGGAAGCTAAGGCAGCTGAAATACAAAGAGTACTGGAAAAGAGAGAGCTACGAAGAACAAAAGTTCTAGAAATCCATATGGTGTTCCTCTGAGTGTGCCTGAAAACAAAGCCACACAAGTTAAGGTGAGAAACTCTGCAAAGCTAGGAAACAAAAAATTACCCAAAGGCTGTAAGCTGAACAATTCTAAGGGTTCACATGGGGCTGGCGCAAATGAGTGCCAAGCAGACTAAGTGGAAAGGTCTCACTGAACACCCAGGACATTCAGAAGGGACTCCAGAAGGATCACGCTTTTGCAGTAGGCCTAAACCAGCCCTTGAGGAAAGACTGTTCTAGACCTGGCCTAATGGAGCTTAAAAACAAAGTGATGCAGAAGTAACTCAATTGCCTACCAAAACAAATTTCAACACTCTTTAAAGAAAAACAACAGAATCCAGCACTCAACAACATAGCACTCACAATGTCCAGCAACCAATAAAAATTACTAGGCCCTGTAAAAACGTGACCCAAACCAAGGGGGGGAAAATTCAACAACAGTGAACCAAATCAGACATGACCCAGAAATGACATAGAATTAGCAAAGATTTTAAAACAGCTATTTATAAATATCTAAATAATTTAAAGGAAAACATGAATGCAATGAAGAGAAAGTAAGAGCTATTTTTTTAAAAGAATAAATGATCTGGAAGTGCCATTTTGCATTTTGTGATTCACTCTGAAAAACTAGGGACTTGAAAGAAAACTGTCAAATAAAAAAAGGTTGGTACCATGAATTATTAGTAAACTGAAGTCACCTCCTATATTAAAATAATAATAATATTTTCCATAAAAACCCTAGCAAATCAGCTTCCACAAAAGAAAAATGATCATTGCATTCGATTTCCTGGGTAACCTTAAAAAGGAAAAGAAATATATTTGGGGCCCTATTAGACTTTAAAACCTAAGAGTATAAAAGAAAAATGTAACTCAATAATAAATGAAATTCTATTATTTCAATTTCTAGTGTTAAGCCCATACCTACATTTAATGTTAAGAAATGATTAAAATAGTTACTTGATGAAGCTTTATCGCATAACCGGTTTTAACAGGCACTCTGGAGCCAGACTGGTAAGCTTTGAATTCCAACTTGGTCATTTTCTAGCTTGCAACCCTGGGCAAGGTTTCTTAACTTCTCTATTCCTCTGTTTCCTCATCTGTAAAGTCAAGATTAACAATTCTACCCACCTCATCAGGTTATTATGAGGATTAAATGAGCTAAAGACATATCAAGTTCTTAGAACAGAGCCTGGTACACAGTTAACACTCAGCAAATGTTAGCTATTATCACACGCAGAATCGGCACTGTGACAGAAAGAACTTCACGTATTCATAATGCCCTAAAAATCATATTTGGTACTAAGAATACAAACGTAAGTAAGACATTTCTAACTCTGAAAAATTTTTAAATCAGGTAAAAGAAACATCCATAATATAATTAGTTATCCTGGCAAGAATAAGATGTGTAGGATCATAAAAACCATATGAACAAGGAGCCCAGAGGGAGTAAGAAATTATCTGGGTTTGATGTAAGGGGCATTTCTACAGTAGGAGAAAGAACTTTCAAACTACATCTTGAAAGCCCTCAGGAATCAACATCCTATGAAAGGAAGAGGAAGGGCGCCTGGGTGGTTCAGTAGGTTAAGTGTTTGCTTTCAGCTCAGGTCATGATCTCAAGGTCCTGGGATCGCACCCCAAGGCGGCGGGCTCCCTGCTCAGCGGGGACACTGCTTCTCCCTCTGCCCCTCCTCCCCCCTCACACTCTCTCTCCCTCAAATAAATATTTTTTTAAAGAAAGAAAAGAAAGAAAGGAAGAGGAGCCTGCATTACAGGCAAAAGAAACAACCAAGTGGAAAGGCAGCAATGATATGCAGAATATAACGAGCCCTGGAATGGAGTCACACATCTTTCACAGGTGCTACGATTTTCATTTTTTAAGTTTGTACCAACCCATTACCTCCCCCAAAAAATGCCTGCCTGCCGTACCTTTCACCAGACAGTTTGGGGTTTGTGTTTTCTAGTATCACTGGCATGAGGTACGCAGCCTAACACACTAAGCAAGAATTGGCTAGGTTGTGTTTTCTGACCTTCTTCTGACTTTTGGCAATTTAAATAAACATAAAATAATCAATAGCCAAATTTATGTAAAAGCCCATAAATAACAGTTCAACTTTAAAATTAACTAACTATGCTTATAATAATTTGTCAATTATCAAAGTAGTGCTTTTGCCTGGCAACTCACTAGTCAAACAGAAGGGTATTCCGTGCCTCAGAGAATATCTTGGCTATCTATAGAGTTCCAAAAGTGGGGGGCTGGGGGGGAGGATCAAGATTATTCTGGCAAGTCCACAGTTAAACATCTCTTTGCAGACTGAAAACACAAAATCCCTCTAATGCTGCTATACAATGATTTTTTTTTCCTCATGGGAAATGAATGGGATTAGCAATTTACAACTTACTGTTTATTGTACTGAAGTCATACTAAGATTTACCCACTCTATCCACAATTAAATCTTATATAATACAACAAATGGAACAAGTAATGGTTACAAAGTTCCTATGAGAAATTCTCAATTCCCAATATGCTACTTTACAATTCAGTATTGCTACTAAAAATGAGAAGAGCCTAAACACAGACCCACCTTCAAATACGGTGTTCTATGATTGGACCTTCTTATGGGCTACAGTTTCTGCCCCAGAAGAAGTAATAAAAAAGGGCTCAAACATCATCTCCCTTTGCAGTAATTCACTCAAAGGGAGCAATCTCACCTGCTCACTCCAATACAAATGTTATTCAGACCTCCTCAGATATATGAAAAAATGAAGAAATCTCATATGCAGAAGGCTGAAACAGTGTGGGTAAAACGCAGATGTTGTTCAAT
The DNA here is from genome assembly GCF_024610735.1 of Ursus americanus. Classification (NCBI taxonomy): domain Eukaryota; kingdom Metazoa; phylum Chordata; class Mammalia; order Carnivora; family Ursidae; genus Ursus; species Ursus americanus. Next base: position 40,485,778 of record NC_142141.1, on the reverse strand, counting down.
ACTTTTCTTGGCACCCCAAAAAAAGGTACAACGAAATAAATGAGTGGTGAAAGTGTCTTGGCATCCTGACATTTCTGCCGTTTGTTTTAAAAAATAATAATAAATTAAGCTAAATCCAAAGAATAAAGTCACCTCTTAAATTAGCATACTTAAGACACCACTATAAACTGGGATGGGGGTAGCTGGATGAGTGAATATACAATAAATGTTTAAACTATCACCTAAGCTGCTTCAATTTAAGCAGACTATCAGATACCTTTTAAATACTTTGCAATAAATGCCTGATGACTTTAAGTGTTCAGAACTCTAGATTTAAAGATGTTACTGTGATCCATATTGCTATTCATCAGCTCCTAAATTATTCAGGATGTGAAAGGATTTTATAAGTTATACAAGCAAATTAAAATGTATAGAAAGTATTTGCAGTTCACTTTTTTGTAAAGGAAATTGTGAGAAGTACACACAGAGAAGAAACGGTTATTTACGCCCACTGCCCAACAATTACTTCAGAGAAAATGACATACTGAGAGGTACACCTTAATATTCTGCTGCGAAAAAACTTCGATATTCCTTGACGTGTAACAACCAAAAGCATCTTTGTTCATAAATCTGGAAGTCTAGTGACACCTTGTGACCAAACTCATCAACTACATGTCAAGATTTCAGAAAATCACAGTAAGTAGTCTTTGTCTCAAATATATGTGTATTTATTAATTTTTAAATTAATGAGACATATAAGTGCTTATAATATACTGGTAGTATGAGCATGTATAAATGTATAGTGTAAGTAATGGTAATATGAACCCCTGGGTACCGCCACCCTCAGGTAAACAAGATCCATCTGTCAGACCTTAGGCACCCACGTGCACCTTCTCTGCCTCACAGGTAACCGGCAGACCAACATGCTCTCTTCTACATACAGACTCTCGCCTCCTCTGCACATATCCGCCAACAATACAGCACAGTACCACAGTCCTGGCAAGTGGCAGCAGTCCCAGGCTTAGCTGCAGGAGGACAGACAGGCCCACCAATTTTACCTCTCTGTAGCCCCTCTGAACAAGAGCACTTCCTTCCATCTCCATCTCATTATTACTCTTCAAAGGCCTAATCCAAGTTCTACTTCCTCTTCCAACAACTAACACTCCCAAGGATTCCTCTTTTCTCGGAGCTACTGCACTTTCAGAGCACCGTATTGTTAAACCCTCATCTCTTATCAAATTATTAGAAATACACAATTTTTGGGATGCCTGGGTGGCTCAGTTGGTTAAGCACCTGCCTCCTGCTCAGGTCATGATCCCAGGGTCCTGGGATCGAGCCCCGCATCGCGCTCCCTGCTCAGCAGGGAGCCTGCTTCTCCCTCTGCCTGCCGCTGCTTGTGCTCTGTCTGTCAAATAAATAAATAAAATCTTAAAAAAAAAAAAAATACACAACTGCTCCCCAAATGCACTTTAAGATGTTTCAGTATGGAAGCACTTCAAGTTTCACAGCACCTCTGTCAGTAAAGCTGCAATAACTGGTATCTGATATTACTCATTACCTGGAACCAACTTAACATCTTCAGAATTTAATATTCAACAAGCTGGCTGCAGAACTGTACAATTAAAAAGTCAAAATGGTAAATGCTATGTTGTGTATGCTTTACCACAATAAAAAAAAATGCTTTAAAAAAATCAGCAAGCTATCCATACTTTCATCAGGCAGGAAGTAGATGCTTTCTTATAAAGAAATGTGCTTTTTTTTCTCCTTCTCTCATTCTGAATTCTCTACTTTTAGGCTAAAATTACAGGTCATTCCTAATGTATGTCAGGAACACATGACTAAGGTGCTACAGGTGCTGTAGGACTAAGGTCCTACAGATAGGCGAGCACTGATGGCCCCCTAAACATCGCAGGATATTGCTTTAAAACCGTTCTGAGCAATTAGCCTCGCAGTTTACCCAAATTCCTAATTCAAATGGACACTCAGAATCATTTACTGAGAACAAAGTGGCCTGGGATGGACTCACAGCATGAGTGAGAAGTCCTAAGGCTTCTGAGGCTTTGGGGTTGCTTGTTTCCACAGCTTAACACAGCCTATCCAATATAAGGTAGCGTGAGATAGTTTCTGATGTATTTAAATACTTCTGAGAAAATCGTCCAGACTTCTGCCATCTTTTCACTCTCCAATCAGGTGAGAAGAGTGCAACAGCCCAACTTGGTTCAATTAGCACTTATATCGAGTACTGAACAAGATACAGCCACCTTATATGTTGAGAGTCAACCTTCCTGCACTCCATACTCCTTGTATGCCATACCTGCATGACAGACATATAACCTGTCAAAGGAAATCCCAATGCGCCATTAGCACATATGATGTAAGCTTGTATAAAGAGGTGGCTGATGGACAGAGGGGTCTGAAACATCCCCACAGTGCTAACTGGCACCGAAGTGGGTATCAGTAACATTAACACAAGACCCAACTACATTCCATAAAAGAACACCACTCTGACCTACCTGCCAAAAAAATTAACTACAACTTTGAAAAAGCCTGCTTTTAGCCAGTTGGGAACTTAACTACAAATTCCAATATGCACTACCAGAAGTGGTAATGGGCCAACAGGAGCATGACCCAAAGATTGCTTAGGTGATCTCCAGAGGAAGTACAAAATGATCCATCAGGGTACAGTGAGAAATTATTAGCACTTCTATTTTTATCTGAAAAAATATTTGCTAATATTTAACATATGGAGTTAAAGCCCTAAGTCTCTGTTAAATGGCCATTGTCACCAATAGACATTAAGTGGAAGGCTAACCCAAAGAAGGTTGACAACATGCTGGGCAATGTGACATATAGTATTGGTAGGTGCTAAGCAAGAATCTAGTTTATAACCAAACAAATCCTGATCAAATGGGCAAAGTAATTTTAAAAGATTCCTGCAAAAGAAATTATAATTGAACATAGCACCAAGGGGGAAAGGGGGTTGAGTTAAAGTTTCTCTTACTCAATGAAGTAAAAAGAACCTTTATTAGAACATCTACAAGAGGATGGCCAAAAGAGAAAAACTGCAAAATTAATCAAAACTATCTTGTGAATAAGACTGTTTTCTATCAGTAACAACAAAGAATGAACACTGCCCTAAGTGTAAAGTGCCCACTGTTGCCCTATTAGCTAAGAATGGAATATATGTATTCAATCTTAAATAAACAAAGATGCAAAACTCACAGTTTTTTACTGAGAGAACATCTTATAATAGGATTATTTTTAGAAACTATAAGTTAAAAAAAACTGTAAGTGAGAAAAAAATGACGTTAATTACCAATCTAACAACATCCATTATGTTTTTAAAAGTTAAAGAACAGTATGTTTGAACATGAACTAATACATGTACACAGAAGCGATGTTCTATGTAACAGTAAAGAGGAAGAGCAAGAGAACTTACGTCCTATATTCCACACTTAGGTCCTATACTAGGGCTCTCTACCTAGATTAGACAAATACACAAATAACTTTCAGTGCTGTCAACCAAGTATTTCAGGTTCTCCTTCCTGGCTTCACTTTCCTATCTCCTTAACATTAGGGGAAGCCACGTGACTTGCTCTGACCAATGAAACTGGAACCATGTGTCCTCTCTGAACAGAAACTATGAGCCTGAATGATTGGCTATGCTCATCTTCCTTTTACAATAGTGACAGACAGTGCTCCAGATGGTGGCAGCTCTATCTGCCTGCCTGGCTGCCAAAGTGAGAATGAAGTGGCCTGTGACTACTTATGACATGAGTGAAAGTCACCTGTTGTTTAAAGCCACTGAGGTTTGAGGGTTGTCTGTTATCACAGATTAACTGAGTCTACCCAGTGTAAGGTAGCATGAGGTTATTATGATAAAAAATGGTGGAAGCTCTAAGGAAGAATATTACGTTTCACTGAACATCTATCTGCTCAGTCTTGTTAAAACGGGGTGAAATTTTAAAAACCACTATTTTCCCCATTCAGTGACTAATAACTTTCAAGTCGGCCTAAATAACTAAACAAGCTTTTGGCCATTTTGTGTAAGTTCCTCTCAAAAGAATTTAAAGCTTTTAGAAAAGTCTTTTAAACAGAACTTAGCTTTTAGTTTACACACAAAATCTTACCACTAAGTAATTCAATCCAGTTCTGGACCGTTTCTGGAGGCTGAGTCTCCTTAACATGCTTTAGAGCTTCATCAAGAAGAACATCCCCTGTTGGAGCATCTGACTTACAGATCACCTAAAATGTAAGCAATAAGAATGAAATGATCCACTAATTCTTTCTTCCGACCATCTCTTTAAATGAAAAACTTAAACAATTATACAAACAGTTCATTATACTTAAAAGTCCCTAGTGTGTTCGTGCAGTGTCAAGGTTCAGATTTTAAATTAATTCTCTACTAAGAAATCCAACATTAAAAAAAAAAAGAAAGAAATCCAACATTTATACCTAACCAGATTAGCCACTATCATGAATGAAAATAAAGTTAGTGTGCAAGAATTTGTAAAGCAAAAGGCTAGAACAGTTTTTACTCACTGTTAATTCTTTTCATTTCTAAACCTTGGGCTAATCAAGAAATTCATTTTTTAAACATTTATTAGTTACAGAAATAAACTCAATTATATGCAATTGCATACTCAATTCAGTATATGATAAAGGTGGCATTTTACAGCAGTGAAGAAATTAATTTTTCAATAGATGTTATTGAAACAACTGGTTAACCAATTAGAATTAAAAATTAAGTAAGACTTGGCTCCTCAGAGCTTATACCACAACGGAAGATAAAGATTTAAATACAAAATATAATTTGGGGGGGTGAGAAAGTTTTTTCAAAATTGTGGCAACTAGCAAAAACCTTGAAAATACCAACAGGTCTGGTAACAAAAAAAAAATTTTTTTTTTTTTAAGATTTTATTTATTTATTTGACAGAGAGAGAGACAGCCAGCGGGAGAGGGAACACAAGCAGGGGAAGTGGGAGAGGAAGAAGCAGGCTCATAGCGGAGGAGCCTGATGTGGGGCCCGATCCCATAACGCCGGGATGACGCCCTGAGCCGAAGGCAGACACTTAACCGCTGTGCCACCCAGGCGCCCCTGGTAACTACGAAACTTTTTAAAGCTAAGATGGATACAGAATCCATCTAGAAGTAGAAAAACACAAAGCCGGGGAATAAGAGAAGAAAATGCTGTAGGGGCACCTGGGTGGCTCAGTTGGTTAAGGGTCTGCCTTCAGGTCAGGTCATGATCCCAGGGTCCTGGGATCCTTGCTCACCGGGGAGCCTGCTTCTCCCTTTCCCTCTGCCTACTGTTTCCCCTGCTTGTGCTCTGTCAAATAAATAAAATCTTAAAAAAAAAAAAGAAAAAAGAAAAGAGGAAGGAAGGTGGGTGGGAGGGAGGGAGGGAGAAAATGCTGCATACTGCTTTAGCCAAGTATTAGATATCTGCAGCCTTCACTGAGTTCTTGGCTAAGCAACAAATTTCTAGTTTAAATTCTAGAATATCAAATTTTAATCTGTTATATTACTTTATGTTAGCTATTAAAATGTCATACAATTTTAAAATATTATTTTTTAAATGCAGCAGTTCTCCCTTAAACTTGTCTTCAACACATGTCCTTCACCTTTCTGCTCAATCTTCTGAAAGGCTAAAAAATATATAACGATATGTCTATTTCCGAGACAGCATGACCCAATAGGAAGATAATCATAATAACAAATGCAAGCCACAAAGCTTTTTAAATTTTTGTAGTTATATTAAAAAGGAAAAGAATTATGTGAAATTAATTTTAATATTATTTTACTTAACCCACTACAGTCAAAATATTAACATGTAATCAGTATTTTTAAATTGAGATATTTTACAGTCTTCCTTACCACGGTTAAGTTTTCAAAAATCCAGTGTGTTTTTATTCACAGCATGTCTCAATCTCACTAGCCACATTATAAGTGTCTGGCTCACAGACACATGTGGCTAGTGGCTACAGTGCTGGCAGATATAGAACATTTTCATCATCATAGAAAGTTCTACTGGACAGTACTACTCTGGGCCATGCTTTTAGTAAGGGGTCAGAGAGAGTAAGAAAAAAGGAGAACCTTGGCAGAAAAAAGTTGTCTGTTTATATAATGTGTTCATGCCACCACTTCTGACCTTCCACTTACTCCTTAAATTCACTGCAATCTGGCCTCAACACCCACCCTATGCCCACCCTCTGAGACACATCTTACATCATGTCACAATAGCCTGGGTATGGGAGGATCCTTTTTTCTCATGAAATTCTCTCCCCTCAATCTCTAGGAGATGGGACTACTCTTCTCCATCACCTTTGCAATTACTCCACTCAATCTAGTTATCTTTCACTTGGATTAGGTTTCCTAACTAGTTTTCCCAAACTAGTTTCAATCCATTCTCCTTACTGATATTTTTAAAAGGCAAGTCTTACATATTATCTCAAGGTTTCTGCTTAAAACTCTTCAATGCCTCAGAGTAGTTCTAAACCCCTTAACAAAATTCAGCAATCTGTGGCTCACTAATAAATATGCTCTGCCCACACCTTTAATTTCTATTTAGTGTACTGCACCTTAGAGGGGAACCTCATTCTTAAAGATGAACAGTTAACCAAGAATGACAAGATACTGAAAGAAAACCCTCAATGTCAAAGAAACCAAAAGACAGAAAGAACAAACTTGAAGGAACAGATAAAAGAAATTTTCAAAAAGAGCCACAATATTCTTAGAGACTTAAAAGAAGATATTACATCCATGAAATAAGAGGTCGTGATAAAACAAAACAAAACACAAGAAAAGGCTCCTGGAAATCAAAAACATTAGAACCACATTAAAAAAAACTCAAAAGAGGGTTAAAAAAAGGTAAGGAAGGCCAAGAGAATGCCAATTATATCTTAATAAAGCTAGGAAACTAAGAAACAGAGAGAAAAAAGACTCGTCAAGAGGTACACATCAAACTTAAAGTTCTAGAAAATAGAGCAAAGATGTAAGAAATAGAAGAAAACTTTATAAAACCAAAACTCAACATTTCTAGATTGAAAGAACCCATGCATAACAAATTTTAATGTATATGCTGCCAAAGTGAGCACAGAATAATGAATTTTAACAGACCCACATCAAGGCATATTCGTACAATATCGGAACACCGGGGATAAAGAGAAGATCTGAAATGCTTCCAGACAGGAAAACAGGTATCACACAAAGAATGAAAATCAAAAGGGCACCAGATTTTAACAGCAACTTACTCTGTATACTAGAGGACAATGGGGAAATGACTTCAAAATTCTGTGGGAAAATAATTTAAATCTAACATTCTATTCCCAAACTGTCAAACGAAAATGAGGTAAAGAAATTTTCAGGCCTGCAAAGCCTCAAAACATTTTCCTCCCACAAGGACAGAAAAAAAATTTCCAGAAACAGGGGGTTTAAAGCAGTAAAATGAGACAGGAGTCCCAACAGAATCAAACCATAACCAGTCCAGACTGAAGCACAAGGCAAATTCTAATGGAGTTACCGGATGTATTTGAACATCTGAAAATTAATGCTAGTTTTTCTCAGGGGGAGCACATAAGAAAAAAAAGGTACAGAGAAAAGATTTTTTAAGAAGAAAATTATTAAAACTCTAGGGGAAAAAAATGAGGGGCGCCTGGGTGGCTCAGTTGCTTAAGCGTCTGCTTTCGGCTCAGGTCATGATCCCAGGGTCTTGGGACTGAGCCCCACGTTGGTCTCTTTGCTCAGCGGGGAGCTTGCTTCTCCCTCTCCCTCTGACTACCGCTCCCCCTGCTTGTGGGCTCTCTCCTGTCAAATAAATAAATAAATTTTTTTTAAAAAAATTAAAGAAAATATCATAGGATATAACCAAACTCTGAAGGGTTAACATAACTGTAATATAAAACAATCGTTATGGTTTTACAAAAAATTATGACAGAACTCTATCAGGAACGTTGGGGGGAGAGATGAGTGAGTAGTATTAAGAGAGCCAAATGTTCAACTTTTTTTTTTTTCTCTCATCTTTTCTAGTAGAAAGTAAACAGCATTTTAAAGTGATTTATCGGGGCGCCTGGGTGGCACAGCGGTTAAGCATCTGCCTTCGGCTCAGGGCGTGATCCTGGCGTTATGGGATCGAGCCCCACATCAGGCTCTTCCGCTATGAGCCTGCTTCTTCCTCTCCCACTCCCCCTGCTTGTGTTCCCTCTCTCGCTGGCTGTCTCTATCTCTGTCGAATGAATAAATAAAATCTTTAAAAAAATAAAAAATAAAAAAAAATAAAATAAAATAAAGTGATTTATCAACAGACGGCAGGGGAAACCTGGTTGGCTCAGTCAATAGAGCATGTAACTCGATCTTGGGGTTGTGAGTTCAAGCCCCAAGTTGGGTGTAGAGATTACTTAAAAATAAAATCTTAAAAAAAGAGATGGCAGTATAACCTCATTTAGAAATATGGACATATCAAAATCATTAGCCATCAAGGAAATTCAAATCAAAACCACACTGAGATACCACCTTACGCCAGTTAGAATGGCAAAAATAGACAAGGCAAGAAACAACAATTGTTGGAGAGGATGTGGAGAAAGGGGATCCCTCCTACATTGTTGGTGGGAATGCAAGTTGGTACAGCCACTCTGGAAAACAGTGTGGAGGTCCCTTAAAAAGTTAAAAATTGAGCTACCCTATGATCCAGCCATTGCACTACTGGGTGTTTACCCCAAAGATACAGACGTAGTAAAGAGAAGGGCCATATGCACCCCAATGTTCATAGCAGCAATGTCCACAATAGCTAAATCGTGGAAGGAGCCGAGATGCCCTTCAACAGATGACTGGATTAAGAAGTTGTGGTCCATATATACAATGGAATATTACTCAGCTATCAGAAAAAACGAGTTCTCAACATTTGCTACAACATGGACGGCACTGGAGGAGATAATGCTAAGTGAAATAAGTCAAGCAGAGAAAGACAACTATCATATGATTTCTCTCATCTATGGACCATAAGAACTAGGATGATCAGTAGGGGAAGAAAGGGATAAAGAAAGGGGGGGTAATCAGAAGGGGGAATGAAACATGAGAGACTATGGACTATGAGAAACAAACTGAAGGCCTCAGAGGGGAGGGGGGTGGGGGAATGGGATAGACCAGTGATGGGTAGTAAGGAGGGCACGTATTGCATGGTGCACTGGGTGTTATACGCAACTAATGAATCATCGAGCCTTACGTCGGAAACCGGGGATGTACTGTATGGTGACTAACATAATATAATAAAAAACCATAAAAAAAAAAAGAAATATGGACATAAATGCCAAAAGAAATAACTAAGAGAGCTATAGCAAGTTGAACAATGATCCCCAAGAGGTGCTCAGGTCCTAACCCCTGGAACCTAATCCCCAGTAAATCTCTGTAGATGAGATTACATTAAATTAAATATGGAGATGATGGGGCACCTGGATGGCTCAATTGGTTAGGCGTCTGACTCTTGATTTTTGCTCAGGTCATGATGTCAGGGTCAGGCTCCATGCTCAGCGGGGAGTCTGCTTCTCTCCCTCTGCCCCTCTCCCACGCAAGCCCACGCTCTTCCTCTCTTTCCCTCTAATAAATAAATAAATAAATCTTTAAGAAAAAATTAGATATGGAGATGAGATCATCCTGGATTGTCAAGAGGGGCCCCCAATGCAATGAAAACATCCTTATAAAATTATGACACACAGAAGAGAAGGCAGCATAAAGACAGAACAGAGAGAGAGAAATGTGGCCAAAAGCCAAGGAAATGCTGGAGCCACCACAAGTTAGGGAGAATTAAGGAACAGAATCTTCCTTAGAGCCTTCTAGGAGAGCACAGCATATGCTGGCCTCCAGAACTATGAGAGAATACATATCAGTTGTTTTAAGCCTTCAAGTTTGTTGTAATTTGTTAAGGTGACCCTGAAAAACTAATACAAGGACAGAGAATGACTGCCTCTCAGGAGCAGGACTAAGGAGTGGGGAAAAGTGAATAGAAGATGGCTATTTTTTGTTATAAGCCTTTTACAATTTGATTTTACAACTATTATATATGTATTACCTTAATGAAATCAATAATTATTTTATTTCAATAAATTAAATCACACTGGAGTGTTTTTCCAAAGGACTTACCAACCACCTAGTTAAGGTCACACAAATAGACTAAAACAGAAAGCCCATGCAGGCAGGGAACATGTCTCTTGGTCTCCACAGTATAGGGTAGACTTAAGCATTAAATAAATATTTGATGAAGAAATAAATGAACAAAAGAGCAAATAATTTGCTGATAACCAACACAAAGCTGGTTCTTGTTCCCACAAAAAGAACTAGTATCAAAATATTTTCACTTTAGATCAGGGCTTGGTAACATTAATGCAAAACTTTTTATAATTACTATAATTAGTAGCAACCTCTGTGTATATTTCATTGATAACTATAACACATTAAGGGTTTTTTTTCCTCTGCATAAATCTATGGCTGAGAATAAAATGGAATAAAAAATTGTATTCTGCTTTATGATATAGTTCTCTAAAAGAGAATTTTAACACCAACATCATACCAGCTCATTTAACTCTACTTTGAATGACTAGATTAAATTTTAAAATAGCATGAGTAGTACGTTCTGCTATACAATGTTTACTCTGCAAAGAACTTTCAAGAAAGCCATTAATGTGACTTTCTTTCCTATAGGATTATGGCGTATCAATAAAAAAATGTTCAGTTCTAACCTAAAACTTTGTAGGTTTCATTAAGATGTTGTATTAAAGGAAAAAAAAACAGTTTTGAAACACCACGGCCCCAAGAAACACAATGACAGATTAGAAGAGAAACAGTCTTGAGTATCTGAGATTGAGGATGGAGTTAAAAATTCTAATAACTAGCCAAAAATAACTATTTACACAGACCTTACAGTAGAGAAGGTAGAGATCTAAAAAGTATTCAGATTCTGCTAAAAAGCCCAACAGCCTACGGATAGTTAACCTGCATGATAATACCTTTTGAGTTTGAAACAAAGTTATGTCAAGTCTTTCCAAAGTATGGCATGGCTTTCAGAAGGAGCAAATGAAGTCTGGAGTCTTTCTGAATATGCCGATGCAGGGACCAGTGAGTCTCACAATGAATTTATTACATTAGTCATTATGTACAAAGAACCAAGAAACCAAGAATGCAAAAAAGACATGGAAATATGATTTCCGATAAAGTCTTAACTTTAAAATCAACTTCTTTAATTCTTTAAAAATCTATTAGTAGAAACTTTCATTTTTAGTCAGCACAAACTTTTTAAAAAGGATATGTTATTTTGCACTCCTCTTACCTTTCTTGTTAACAGACTTTTACGTCTCATTCCACAAGCCTCTAGTTGTAACCTTCCTCTGAGTGCTAATTCAATTAACATACAGCCACGTAATCCAGATGATATACAGTCATTCCAAAATGATGTGTAACCCTAGTTAAAATAAAAGGTGGGGGGGAGAAAACAAAAGATCTAGTTTACTTTGAATTCAGATTCAAAAATAGAAATAGCCTTAGCCAAAGTTGTTTTTGGTGCCTTTTACCTTTTGTATCTTTTCATAATTATAATTTTAAATAAAATACTAAAAAATTATAATTATTATACATTACTAATCTAGATTTTTCAGGTGTTTATTGTCTTTTCACCACTAATCCTTACATGCAGATAAACAACTTTGGAAGTCAGAGGTTTAAAAAGATAATGTCTATCACTCTTCATTAAAGTTACATGCTTACAAGGCTCTTGCAAATTGCAAGGACCTGGGCTTATTCAGTTAACCCCTAATGATAGCGGTTTATCATTAGTATGTGTGGGCAAGTTTAAAAAGCTCAGGAAAAACAATCTAGCCCAATGTGGCCTCACAGAGAATTAAAACATCATTTATTCAATGCTTTTTAGTATAAAAACACAAAGCTAATTATGATAGAATACATCAGGAAATTTATGTGAGGGCCCATGCCTAAAGTTCTGAATAATAAGCATTGTAAAGTTATCAGATGCACACACCTCCCCGCCCCCCAAGAGAAATTTAAGGGCAATATCCAAGGTGGAAGAACAACCAGACACAATGAGACTGATGGACATCCAGAGATCTGGGGGATACTCAAATCAACCGGATAAAGTCTGGGCACTTTTTCAGTGAATAACTGGAGTTTTCCAAACTATGAAGCCATGAACTCTGCCATCTACCAATTTAAAGTATCCAACTCAGGAAAAAGCAGAACTTGGTTCTCAGAACAAGGTAACATATAATCGTGGTAGGAGGGAGAGCAGGCCAAGCAATTCTGTGAAGAACATTCTGTGAACAACAGACAGCCTAGGATTAGGGAGAGGCCTAGACCCTTGATTCTGTCACTCTCTCAAGGTCAATCTTGGTTTTGCCAGGTCACAGTGGTCAGCCTGTGTATCTGAAGATGACTGACTGACCATCAAGTTCCATGGGATTCCACTACTGACACAGGGACTTAAATTAGCGTAATGAAGCTACCACTCCTGAGGGAAAAGGCTTTAGGAAAGCAAGAATTTAGATTAAGGGAGCCACAAAGGGATAAACAAAATAGGGATTTAAAGAGGCCAATTATTAAATATGAGGCAGGGGAAGCAGAAACTGACTGGATTTGGGAGAATACTTTTAAACTTAACAAATGGTAGGGGTCTGATTAAGACTGCCACAGGGAGCCTGCTTCTCCCTCTTCCTCTGCCCCTTCCCCTGCTTGTACTCTCTCACTCTCTCAAATAAATGAATAAAATCTTTTAAAGTAAGACTGCCAGAGGTTTAGCGAAGTGGTTAGTGAGACCAGTAAGTTACAGAGGTTAGGTAAAATCCATGGCTTGTGTACCCATGCCAATTACAGTCCTGAGAAGCCTGGGAATAGATGCCACATGAAATTGAAGTTATAGATGTCTGGCTTCTACTGACCTGGACATAGAGCTGGAGCTCCCAGGTAAGCCTTTACAAACGGTAAACAACAGAACACACCTCGTGAAGGAGTAATGCATGTGGACAGTACCACACCCTGTCTCTGCCTACAAGCCTGGAAATTCTGGATGAACAGTACTGAAAAGCCCACATTTGCTAGCAGAGGATGAAATATGTCTCAACCTCAACTGCTTCCAAAGTAATGGTATACCCAGAAAGGTTAGCAAAATGGAGTCTTTAATAATAGACTTTAAAGATCCACATTTAAGTGAATAGCTTTTGGGCATTACCACTAAAAGACATACACTGAAACAGAATTAAATTCACATGGGAAAGCTGACAAATGAGCATGGACAGTTCTGTAGCAAAACATGATCAGGAATTAACCAGGTTGGGGGAGGGAAGAGAGAGAGAGGAGGAGGAATACTAAAAAGGGCAAAATTAATTTTAAAAATTTGAATGGTATAACTGGATCAGATGACAATGCTATCCCTGAAATTAAGTATATTAGAGGAAAAGCAGTAGACTGTACATAAGTCAAGTGAATCTGGCTGTGACGTAGACTAGAAAGATTCTGCAGTGAATTCATGCCCCAACACACGTACGACAGACCACCAGTGGTGACAAAATTACTCAAAGTTAAAGTGCTAAGGAGCCCTTTAGTCTTTTCATTTCTAATGCTAATCTTAAAACTACACCATATCAATCCCAAAACATACATTTTAAAAGCTTACAGTCTCTATATGGATGATGAATATTAACTAAATCTATTTTGGTAAGCATTACACAATATTCAGAAATCAAACCATCATGCTCTACACCTTAGATTTACACAGCGATGTATTTGCCATTTTTCTCAATAAAACTGTTGGGGCGGAAAAGTTAAGTATCTCTAAAATTGGGATGCATTTCAATATAAGATTGTACCTTAAAGGAAATGTCATATTATAGCTATTGAGCTAACCTAAACCCATGGAAGAGAGAACAGACATGTGGCATAGGCCCCACACGTCTAGAGCAGTGTAGTAATGAATTAGGGTCCAACCTGTCAGTTACACGGAGTACTTTAAAACTTCGTACAAGACTGGATAACCATATCCAGGCATGCCACCAATCTACCTACCTACCTTGTTAAAAGATTTTATAAGGGCAGGTCAAAAGCAACCACTGCCCAGAAATAAGTCAAGCAGAGAAAGACAACTATCATATGATTTCTCTCATCTATGGAACATAAGAACTAGGATGATCGGTAGGGGAAGAAAGGGATAAAGAAAGGGGGGTAATCAGAAGGGGGAATGAAACATGGGAGACTATGGACTATGAGAAACAAACTGAGGACTTCAGAGGGGAGGGGGGTGGGGGAATGGGATAGACCGGTGATGGGTAGTAAGGAGGGCACGTATTGCATGGTGCACTGGGTGTTATACACAACTAATGAATCATCGAGCCTTACATCGGAAACCGGGGATGTACTGTATGGTGACTAACATAATATAATAAAAAATCATTAAAAAAAAAAAAAAAAAAAGCAACCACTGCCCAAAGGATATTGTCCTCAGACAAACCATTATCCCCTGAAACAAATTACAAGAGCCTGTAGTCCAGTTAGGACAGTTACATAGTCAGGGCATGTTGAGTTTGTGCACCCATAAAAATTTACTTCATCTGTTAAGCAGAGCAAGCCAGGCACATTAAGAATAACAGTTTAAACAGGTGAGGAAGACCTGGCAATTTTTTTTTTTTAAAGATTTTATTTATTTATTCGACAGAGATAGAGACAGCCAGCGAGAGAGGGAACACAGGGGGAAGCAGGGGGAGTGGGAGAGGAAGAAGCAGGCTCATAGCGGAGGAGCCTGATGTGGGGCTCGATCCCTCAACGCCAGGATCACGCCCTGAGCTGAAGGCAGACGCTTAACCGCTGTGCCACCCAGGCGCCCCAAGACCTGGCAATTTAAAGCAGTTTATGATTTGGCTCAAAAGGCACAACTATATACATTTGTAACCACGCTGTGAGAAGGTAAAGAAGCCCCGATAATGATTACGTATCCAGTGACACCACACAGCTCTTGCACTTGGAAGTCAATAATCATTTCAGATCCCTAAATGGGTTTGAGATTCTACCACCAGCAATGGAATATTTTCATGCCTGTGGTGGGTCTAAGGATAGGTACTCAAAGTTCAGAGTCACACTACGGGAAGCCCACTGGCCAGACAATCTACCTACTGATGAAGCTGCAGAAGCTGCACTAAGAATACCAGCAGCCACAAGACCTTGAGGATGCCCCCCCACTCGCTGTGGAAGCAACAAATGGGGGTTAGAAGACCACAAGAAAACCATTTTGGGGCCCTACAAGTTTGTGATGAGAAATCAGTTCCAATATTTTCAGACATAAGGATGGGAGAGGCAGAGATATTCCAAGCCGAGATACCCCATAAAATCCAGAGAAACATGACTTCATTTGGTTCATGAGTCCAAAACAAGAGGGGACATACAAGCATAGAGGATGCGGTAAAGCGTCTGCCTTCGGCTCAGGGCATGATCCCTGCGTTATGGGATCGAGTCCCACATCAGGCTCCTCCGCTATGAGCCTGCTTCTTCCTCTCCCACTCCCCCTGCCTGTGTTCCCTCTCTCGCTGGCTGTCTCTCTGTCAAATAAATAAATAAAATCTTAAAAAAAAAAAAAAAAAAGACCCCCAATATGGTCATACTGATGAGCTGGGATACTAGAAAATCGAAAACGGCAACATTTAAAGATATCATGTGCAGCTCACAAGGCCTCCAACAAAACTAAGAAAAGAACACAAGAGACAAGGAATCCAAGGGCCCTGGAAACTAACTCAAAGCACCTCTACTTGAATAACAACAAATAATAACCAGATAAGTAGAAATTTTCCCAAAGGGATGTAGGCTAAATTAATTACAGAGTCCTACTTCAATCAATCTTTTGTTGTTCAGAGTCCCTGGAATCACAGACTCACTCAGACAAATGGCCAAACTTTAGGGCAGACCTCCTGAGGTTGTGGAACAGAAACTGAGATAAATTACCTATATCATATAGTACACCATTCAGACGCAAGGAGCCACGAAGAATGAATGGTACAATAACAAATGAGGCAATGATCTCAGGGACATGCTCTGCAGACACAAGTCTTCCTTTGGTGGCAGTTCTAAGGTCTAAATTTAGAGGACAGAGACCACAAAAAGCCCAACGATGGTACATGTCTAAGCAACAACCTCCAACACAGCTTTTTCTCAGTCATAAGATGATATTTATTTGGATCTCTATTTGCTTGATTGCCTTTATTTCTCTCAAGTGGCTCAATTTGAATGGGGGAAAAGGGTGTTGTTTTATTGGGACCCTAAAAATGCAAACACTGAGTTCTCACCAATTAAGTTACAAGCTCCACAAGTGCTTAATGAGAAGCTTTTTGTCAAGAATCAAGCCCACCGGGGCACGTGGGTGCTCAGTCAGTTAAGCGTCTATCTTCCATACCATGTTGAATTCTGGGGTGATCAATGTTTTTTAGAAATGGCTTTCTAAACAGACTTTCCTCAGCAAAAGAAAATGTCAGGTTACCAAAACATTGGCGTTTACTACCAAACCCAATCCAAAAGTTGTACAAGTGAGACCTCTCTTGGTTCACATATACCCGATTTCGAAACTGTGCCCTCTTCTTCAGATTCTACAGAAAGGGGTGACTGTGTCCTGTCACATCTAATTGGACCAGGAAGGACAAATCAAAAGTTTCCCTCCTGGAATCTAACCTGGGGACACAGTCTGGGTCAGTCACATGTTTGGGCATGGGCACTGGCACATGAGTTCTAACTGACTGTGTGACTTGCAAAGCCACCGGATATTTTGTCCAAACAGTTTGAAAATGAAGGTAAACAGAAAGGAAAACAGAAGGGAAAAAAAAAAAAAAGGAAACAGAAGAGATATGCAGAACAGAAATGAGAGAACACACAACGTTGAGGCAGACCAAGACATACAGAACAGACATACAGAGACAGACACAAATATAGAATAGCATCCTAACATCAGAACCTTCCTGTTTGGGCTGTACTCCTGAACACCTGCATCTCCTTATCTTAAACTACTTCGAAGGGATTTTTGTTCTAGCAAGCAAGTAACTTCTAATAAAGCTAAAAGGAATTTAATGAATTGACATTATGTATCTGACAAAGGTCTCTAAGTATAGAAACTACAACTAAAAGATTTACATAGGCCAACAAATATTGTGCAGGGCTAAAAAAATTCAAATTTGCATCCACTTAACTAGTCTGTTATGACGATAAGGGCATCTGCTTATTTCATAAATAAACAGTCCAATCCACCCGTGTTATCATTTGTAAGAGAGCAAATTAGGCTTATTAATGAAACAAATGCCACTTACAATTTAAGTAACACATTCCAACTAATCTCATCTAATTAGAAGCAAATTAAATCCTGATATCCCCAACCTTATGAAAGTAAAAAAACACACATACACGTAAAAAAAAAAAAAAAAAAAAGACACACATTAAAAAAGTATTTACAGGGGCGCCTGGGTGGCACAGCGGTTAAGTGTCTGCCTTCAGCTCAGGGCGTGATCCTGGCTTTATGGGATCAAGCCCCACATCAGGCTCCTCCGCTATGAGCCTGCTTCTTCCTCTCCCACTCCCCCTGCTTGTGTTCCCTCTCTCGCTGGCTGTCTCTATCTCTGGCAAATAAATAAAATAAAATCTTTTTAAAAAAAAAAGTATTTACAAACAGACAAATTCAAATTGAGGGACATTCTACTAAGTAACTGGTAAGAACTAAAGGAAATCATATCTAAAGAATTAAAGGAAAGAATGACAATGACTCAAGAAAGACAATGATTCATCAAATACAGAATCTCAGGAAAGAGATGAAAATTTTGTAGTTAGAATTAATAAGTGAAATGATAAGTTCACTAGAAGAGCTCAACAGATTTGAAATGTAAGAGAATCGAGGAACTTGATTTTGAAGAACGGGAAGAAAAAAGAAGAAAGAATGTCAAGTATACTTCAATTAAAAAAAAGAAGAGAAAGAAAATGAAGAAAGCCTCAGAGACTAAGGTCTTCAAAACTCCCAGAATAGGAGTAAAAGGAGCTGGGAGTAAAAGGAGTCTCAAAAAGAGAGAAGGCAGAAAAAGTAAAGCTAAAAATTTCCCGAACTGGGAAAATATTCATCTAAGATCCAAATGCTCAACAAACTCCAAACTGAATGAACATAAAGAGATCGTCAACCTAGAAACGTCAAACCGTTCAGAAAAATCTTGAAGGCAGCAAGACAAAACAATTTATCACATATAAAGGAACAACACAATCAGCAGTTAACTTCTTACTGCAAACTGTGGAGACTGGAGATTAGAAGGCACTGAGATAACATACTCGAAGTGCTGAAAGAAAAACTACTATCAACCAAGAATCTATACTCAGCAAAATTATCCTTCAAATATGAATGTGAAACAAAGAATGAATCTGTTGCTGGCAGATCAACCTGATAAGAAATTAACCAAACAAAGTCCTGCTGCTAAAAGTCAGATGATATTTCAAATCTATACAGAAGATAAAAAGTTAATTTAAAAAACTGTGTTTACCATCAGAGAAATTCAAATCAAAACCACAATGAGATACCATCTTACACCAGTTATAATAGCCCAAATTAACAAGACAGGAAACAAGTGTTGGCGAGGATGTGGAGAAAGGGGAACCCTCTTACACTGCTGGTGGGAACGCAAGCTGGTACAGCCACTCTGGGAAACAGTATGGAGGCTCCTCAAAAAGTTAAAAACAGGGGCGCCTGGGTGGCACAGCGGTTAAGCGTCTGCCTTCGGCTCAGGGCGTGATCCCGGGGTTACGGGATCAAGCCCCACATCAGGCTCCTCCACTATGAGCCTGCTTGTGTTCCCTCTCTCTCTGGCTGTCTCTATCTCTGTCAAATAAATAAATAAAATCTTAAAAAAAAAAAAAAAAGTTAAAAACAGAGCTACCCCATGACCCAGCGATTGCACTACTATATATTTACTCCAAAAATACAGAGGTAGTGAAAAGAAGGGGCAGATGCACCCCAATGTTCATAACAGCAATGTCCACAACAGCCAAACTGTGGAAGGGCATCCTGCCCTTCAACAGATGAATGGATAAAGAAGATGTGGTTCCTATATACAAAGGAGTATTAATTCAGCCATGAGAAACGATGAATACCCACCATTAGCACTGACATGGATGGAACTGGAGGTGATTATGCTAAGTGAAGTAAGTCAAGGAGAGAAAGACAGTTATCATATGGTTTCACTCATACGTGGAACATAAGGAATAGCGTGGAGGACCACAGGGGAAGGGAGGGAAAACGGAATGGGAAGAAATCAGAGAGGGAGACAAACCATGAGAGACTCTGGACTCCGGGAACCAAACTGAGGGTTACAGAAGGGAGGAGGATGGGGGAAAGTTGGGGTAATCAGATGGTGGGTATTAAGGCGGGCGTATGTTGTGATGAGCACTGGGTTTTATACGCAACTAATGAATCGCTGAACACTACATCAAAAACTTATGATGAACTATATGCTGGCTAACTGAACATAATAAAAAACTAAAATAAAATAAAAAACTATTTCCTTTTTCCTTTTAAAAACTTATTTAAAAGCAAACGTTGCATAAAAATAAGTACAAAACACTACTGTTGGGATTTTAACATAAATTTGTAGTATTTCTGACAATAATGTACATTAAGAAAAAAATGCACAAAAGAAGGAGTAAATAAAACTATATTGAAATTTCTGTATCTTGCTGGAATTAAATGAGTATTAATTTGAAGAATGTGATAAAGACATATGTTGTAATTTCTAAAGTAACTATTTAGAAAAAGACTTGAATTAATATAGGAAAGAAGAAGAAGAAGGGAGGAAATTTAAATGGTAGAATTATAATTTTCTATTTAACACAAAAGAAGGCAGTAAAGGAGGATTAGAGGAACCAAAAGGATTGATATAAAAAACAAAGAGCATAGTGGCTGGCGTAAACTGAACTCTACCAATAATTATGTAATTGTGAATAAGTTAAATACTCCAATCAAAGACAGAAGATTGGGGTGCCTGGGTGGCTCAGTTGGTTAAACATCTGACTCTTAAGCGTCTGAATCTGGTCATATTTCACAGTGGTAAGATGGAGCCCCGAGTCAGGCTCTGCACTCAGCAGAGTCCGCTTCAGATTCTCTCTCCCGCTCCTTCCCCTTCTACCTCTCCCCTCACACACAGCACACACTCTCTCTAAAATACATAAATAAAATCTTAAAAAAAAAAAAAAAGGATAAAAGATTGTTGGGGCCCCCGGGGGGCTCCGTCGGTTGAGCATCAGACTCTTGGTTTCCACTCAGGTCATGGTCTCACGGGTCGTGGGATGGGGAGGAGGTCTGCTTGAGGATTCTCTCTCCCTGCCCTCTCCCCACTCAAGCATATGAGCATGCACTCTCTCCCTTAAATAATGTTTTAAAAAAAAATAAAAAAGATAGGGGAGCCAAGGTGGCTCAGTTAGTTGAGCATCTGCCTTCGGCTCAGGTCATGGTCTCAGGGTCCTGGGATTGAGTCCCACATCAGGCTCTTTGCTCGGCAATGGGTCTGCTTCTCCCTCTCCCTCTGTGATCTCTCTTGCTCTCCCTCAAATAAATAAAATCTAAAAATAAATAAATGAATTTTTAAAAAAAGATAAAAGGCTGTAAGACTGGATAAAAGAACTAACCATATGCTGTCTACAAAAGACAGTTTAAATTCCAAAATACGAATAGGTTTACAAGAATGAAAAGAACATGCAAACAGGATTCAAAAGAAAACTGGAACAGTATGTTGAAAGACAAAGTAGACTTCAGAGTAAAGAAAAGTAAGAGGAGCAAAGGGGGACATTTTTATATGATAAAGAAGTTAACCATCAGGAAGATACAACAATTATAAACAAACATATACATACCTAACAACAGAATCCCAAAATACATGAAGCAAAAACTGACAAGAGAAATAAACAATACAGTAACAGTAATTGACTACATCGACATTAACTGACAGAACTAGACGAAAAACAAAGATACAAAACTGAACACTATCAACCATGTTAACTTAAATGGCATTTATAAAACTCTCCAATAAACAACAGTAAAATATATACGATTTTCAAGCACACCAGGAATATTTTCCAAGATGGACCATATGGTAGCCCACAAAACAATGAATTTAAAAGGACTGAAATCATATGAAGTATGTTTTACTCCAAAGGAATTAAATTAGAAATCAACAGAATGAAATCTGGGAAACCTCCATTTGGAAATTAATCTACGACTTCTAAATAATCCACTGGTCAAAGAAATCACAAAAAAAATTAGGAAATATTTTGAACTCAATGAAAATAAAAACACAAAATATCAAAATCTATGGGATACAGCTAAAGTCGCGTTTAGAAATAAATTTACATCTCTATTACATACCTGTATTACAAAAGAAGAAAGGTCTCAAATCAACAACCTAATCTCCCACCTTAAGAAACTTTTAGAAAAAGAACAAACTAAATCCCAATCAATCAAAGGGAAGGAAATAATGAAGATTAGTACAGAAACCAATGAAAGGCAAAATATAAAAATAGGAGGTAGGGGATCCATGAAGACAAAAGTTATTTCTTTAAAAAAAAAAAAAATCAAGGTTAAAACAGGGGAAAGGAGGAGAGGAAGAAAGGCAGAGAGAGGAAAGAGATATGCAAATTACCAAAGTCAAAAACAAAAGCAGCGACACCACTTCCAAACCTACAGAAATGTAAAGGACTACAAGGGAACACTATGAACAGCTGAATGCCAACTAAACAACTCAGATGAAATGTTAATTCCTGGAAAAACACAAATTACCAAAACCAACTAAAAAAGAAATAAAAATCAGAATAAACCTATAACCAGAAATAGAATTAGGTAATAAAAATCATTACACAAAGTATGTCATTGAGATGTAGAAAGAACCAGGCTGGACCAGATGTGAGAAAACTGAATACCAGCCCTGGCCACAAGGAAAACTTTCTACAGGATTTGAAGCAGGTCAATTAATACCCTCTCTGTGTCTCCATTTTCTCATCTACACCATGAAAGAGACAGACTTCAAACATTCTACAAGTATGATTCTAATCAAGAATTCCCTAAGTGGGTATGTGATTTAGGGCAAAACCAGATACATGATCCTGTTAATTTCCAAAAAAGCATTTGCAAGTCAATCATCAAGGGTATTCTAAACCCCCCCCCGTTTTTTTTTTAAGATTTTATTTATTATTTGAGAGAGGGAGAGCATGAGCAGGGTGGAGGGGGAGAGGGAGAAGCAAACTCCCTGATAAGCAGGGAGCCTGATGCAGGACTTGATCCCAGCATCCTGAGATCATGACCTGAGCTGAAGGCAGACAATTAACCGACTGAGCCACCCAGGCACCCCTTAAAAACTCTTTAATAGCATATGAAGAACTGAATGAAGAATAAAGTTAACGTTATCTCAGGAGAGATAAGCATTTATAATAAGGTACCTGAAAACTGGTGTTTGGCACTGTTATACACAGTCTAGAAGAGGACAAGAAAAATTGCAAGTTTTCATTTGACAATGTGATCTTCTTAAAATGTCAAACTGGTAAGAAAATTTGGGAATATCTTGCAACGCTGTTAAGTTACAGAGGCATGGCAAGTTGTACATTTAGATTTTAAGAATTCAAATTAGACTCTCAGGTTGATAGGTCCTGGAGTACACAGAAATCTAAAGATCACCACTGTTTCCTAAAAACCATACATCCTGCTACGTTGGGTAACTAAAGAGCCCTACAGAAAGTAGCCTATCATCAGAAAGAATATGGGTTAAAAAGCCAAAAAACAGGGGTGCTTGGGTGGCTCAGCCAGGTAAGTGTCCAACTCTTGATTTAGGCTCAGGTCATTATCTCGGGGTCATGGGATCAAACTCCGTGTCAGGCTCTGCACTCAGTGCAGAGTTTGCCTGTCCCCGTCCCCCCTCCCCCTGCTTGTGCTCACCCCAATCCCACTTGTGTTCACTCATGCTCTATCACTCTTGCTCTCTCTCTCTCAAATAAATAAAAGCTTTAAAAAAAAAAAAAAAGCCAAAACCAAAATAGATTGCAAAAAAATTAGTTATCCTATCCTTGTACAGAAGCAGCCTCTAGGATAGCCCCCCATAACCCCCGCCTCTTCATATCCCCTCCCCTTGTGAACGTAGGCTGGACTTGCTTCTAACACAGTACAACAAATACCATGGTATGTCACATCAGAGGTTACAAATACACTGTGGGCTTCCATCTTGGGCCTCCTTCCCTTGCTCTGCCAGCTACCATGTTTTGAGCTGTCCTACATAGACAGGTCAAGCAAAGACTGAGGCTCTCAGTCCAACAACCTCCAAGAAACAGAATCCTCCTTCAGTTGAGCCTTCAGATGAAACTGAAGCTCTCCCTGGTCAACAACTTCATTGCAATCTCATGAAAGACCCTGAGCCAGAGGCTCTCGGTTAAGGAATGCCCAGATTCCTGATCCACAGAAAACTATGAGATAAAATAGTCTGTTGTTTCAAGCTGCTAAATTTTGCTACTGGGTATAAGATAACTAACATAGGGCCTCCCCTAGTATTAGAGAGACAGGAAGAAAGGGAGGTGATGGAGAAAGGGTCCGCGTTTCCCGTTGGGGGTAATAAAACTGTTCTAAAATTGATTGTAGTGACTGCTGCACAACTCTGTGAACATACAAAACACCCTGAACTGTACACTTTAAGTGGGTGAACTGTATGGCATGTGAATTCTATCTCAATAAAGCTGTTACCAAAAAAGACAACTAACACAACTTGTATATGAAATTACTTCTGAAATCTTACAAGAACTTTTAATTATTTTCAAAGAATTAAGAGTGAAAAAGTTCTTAGCAAAAATAACTAAACTGACCAAGAGAAGGACAGTGACTTCACATAAAGACAGACTTCAAAGATTAGATGAGAATAAGCAAAAAGAGAAAAACTGTTAAACTATCGACTTTTGCAGGTGATATAACTAGATATCGGAAAAAAAAAAAAAAACAGAAAAACTGAAGAGTATAAATGGAAAAATTCCTATACAATAAGAGAATTTAGAAAAGAACCAGGACTATAAAATTGACAAACATCAATAACTGCCATACACAAACAATAAAAAGGAAATAATATAAAAAGTTAAAATATGATTTCAAAAACCTCATTTATAATCTTAAACAGAAAAAGAAAATAACTAGGCAAAGCTGTACGAAGAAAGCTTAAAACTTCCCTGCAAGACTTAAAAACAGACCTGGAAGATGGAAAATGTCTCACTCTTAGATACAGAAACATTGTGTTACCAGTTCTTCCTGACTTATAAATTTAATATCATCCTAATAAAAATAGCAAGTTTTGTTTTTATCTACAGCTATAAGTAGTTAAAAATAAAGTTCATAAAGATAAATACAAAAGAATAACCAGGAAAACTAGGGAGGAGGGAACAATATGTGAGGAACAGAAATGAAACTACCCTACTAGATAGTAAAACAGATTTAAAGCCTCTTGAAATTAAATGACAGGATGCCAATACATGAACAAACAGACCAAAAGAATAAAATACAGGAAGAGACCCAAGAATATACCAAAATCTAATATATGATAAAACTGTAATCTCAAATCAGTATAAGATGGAAAGATGGATATTTTAATTAATAGTACTGGGACAACTGGATAGCCATTCAGAAAAAGAAACCTGGACCCATACTTCATATTATACTTCTAAATAAAGATCCAAATGGATCAGGGACTGAAATATGAAATGAAACAATGTAAATACTAGAAGAAAAAAGAAGTGAATACCTTCATAACTTGGAGTGGGGAAAAAACTTTGCAGCTATTACTTAAATCAAAAGAAATAAAGAGACTGATAAATCACACAAGTTTTTTAAAGTCTGCATGGCAAAAACCATAAGCAAGTCAAAAAATAAAAGAAAATGTAGGAAGTTGATAACATATCACAGATACAAGGCTAAGTATCTCTAACACACAGGTAAGGTCAATACTCAATTTTTAAAAAGCAAAAGATATAGGGGCGCCTTGGTGGCTCAGTCAGTTAAGCACCTGGCTGCTGATTTCGGCTCAGGTCATGATCTCAGGGTCCTGGGACTGAGCCCCGTATCAGGCTCCCTGCTCATCGGGAAGCCTGCTTCTCCCTCTCCCACTCCCCCTGCTTGTGTTCCCTCTCTTGCTGTCTCTGTCAAATAAATAAAAATCTTAAAAAAAAAAAAAAAAAAAAAAGATTCTCTCTCTCTCTTTGACCCTCCCCCACCACCACACTCCCTTTCAAAAAAAAAGCAAGGGGCACCTAGGTGGCTCAGTCAGTTGAGCATCTGCCTTCAGTTCAGGTCATGGTCTTGGGGTTCCAGGATCAAGCCCCACATCAGGCTCCCTGCTCAGCGGGGAGTCTGCTTCTCCTTCTCTCTCTCTGCCCCTCTGCTTGTGCTCTCTCTCAAATAAATAAATAAAATCTTTAAAAAAAAAAAAGCAAAAGAAATAAACAGAAAAATTCACAAAAGAAAAGGACATAAACATATGGGAAGATATTTCTGTCATTCATAAGAAAATACACACTTAAATTACATAAGAATTCATCAACAAAAAAACAAACAACCCAGTTCAAAAATAGACAAAACAAGTGTCCATCACCAGACGACTAAATAAGCAAAATATGGTACATATATATACAATGGACCATTATTCAGCTTTATAAAGAAATTCTGACACATGCTACAATATGGACAAACCTGGAGGACATTATATTAAGTGAAATAAGCCAGTCACAAGAGGCAAACATGATGATTCCACTTACATGAGGTACCTAGAATAGTCAAATTCATTGACAGAAAGCAGAATGGTTGTTGCCCGGGGCAGGTGGCTGGGGGAATGGGAAGTTATTTAAAGGGTACAGAGTTTTAGTATGTGATGATGTAGTTCTGAGCTGGATGGTAGTGATGGCTGCATAACGAGAATGTCCTCATGCCAGTGAACAATACACTTAAAAATGGTTAAAACAGTAAATTTCATGCTGTGTATATTTTACCACAATTTTTAAAACTACAGAAGACAATGCTTACCTATCAAGACTGGCAAAAATCCAGTAATATGACAACATACTGTGTTAACAAAGATGAGAATAAGCACTCATACACACTATGACGGGAATGCAAAGCTGACACCACTCCTACCGAAGGGAATTTGGAAATCTAGAAAAAATCATATGTACCCTTTAACTAGACAATCCTACTTCTAGGAATCTGTGAAAAAAAATTCATAAATATGAAACAATATATGCATATAGTTATTAAATGTGACATTATTTGAAGTTGAGAAAGCCTGGAACACCCCATAAATCCATCAGTAAGGGACTTGATGAATACAGAAAGATATACACATAATAAAATACTACGGAGCCCTAAGAGACCTCTGTAAAATGATAAAAATAATCTTCAGGCTGTAACACATAAAAAGGAAGACACCCAACAACACATATAACAGGCTACCTTTTGTATATGGAGGAGAGGGGCAAGAATGAATATATATATAACTTTACTAAGAAACACTGGAAAGATAAACCCCAAACTAATTTTTTAATAATTACCAATAGGGGAAGGAGGAATGAAATAGAAAGAACAAAGGCCACATTTTAAATGTACATCCTCAGTAAAAGTACTACACAGTGAGGCACCTAGGTGGCTCAGTGGGTTAAGCGTCTAACTCTTGATTTTGGCTCAAGTCTTGCTCTTACGGTCATCAGACTGAGCCCCGCGTCTGGCTCCGCGCTGAGCACAAAGCCTGCTCGGGATTCTCTCTCTCCTTCTCTCTCGGCCCCCCCCCAGCTCATGCTGTCTCTCTTGCTCTAAAATTAATGAATTCATTCATTCATTTTTTTTTCAAGTACTACACAGAAACTTTAGGCTGAAATAGTCAATTAGTAGTAATACTGACATTATTATTATTTTGAAACCATTTTATTAAGATTTTATTTATTTATTTGAGAAAGAGAGAGAGAGGGCATGGGGGTGGAGGGGCAGAAGGAGAGGGAGAAGCAGACTCCCTGCTGAGCTCAGAGCCCAATGGATTCCCAGGACCCCAAGATCATAACCTGACCCAAAGGCAGACGCTTAACTGACAGAGCCACACAGGCGCCCCTGAAACTTTTTTAATACACAAAGTAAGCCAATACAAATAAGTTCATACTTTAGAAATCGAGATTTTCAATGAGAAAAGGAGATACAACTATAAAATCCAGTGAGTAAAATAAAAATCCACGATGTTAAATTTGAACCAAAAAATATATAAACTGATTGTTTTCCCCTCCCAAAAAGTGTTTGCTAGCTCTGTCCCCTGAAGAAAATATATTCTAGGGGCGCCCGAGTAGCTCAGTGGGCTAAGTGTCTGCCTTCAGCTCAGGTCACATGATCCTGGAGCCTCGGGATCAAGCCCCACCTCAGGCTCTCTGCTCAGTGGGGGTCTGCATCTCCCTCTGCCCCTCCCCTGCTCGTGCTTGCTCTCTAATAAATAAAATCTTTAAAAAAAAAAAAAAAGAAAGAAAATATATTCTGTCTCTGTGCACTAAAAAGTCCTAGAACCAATGACAACCTATTAACACTGAGTATATCCAGTACCCAGACACTTTCTACTCCCCACAAATAAAAACTAGGATTCTTTAAAGGAAAAACTGATTCTAGGTCTGAAATTGGATATATACAAGAGGAACCTGGGATATTTGTTGGTGTTAATCAGAAAGTTATCAAAGGTTAACAGGTCATATCAAAAGAACACTAAAGCCAAAAGAAATAAATTTCCATAGGCCAAAAGTGGGACGTGAACATCAAAAAGATTAATACAAGTGACTGAAACACAAGAATATATTAAAAAAGAAAAACACAAGTCATAATTTAAAAAAAAAAAAACCACACCTTACAGGAAGTAAGATACTAACCTCCTTTATCTGAAATCTGGCATTTAAAAGAAAATTGTTTACCCTGTTAAGTGCATTTTAAAAAAACAGAATTATAAAAGAAACCAAATCATTTAAAGTTATTAAAATATTAAAAGTAAACAAATTTGTGATATGTGCTTTATTAGCACATTAAGCAAATTCTAGTGGCAAGTCTAAAAACCACTATAATTCCAATGTAGTGATGAGCAGACAATAACATGAGATGTCTACAATAGCTGCATTGTGATATGAAGAGATCTCTAGTTTCTACTGATACCAAACTCACAGGCACTGCTCACATTACTTTAGCTTGTTGCCTGCCTACAATCATAACTGAAGCAGATGTTAATTTTCAGTTATAGGTCGTTACAAAATAAATAAACTGTTTTTTCCAGCAGTTCTAAGAGGAATGTTACAGTAATACAGGCCTACCTAAAGAAACAAGAAAAATCTCAAACAATCTAACCTTACACCTAAAGGAACTAGAAAAAGAACAAAGCCCAAAGTTAGAAGAAAGGAAGGAAATACTAAAGATGAGAGCAGAAACAAAGACTATATATAAAAATAAAAAAGATCAATGAAACTAAGAGCTGGTTCTTTCAAAAGATAAATAAAACAGATAAACCTTTAGACAGACTAATCAAGAAAAAGAGGACTTGAATTAAATAAAAAATGAAAGAGAAGTTACAACACCACAGCAATACAAAAGATTATAAAAGACTATCACAAAGAATTACATGCCAACAAATGCGGCAACCTACAAGAAATATATAAATTCCTAGAAATATACACTTTTCCGAGACTGAATCAAGAAGAAATAGAAAATTGGAACAGACTGATTACTAGTTATGAAATTCAATCAGTCATCAAAAAACTCCCAACAAACAAAAGTCCAGGACCAGATGGTTTCATCAGTGAATTCTACCAAATATTTAAAGAGGGGTGGGCGCCTGGCTGATTCTGTCAGTGGAGCATGCAACTCTTGAATTCCGGGTCAAGAGTTCGAGCCCCATGTTGGGCATAGAGATTAATTAAAAACATAAAAATAAAATAAAGAAGAATTAATACCTATTCTTCTCAAACTATTTCAAAACTAGAAGAGGAATGAAAGTTTCAAATTCATTCTCTCAAGCTAGCATTACCCTGACACAAAAACCAGATAAAGACACTACCAAAAACAAACAAACAAACAAAAAAAAACACTATAGGCCACTATCTCTAATTAACACAGATGTAAAAATCCTCAACAAAATATTAGCAAACCTAACCCAACAATATATTCTAAAAAATCACCACAATCAAGTGGGATTTATTCCCAGGATGGGAACGTGGTTCAATGTTTACAAATGGATCGACATGATACAACATCACATTAACAAGTATAAAACCACCATAGTAAAAAAAAATAAAAAATAAAAAAAACCCACCATAGTATCAGCTCAACAGATGCAGAAAAAGCATTTGACAAACTATAAAATGCACTCATGATAAAAATTCTCAACAAAGTAGGTTTAGAGAAAACATACCTCAACATAATAAAGGCCACAAATGACAAACTCACACATGGCTAACATCATACCCAATGGTGAAAAGCCAAAAACCTTTCCTCTAAGTTCAGGAACAAGACAAGGATGTCCGCTCTTGCCATTTTTATTCAAAATAGTACTGGAAGCCCTAGCCACGGCAGTCAGACAAGAAAAAGAAATAAAAGGCATCCAAACTGCTAAGAAAAAAGTAAAACTGTCACTATTTGCAGATGACATGATACTATAAAAACTCCACCTAAAACCCTAAAAACTCTACCAAAAAATTGTTAGAACATGAAATGAAATTGGTAAAGCTGCAGGATACAAAGTCAATACACAGAAATCTGCTGTTTCTAACCACTAATAACAAACTATCAGAAAGAGAAATTAAGAAAACAATCTCACTTACAGTTTCATCAAAAAGAATAAAAACACCTAGCAATAAATCTCACCAAGGAGATGAAAGACCTATATGCTGAAAACTGTAAGACACTGATGAAAGAAAGTGAAGACACAAATAAATGGAAAGATACATCATGCTAAAGGATTGGAAAAATTAGTATTATTAAAATATCCACACTACACAAAGATCTACAGATTCAACGCAAAATGCCAACAGTATTTTTCACAGAACTAAAGGAGCAAAAAATCCTAATAGTTGTATGAAACTACAAAAAGACTGCAAAAACCAAAGCAATCTTGAGAAAAAAGAAGGAATTTGAAGGTATCACAATCCCAGATCTCAAACTATACTACAAAGCTATAACTGAAACAGTATGGTACTGGCACATCAATCAATGGAACAGGACTGAGAGCCCAGAAATAAACCCACACTTTTCAGGTCAATTAACATACAACAAATAAGATTATACTATGGGTAAAACACAGTCTCTTCAAGAAATGGTTTGGGAAAACTAGACAGTTACATGCACAACAAAGAAACAGGACCACTTTCTTACATAATACACAAAAATAAACTCAAAATGGATTAAAGATCTAAATGTAAATCCCAAAACCATAAAACTCCTAAAAGAAAATAAAGACAGTAAACTCATAGGCAGCAGCCTTAACAACATTTTTCTGGATATGTCTATTGAGGCAAGGGAAACAAAAGCAAAAACAAACAACTGGGACTACACCAAACTAAAAAGCTTTTGCACAGCAAAGGAAACCATCATCACTACTGAATGGAGGATATTTAGAAATCATGTATATAATAAGGGGTTAGTATCTGATAAGGGGTTAATATCCAAAATATAGAAAGAACTCAAACAACATCAAAATAATAACCATAATCTGATTAAAATAGGCAAAGGGCCTAAAGAGACATCTTTCAAAAGAAGACATACAGATGGCCAACGATACATGAAAAGGTGCTCAGTATCAGTAAGCCCAGGATCACGCAAATCAAAACCATGAGGAGAAATTACATCACACCAGTCAGACTGGCTAGTGTCAAAAAGACAAGACATAACAAGTATTTGGCAAGGATGTGGAGAGAAATGAACCCTCATGCATTATTGGTGGGAATGTAAACTGGTTACGGCCACTCTCAAAAATAGTATGGAGGTTCGTCAAAAAACTAAAAATAGAATTACGATACAATTCAGTAACTCCACTTCCGGATATTTACCTAAAAAGAAGGAAAACATTAATTTGAAAAATATACATCCCTATGCTTACTGCAGCATTATTTACAATAGCCAAGATATGGAAGCAATCTAAGTGTCCAAAGACAGATAGATGATAAAGAAGATATGGCATATATACACGATGAAATATTATTCAGCCATAAAAAAGAATAAAATCTTGCACTTAACAACATGAATGGGCCTAGAAGGTATGCTAAGTGAAATAAGTCAAAGACAAATACTGTATTTCATTTATGTGTGGAATCTATAAAACAAACCAACCAAAAACAAAACAAAACAAAAAAAAAACAGAAAAACACTCTTAAAAATAGTGAACAAACTGGTGGTTGTCAGGAGGTTGATTAAGAGGTACAAACTTCCCATGATAAAACAAGTCACAAGGATGAAAAGTACAGCAGAGGGTATATAGTCAATAATACTGCAATAACTTTGTATGATGACAGATGATAAACATACTTCTTGCGGTGAGCACTTTGTATATAATTGTTGAGTCACTATGTTATCCCTGAAACTAATATATGTCAACTATATTTCAATTTTTTATTTCTGAAATTCTTTTTTCCCACTCAAGTGTTTTATCCATTGACTCCAGGCTAAGAATTCCCACTCCCTAGGAACTTGGATACCAGCCTCAAATCCCAAGAACCTCTGTTAGAACCCAATCCAAGTTGGGGCTCCCAGGTGGCTCAGTTGTTAAGCATCTGCCTTCGGCTCGGGTCACGATTCCAGGGTCCTGGGATCAAGCCCCACATCAAGCTACCCCTCCTCCTCTGCCTGCTGCTCCCTCTGCTTGTGCTCTGTGTCAAATAAATAAAAATAAAATCTTAAAAAAAAAAAAAAAAGACCCCAATCCAAGTAATAAATTCAATCTACATCCAATTCTTCCTCAATTTTGTGGGGACTCCAATCCCAAACCTCCCTCCTTCCTTCGTATCAGTCCCCTCCATTTTTACCCTCACCTCCAGCCAGCACACAATCATTTACTGAGCACTCACATGCCAAATATTATTCTAAATACTAAACATGTAGTAACTCATTTATATCTTCATAACAACCTTCTGAGGTAAGTAGTATTATTATTCCCTATTCAAAAATAGGGAAAATAAGCCCAGAATACACTTCAACTACACTCTTGCTAATTTCTTAAATGCATTTTCTATTTTTCTTCCATTGCATTTGCCTTACAAAACTCAATTCCAGATCAATCCAACTGTCCACTTTCTCCTTTTCTGTGCTTCTGAACTGCTAGTGAGGGAAAAATAATCTTGCAATCTCCGTACAACTTAAACTAAGCCATCAATGATACCTGGCAAATCCTTCTGTGTTTCCCTTGTCAAAGCTCTTACCACTCCCTATGGCTACTATTTCAAAATTCCATTCTCCTCAAATCTCTGAACTTGGCTTATTTTCACCTTTATGCTTCTGCTTTATGAAGCAGATGACTTCATAAGAAGTAAATGCCATCTGATAGGAATGGCCTCAACTTCCAGCAATGAACCAAACCAACAAACTCAACTTTGTCCACACTCATTCTTTTGTCTGGTTACAAGAGAAAAACTGCTCACCCTTCCATCCATGCTCTCCCACCTCACACAGTACCTTTCCTCACAACTCCTGTCCTTCAAAAGTATCTTAAACCTCTTCCCTAATAGTACTACGTTCCTACTGACATTCAAACACCCTCAAGTTTGCCCACTAAGAGAAAAAGACAGGCATGGACCAGTCCTGCCCTATATCCTGCCCATTCATCAAAAACTCCAAACTACAGTTGACCCCAGGGCCTGGGTGGCTCAGTGAATTAAGCGTCTGCCTTCGGCTCAGGTCATGATCCCAGAGTCCTGGGATCCAGCCCCGGGTGTCACGAGTCAGGCTCTCCACTCGGCAGGGAGCCTGCTTCTCTTTCTCCCTCTGTCCCTCTCCCCCTCCCAGGTTCACTCTCTGGCACGTGCACTCTCTCTCTCTCTCTCAAACAAATAAAATCAAACTACAGCCGACCCTTGAACAACATGAGTATGAACTACACAGGTCCACTTATCCACAGGTATTTTTTCAATATAGTATAGCACTGCAAATGTATTTCCTCTTCCTTAGGATTTTAATAACATTTCTTCTCTCTTTTTAAGATTTTATTTATTTAGAAAGGGAGCAAGCGCACCAGTGGGGAGGGGGCAAAGGAGAGGGAGAAACAGACTCCCCACGGAACCCAATGCAGGGCTCAATCCCAGAACCCTGAGATCAGGACCTGAGCCGAAGGCAGACACTTACCCGAAGAGTCACCCAGGTGCCCCTTTTCTCTAATTTAAGAATACAGCATATAATACATAATACATATACAAAAGTGTGTTAATAGACTTTAAGTTATCAGTTAAGGCTTCCAGTCCACAGTAGGCTATTAATAGTTAAGTTTTGGGGAAGTCAAAAGCTATACATGGAATTTTCTAATGCACAGGGCAAGGACTGGTACCCCAACCTTCACACTGTTCAAGGGTCAACTGTTTGGTCAAAAAATAAGTCTCCATCACTTCCCTTTCACTCCCAAACCCATGCAATCTGATAAAACTCCCAAGAAGCCTTCTCTTCAGTAACTGCGCCACAACATCTGATGCTGCTGACATTCCCTCCCCCCCCCCCCCCCCCCCGGTTCCTTAACACCAGTCTGCTGTGTTCCTCAGCAGCTCCTGCTCAGGCTTTTACAGGTTACTCTTCTCCCATCTATTCCTTAAGTGTAATGCTCAGTGGTCTCATCCTATACATACTTTTTTTTTTTTTTAAGATTTTTAAGTAATCTCTACATCCAACATGGGGCTCAAACTCACAACCCCAAGATCAAGAGTTGCATACTCCACCAACTGAGCCAGCCAGGCGCCCTTTGTCTTATTTATACACTCCTCTTGAGACAGCTCAGTCACTCTCACTTGTTTAAAAATTGTTTTCAGGGGCACCTGGGTGGCGCAGTCGTTAAGTGTCTGCCTTCGGCTCAGGGCGGCGCAGTCGTTAAGTGTCTGCCTTCGGCTCAGGGCGTGATCCCAGCGTTCTGGGATCAAGCCCCACATCAGGCTCCTCCGCTAGGAGCCTGCTTCTTCCTCTCCCACTCCCCCTGCTTATGTTCCCTCTCTCTCTGGCTGTCTATGTCAAATTAATAAATAAAATCTTTAAAAAAAAATTGTTTTCAGGGCGCCTGGGTGGTTCAGTCAGTTAAGTGTCTGCCTTCGGCTCAGGTCATGATGCCAGGGTCCTGGGACTGAGCCCCACATTGGGCTCCCTGCTCAGCAGAGAGCCTGCTTCTCCCTCTCCAGGTGCCCCCTGCTTGTGCGTGCACTATCTGTGTCAAATAAGTAAAATCTTTAAAAAAAATAAGTAAATAAAAATTTTAAAAAATAAAAACTGTTTTCAAATAGAAGGATACAAGAGAAAATTAAACTCCCCACCTCTTCTCCCTCCCCTTCCATCCTCACCCAACTCCTTCAAGGGTTAACATCTACTAACATTTCAAACATATCCTCCCCAAATTCTTTTTTCTCAATGTGCACATAGTCATAGCCTGCCACACACCAAGTGCCTACTGTATGCTAGAACTGGATTGGGCATTTAATGGTACACCATGTCTAATCCTTAGAAGACCTTATAAAGTAGGCATTATTGTTCCATTTTCACAAGATAATGTGGATAAGGAACCTGCCACAGTTACTGAGTGGCAAAGCAGGAACTGAAACTGGTCTCTCTAGCTCCAAAGCCCTGGCTCTCTTATTCTGTCTGCCTTCCAAGACCTATTTGTTTAATGTGTAATCTAGGTGTGCTTCACTTGAGCCCCATGAAAATGAAAGACCTTATAAAGTAGGCATTATTGTTCCATTTTCACAAGATAATGTGATAAGGAACCTGCCACAGTTACTGAGTGGCAAAGCAGGAACTGAAACTGGTCTCTCTAGCTCCAAAGCCCTGGCTCTCTTATTCTGTCTGCCTTCCAAGACCTATTTGTTTAATGTGTAATCTAGGTGTGCTTCACTTGAGCCCCATGAAAATGAAAGAAAATATTAGAGTAGTCCTTCTCCTCCCCTTCATCCACAGTTTCAGTTACCCATGCTCAACCACCTTCCAGAAGCAGATAATCCTCCTGACTTTATTGTCAGGTCAATAGTAGTCTAATGCTACATCACAATGTCCCTACTCATTTACCTCACTTCATCTCATCATGTAGACATTTTATCATCTCAAATCATCACATGAAGAAGGGTGAGTACAGTACAATGAGACATTGAGAGAAAGACCATATTCACATAACTTTTATTACAGGAAACTGTTACAACTGCTCTGTTATTAGCTGTCATTCTCTTCCTGTGCTTCATTTATAAATTATCACAAATATGCACGTACAGGAAAAAACATAGTACATATATAAGGTCACGTTCTATCCAGGGTTTCAGGCCTCCACTGGGGGTCTTGGAACATTACCCTGTTACCCTGGAACATTAGTCCATAAGGGAGGACTATTCTACTCATTTTTCTCTCCACACCTGCCACTGATTACTTCAATACCAAAAACACAAAACTATGTTGGAGGACAAAGTGACTTCCTCTCAAACAAATGAATTTTTAACAGATCCATAGCAAAATGTATACTCATTTGATCAGTGAAGTGTTAAAAAATGTATTTAACAGCATATTATTAACAAAACCTAACTATAGTCCCAATCTTAATTCTTCTCTAAGAAGCACTGAAAGGCTTACTTAATAAACACAATACAAAAACAATTCAGTTTACAAAGCTGTTTTCACATACATAAATTATCATCTCATCTCAGAATAACCTATTAAAACAATATCATTTTACATCTGAAAAATCTGAAGTTTAGGGGCACCTGGCTGGCTCAGTTGGTGGAGCATGTGACTCCAGACCTCGGTGTCATAGGTTCAAGCCCCACTTTGGGTGTAGAGATTACTTAAAAATAAAATTAAAAAAAAAAAAAAAAGAAAGAAAAGACAAATCTGAAGTTTAGAGAAGAAATATGGCCACGTTCACACTGCAGAATCAGCAGACATCTCTAACTAAGCCACAGAGCTGTGACTCTACAGTGCTTTCACCACTACATCGCACTGGCAGTATTTTAAGTTGAGGACATTTTGTAAAGTATATATAGTAACGAAAGCATGTTAAGCTTTCTATCAAGTCACCATAACACATTTGTTTCTTAGATGCTGGTGTGTGCATGATTTTCTAGCAGAAAATCAATCCCATCTGGGAGGCAGAGACACAAAGTTGTATAGAATAAAACATATTTTTTAATTCTTGAAGAAAATATAATTTTAATTCAATAAACATCTATTGAGTGCCAAAACATTGCTAAGCAGAGATAAGACAGAAGGCACAGGATGGAAATAAAATAAAATTATAATTCAATATGAATACTAATATGAATAAAATGGCAACCATTCATTCCTTCATTCCAAAAACATGCTGCTATAAACTGAACTGTGTACCCCCAAAATTCCTATTTTGAAGTCCTAACCCCCCATGTGATGGTATCTGGAAATGGGGCCTCTGGCAGATAATTAGGGTTTAGATAAAGGCATGACTGTGGGGCCCTCATCAGAAGAGACACCAGAGATTTTGCTGTGTCTCTCTGCCACGTGAGGACCCTGAGAGAGGAATCTCACCAGAACCCAACCATGTAGGCACCCTAACTTCAGACTTCCTGACTCTAGAACTGTGAGAAAACTTCTGTTTAAACCAATTCTCAGGGCACTTGGGTGGCTCAGTCGGTTAAGGGTCTGCCTTCAGCTCAGGTCATGATCTCAGGGTCCTGGGACTGAGCCCCACATCGGGCTCCCTGCTCAGTGGGGAGTCTGCTTCTCCCTCTCCTCCCTACTTGCGCTCTCCCTTGCTCGCTCTCTCAAATAAAAAAAAAAAAACTTTAAAAAAATAAAAATGAATAAATAAACCAATTCTCTTGGTATTTTAATTCTGGGAGCCCCAGGAGACTAACACATATGCATAACACCTAGAACACACTAGGCATTGTGACAGGTGTTAGGTACACAGTAAGGAAAAGGGATGCAAAAGCAACTAATATTGCCTAAGGCGTTAGAACCAGATGAAAAAAGAGATTCAGCTACGCATCAAAAGATAAGAATTGGCTGCCAGGTAAAACAGAAGGAAGAACCTATATAGGAGAACCTGCTAATACAAACATGAAAGCCTGAAAGTAATACTGCAACTTCCTGGCCTTAGAAAAATAAATGAAGGTCCACAATGTACACACCTATTAATTACAGTACATCAAATAATACACTCTATAACACAGTCACTGCAAATAATGGGACACCATATTTCTCACAGTGCCATCTGAATTTTTTTCCATGAGTACATACCAAGTAAACGTGTATTTACTAACATGGGAAGGTGGTCACTATACATCATTACAAGAAAAAGGGTTACAAAACTACTGGAATGAGATCTCACTGTTTTTAACTGAAAAATAAACATGGGCAAATTCGTTTAAAAGAAGACGAAGAGAAGAATATAATCCAAAATGTTCCCACCCAACTTCTATCACCTGCCTTGTTCAATCCGTTTTCCACCCAGAACTTTTGTTGCTGTTGTTGTCGTAGCTGTTAATGAAGATTGGGTCTATCACTCCCCAAAATCCTTCAAAGGTTTCCCAATTGCACTCAGGATACCATACAAAATCCTTAACCTGACTTGTAAAGCCCTGTGTTGTGTGTTCATCATCTCAGGCCTTTCTCCCCAACACCCCATGCCTGCCTGAACCATTTTTCAGTTCCTTAAACCAAGCCAAGCTGTCTTACCTCAGGGCCTTGGAGCGTACTCAACTAATCTGTCTTCACTGGCTGTGGCTCCTATTCATTCTTGGTCAGCCTAAATATCATTTCCTTGAAAGTTCTTCCCTGTATCCTCCCCCCCATCTAATCTCTCGTAGCATATATATGCAAATTTACGTGTTCATACACGTATCTGTCTTCCCTAGTACAGTGCCTAACTTCATAAATGTCCATCAAAGGAATAAAAGTTGAACTGTGGATTTTATTTTCTACCTCTTTTACCACAAGGAGCACAGACTTGTACAAGAAAGTAATTAGGATAGTATTACTACCCTAATAGTTCTTTAAACTCAAACCAATCACCTTCTTTCCTCTAAGCTTTAATGGTAATTAAATCCTATTAATTCGTCTATAAAAATTATCTTTCTGACAAAGCCTGTGCTCTCAGCACCCAAGACCCGGGAACCAAATTTCACAAATTCTAATAACCTCAAGCCTACTACCAATATTCCTGCCTCTTGCTTCTCTATCTACCAATTATTTCCTCACAAAAAGGAACCATCTTTCTAAAAATCCAGTTTACACATTATTGCTATCTTTAAAACCTCCACTGCCTCCGGTATCATTTCCAACTTATGTTTAAAGTCGTAGGGTACTAATAACTTTTCGTTTTCCCTATTTCACACAAACTACCCCTCATAACTTAGTTCTCATTATTAGACAACAGATTTTCTTCTTTAGCTGTGTAAAAGAACATCATTTTTAGAAAGATGACTTTTCCCATACAGTTATTTTCATGTATACCCTGTCAATAATATATCCTGTCTAGAATGCTAGTTTCCTGTCGAGTGATATGTCACATCTCATTAAATATTCTGCTCAAAGTGTTCCCTACCATTTCCAGCATTTTTCTCTGGGCACACCCCTCACCTGCAGGTCTTCTTTACGCCACTCCCCACAGCACTCAGCAGTCCTACCCTCTCTACCAGTGATGAGAGATCACTTTTCCCTTCCTCACTGAAATCTGGACAACAGCCCACAGGAGGAACTCCTCCCTTCAAAGAAATTCTCTTACCAGCAATTAAGATGGTAACACATTTTCCACTATAGGAACACGAAAAGACTGCTACTGTTCCACAGACTAGGCACAAGCATCAGGCAAAATGAGATCTACGAAATCTGGAGGTGAGAGAAGCGTCACTTCACACACCAAATAGTGAAAGAAACCACATAAAAATACAAACCCTACATCTTCATTTCAACGCAATTCTACTGAAGGGAAGTAAAGTTTCTAATAACAAAGTTTATAATCACAACACATCTACAAAGGTATGGGGAAAATAAAGCCATGATGACAAATGGCAATGTGTACTCACTAGAAGAGACAGATGGATGGAGGAAAAGGAAACCTAAGAGCTTGGGAGCACAATTCCCAAAGAAGGAGAATATACTGAGGTGGGGAAGGGGGTTAACTTGAAGCAGAAGCCCCTTCCCCTGTAACAGAAAGGAAGGAGTGGTAGATAAAGGTAGGTAGGGAGAAGACAGGTAAAGGAGGCCTCTATTTATATATAGACTCAGAGCAAGGAAGGAGTAAAACAAGAGACTTTAAGGGAATGGTGAAGATTTTAAACAGTCACTGGGGAGAATCAATCCAGGGGAGAATA
This sequence comes from Ursus americanus, assembly GCF_024610735.1. Classification (NCBI taxonomy): domain Eukaryota; kingdom Metazoa; phylum Chordata; class Mammalia; order Carnivora; family Ursidae; genus Ursus; species Ursus americanus. The sequence goes on along the minus strand of NC_142141.1, from coordinate 40,446,226 downwards.
AGAGGACCGGAACTAAGGCAGTGGCCTTGAAAATGGAGAGCAGAAGACAAATTAGAAGAATGCACACTGAGTTACCTACTGGATGTGGCTAGTGAAAGAGAAGGCTGTGGAGTCTGACATAAGCAACTATGTGGCTGGAGGGGAAGGGACTCTGACAAGGAGTAAAGGAACAATCTTAGGGGAAAGATGCAGCTCCAAATCTCCATTTCCAGTCCAGACACAGCTCCTGAACATCAAACCCAAATCTGCAACTGCCTACTGAAGCATTAAGGTATAAATACAATACATAAGGATAGGTATGAATAATTGGTTACTGGATCTCTCCTGAATTGCCCTGTTTTCCTTCCGAATTTCCTAAACACACCCCCAACCCAGGACAAATCAGCAGGCAGCTTAAACAAAGACAAGTCAACAGACTTCAGGAGACTGTCTGACTCAGACTTCTGAGCTGCTTTCAAGGGTTCTAACTAACCTTTTAGGCAGATAGATGGGTTTTTTACTAATTTCATTTTCAAAAGCTTACAGCTTGAACAAAGTTGAAAGATTCACACTTCCTGATTTCAAAACTTATTACAAAGCTACAGTAATCAAAGCAATGTGCTACTGCCGTAAAAACATACAAACCAATGGACTAGAATAGAGCCCAGAAATAAATCCTTGCATGTATGGTCATATGATTTTTGACAAGTGTGTCAAGACCATTCAATGGAGAAAGGACAATCTTGTCAGCAAATGCTGCTGACAAAACTGGGTATCCATATGCAAAAGAATGAAGTTAGACCCTTACTTTATACCATACACAAAAACTAACTCAAAATGATCAAAGAACTAAACATGAGAGTTAAAACTATAAAACTCATGGAAGGAAACATAGCAGAAAAGCTTCAAGACATTAAATTTTGAAATGACTTCTTGGATATGCCACCAAAAGCACAGGCAACAGAAGAAAAAAAGAAAGCAGACTTGGGGCGCCTGGGTAGCGCAGTCGTTAAAGCGTCTGCCTTCGGCTCAGGGCGTGATCCCGGCGTTCCGGGATCGAGTCCCACATCGGGCTCCTCTGCTGGGAGCCTGCTTCTTCCTCTCTCACTCGCCTGCTGTGTTCCCTCTCTCGCTGGCTGTCTCTCTGTCACATAAATAAATAAAATCTTTAAAAAAAAAAAAAAAAGAAAGCAGACTTAATCAAAGTTAAAAACATTTGTGGATCAAAGAACACTACCAACATAGTGAAAAGCAACCCACATAATAGGAGAAAATATCGGCAAATCATGTATTTACTAAGGGATTAATATCCAGAATATAGAGAGAACTTCTAAATCTCAACAACAAAACCACCTGATTTAAAGAACAGACAAAAGGGGGCGCCTGGGCAGCTCAGTTAGTTAGGTGTCTGCCTTTGGCTTCGGTCATGATCTAAGGGTCCAGGAATTGAGCCCTGAGTTGGGCTTCCTGCTCCGCAGGAAGTCTGCTTCTCCTCCTCCCTCAGCCACTCTCCCTACAGGAAGTCTGCTTCTCCCCCTCCCTCAGCCACTCCCCCTGCTTGTGTCCTCTCTTTCCCTCCCTCTCATACTCTGTCAAATAAATAAAAAAATCTTTCAAAAATAAAAGCAAAAAAATTTTAAAAATAGGCAAAGACTTGAATAGGCATTTCTCCCAAGATGACAGACAAATGTCCAATAAGCACATAAAAAGATGTTCAACATCATCAATCATTAGAGAAATACAAATCAAAACCATTTAACACCTGTTACAATGGCTATCATTCAAAATAAACAAACACACACACACAGTGGCCAGGACAAGCAGACACTGCAATCCTTGTGCGTTGCTGCTGGGAATGTAACATGGCCTAACCACTGTGGAAAACAACATGGTAGTTCCTCAAAACATTAAACACAGAATTACCAGATGTTCTAGCAATCCCACTTCTAAGGTATCTAACCAAAAGAACTGAACCAGGGACTCAAACAGATACTTGTACAACAATGTTCAAAGCAAACTTATTCACAATAGCTAAAAAGCAGAAACAATCAAAGTGTCCATCAACAGATGAATGGATAAACAAAATGCAGTATATACATATAATGGAATACTATTCAGCCTTAGAAAGGAATGAAATTTCCAATATATGCTACATGAATGAACCTTGAAAATATTATGCTAAATAAAATAGACACAGAAGGACAAACACATGATTCCACCTGTATATGGTACCCAGGAATGTCAAATTCAGAGATATAGGAAGTAGAATATAGATATTCCTCAACAATAAATCCCACTGAGCTGAAAATATAATTTTAAGTTGAAAATGCATTTAATACACCTAATTTACCAAACATCATAGGTTAGCCCAGCCTACCTTGTACATGCTCAGAACCCTTAAAATTAGCCTACAATTGGGCAAAATCTCTAACACAAAGCCCATTTTATAAAAAAGCATCCAGTATCTCATGTAATTTACTGAAAACTGTACTGAAAGTGAAAAAACAGAATGGCTGTATGGGTTCAGAATAGTTCTGAGTATATCAGCTGTTTATTGTTTACTCTCATGATCACAGGGCTGACCGGCAGCCGCTGCTCACTATCCCCTGCCCAGCATAAAGGGAGAGTATCACAGACCACATCGCTAGCCTGGGAAAAGATCAAAATTCAAAGTACGGTTTCTACGGAATGCAAATCCCTTTCACACCATCATAAAGTCAAAAAATTTTAAGTCAGACCACTGTAAGTTGGGGATCATCTGTAGTGGTTGCCAGAGGCTAGGGGAAGGGGGGAAATGAAGAGTTAGTGTTTAATGAATGAATGTCTGAACGTCCTTAATGCCACTGAATTATACACTTTCAAATGGCTGAAATGATAAAGTCTGTGTGACATATATTTTGCCACAATAAAACAGTTAAAAATCAAGAACCTACAGCTTTCCTTTTACTCTTTCAGACCTATCAGTTACAATTGAGACTGTGGAATGGAACCATTTTAATGTTTCTAACCCAGCAGTCAGGACACTGCCCAGATCATTAAAGATCCTCAACTTATTTGAGAATGAGAGATGGATGATGGATAGACAGATTACTTTAAGTTCAACCTCAAACGCAATAATTTCTAAACACATCCAGTATTTTATGAAAATCACTCCAATGCATGTTAAAACAATTTTCTAATTTAAAATTTCATAGATGCATGGGACACCTGGCTGAGATGCCTCCTTAAAAATTATTTGTGACAATCAATGAAAGTTAATTCCAAAACCAATTTCCAGTCAGCTTCAAACTACTTTGTGAACGGAATTCTGCTGCAAGCCCCAGTTCCCCCATCTTTCCTAGAATGGAATGCCCATCCTTCTGTAAGTAGTATAATACCCAGCTCAACTCCCCTCTGCTCCTGACACGCTCCTGGACAGCCTCAGCCTAATTCACTACTTCCTCAAACTAAAAATGCACTGTCTCCATTACCCAAGTGGCACTTAGGATGGTGCTACTTTATGCCGGTACTTTAATTCCTACATGCCTTATCTCTCCAGTACTAGACTATAAACTTGTGAAGACTAAGACTTTTCTTGTTACTTTATTCCTAGACTCATTAACAAAAAGTCTTGCACAAAGTATAATTTTGTAATTTAGTGCAACTTTGGAAATTGTTGTTCCCACATCTCCCCACTCTCAACCCCTCAGGGAAAGGGCCTCGTTAGTAGCCAAACGACCTACAGTGAGGAAAAAATGAAAAATAAGTTAAAAGACAGGAAACAAATAGGAAAATCTTTTTCAATGAAATAAGATATAAAAGAAAGGACTGTGGGCCAATGCCTTCTCCAGAGAACCTACCATCCTAAGAGAAGATCCTGGCCTGGAAGTCAGGTTCCAGGTACCAGAACCCCTGGGGGGGGGGGGTATCAAAAACAGGTGGTAGGACCATAGAAAGATGGGAAGAAATGGTGATCACAGGTTAGAAGAGGAATGTTCTACTAAGCCCAACAAAGTACAAGAGGGTCAAGAAACAATAAAAATAGGAAAATATTAAATACTATAAATTTTAAGTCACTTCTGGAGTCTAGGTAATTACCCATTTGCATTTGTTCAGTACTTTGCTGTTTTCAAAGCACTTACACTTATGCCAATTCACTAGATCCCTATAATCTAGAGGTTATGGGACAGCCCACAAATGTAGGCCCATTTTGCCCAGGGGAAAACTGAGGGTCTAAGAATTCAAATCATTTATCCTGGTTTTTCTAACTAGTCAAGGGCAAGACAGGGAGTCAAGAACACGGCACAGTCTTTTGACAGCTGATCCAAGGCATCCCCACTATGTCTATACTGCACTTAACATGTACTTCCATTAAAGGCAGCAATCTATTTTATGGAAATCATACGTCTTCTACATAGACCAAATGCTCCTTGAGGGTAAGAAATTTTTCTTTGAAACTCCACCACCAAGAAGAGACTGACATACAGAACGTGTTCAATAACTAGATTAAACTGAACATATGGACACTAAACCTGCTTCCATTTTATGTAATACAGATCCAAAAATTAAAGGACAAGCTCAATGCAGTGAACAAACTGAAATTTAAGTTCAGTTCTTTTTTTTTCTTAAAGTATAATTCTTGAATGTTATTTTGAGCTTATTTTGTTAATATAGCCTAAAACCTTAACAGCTGTGTTTAAGAAACTGAAACTAGAAAATGAAATCAGAGTAAAAATAACCATTAGCAATTTATATGCAGTCCCTTAATTTCCAGCCCCTAGACAATACTGGGGGGGGGGACAAACAGAGGGATGACACACAAAACTTCACCTACACATTAACCAACAAGAATAATTTTGATCTTGGGGCGCCTGGGTGGCACAGCGGTTAAGCGTCTGCCTTCGGCTCAGGACGTGATCCCGGCATTATGGGATCGAGCCCCACATCAGGCTCCTCTGCTATGAGCCTGCTTCTTCCTCTCCCACTCCCCCTGCTTGTGTTCCCTCTCTCGCTGGCTGTCTCTATCTCTGTCGAATAAAATAAAATAAAATCTTTAAAAAAAAAAAAAGAATAATTTTGATCTTAAAATTTCACTCACAACCTCCTACAGTTGTATGCTAAAATTGTTCCTCCTACTACTGAACTAGAAGCCAAATTTCATTACAATAAAAATTCCATCAGAATTTTCTAAACCTCAGGTAAGAGCACAAACTTAAAATTTTCAATATTGATACATTTTGGTGTTTCTCAACTTTTTTCCATTATTGCTCACTAAAGTGGCTTTTTCAGACTTTTTTTCCTAACCACTTTCTCCCCCATGAAATTTTAATAAAATGGATACACCATCTGTTTATATGACCTACGTGTATTTATGCTTATACATAAAAAGAGTAAGAACTTTATACCGCCATCCCCAGAACCAACTTTCACTCCCTTAGGGAACACAATACCCCCATCAAAAATGCATGATTTACTTAATAAATTCTTATTGAGTAGTAGTATATGCCAGGAGAATATTCACTACCAAAAAATTCTAGAACAGCAACACAATTTAGTTTCATAGTTTACTATGAGTTTTGACACACAGAACTAAAATAAAATGGGCCTGAAGATAGAGATCTTCTTTCTAGTGTTTGTACCTAGTCAAACTGGCTCAGTAAATATCTGACAAACGCATCAACACTGGTAGAATTTTAGATGTGGTAGTCATACAGTTTATGATGTCATTCAACAAGATGACCAGGCTACAGAAATATCAGCTTCCTATCTCAAATCTCAAAAACTCAAATACAACTCACTGCAACCCTAAAAGCTGAAGTTTTCTGTAGTAAGTTTTCAGGAAGAAAAAAAGGGGCCCCCACGGTGGCTCAGTCAGTTGAACGTCTGACTAAATTTCGGCTCAGGTCCTGATCTAAGGGTTGTGAAATAGGGCCCTGTGCTGTACTCTGTGCTGGGAGTGGAGCCTACTTAGGATTCCCTCTCTCCCTCTCCCCCTGTCCCTCCCCCAGTCCCTCTCTTAAAAAAAAAAAAAAAAAAGTAAAATCTTAAAAAAATAATTAAAAAAAGGCAGGGGGAGTGCCTGGGTGGCTCAGTCATTGAGGGCCTGCCTTCAGCTCAGGTCATGATCCCAGGGTCCTAGGATCTGAGCCCCCCCATCAGGCTCCCTACTCAGTGGGAAGCCTGCTTCTCCCTCTCCCACTCCCCCTGCTTGTGTTCCCTCTCTTGCTGTCTGTCTCTCTGTCAAGTAAATAAATAAAAATCTTTAAAAAAAAAAAAGTAAAAATTTTTTTTAGATTGAAAAAAAAAAAAAAAGAAAGCAGGGCACTTGGCTGCCTCAGTGGGTGGAGCATTCAACTCTTGACCTCAGGGTTTGAGTTCAAGGCCTACACTGGGTGCAGAAATTACTTAAAAATAAAATCTTTAGGGGCGCTGGGTGGCTCAGTCGTTGAGCGTCTGCCTTCGGCTCACGGGGTGATCCCAGAGTCCTGGGATGGAGCCCCACATCAGTCTCCTCTGCTGGGGGCCTGCTTCTTCCTCTCCCACTCCCCCTGCTTGTGGTCCCTCTCTCGCTGGCTGTCTCTCTCTGTCAAATAAATAAAATCTTTAAAAAATAAATAAATAAAATAAAATCTTTAAAGAAAGAAAACAAAACCAAAAAATTAAACTAAAACAAACAGTTCCTATTCAGTAATTTTCAACCTTCTGGTTCACTAAATGCTGAGAATATGATGAAAGCTATATCCTCTTTCTCAGAAAAAAACACAATTGCAGAGTACTCAGAGTTTCTAAACTCCACCTGTTAACTTCAATTTAAGAACATTTCCATTAATATATGTAAACCAAATAGTTTATTAAGTTTAAAAATAAGTTAACTTTTTAAAATTTAAGTTTTTAAGCTTAAAAATGTATTTACCAGAAGCATTCTTTCTAGTAATATTCTGTACTTTAATCATGATTGTATTCTTAGAGATCAGAGGCTTACCAAACAAAAAGAGAAGCAACTGTTTTCTATATATACCTGTAATACCTAAATTAAAACCTCAATATTTACGAGATTGCATGATAACACTGCGCATGCTACTGAAAAAGGCAGCAGTCTTTCAAGCTTTCATTAAAGAAACCTAAAGCCACAGACATCAATTTCAAAATGAAACCAGACTCCCACCTTTGGCACTTGTCATTATACTTATTAAATGAAAGAAACACGGGATAAGCACAATCTCTTTGTGTTGCTTTAAAAGGACTCACATGAAAATAGAATGACCTAAACAAAGGCTATATAGCAACTTTGAATGGTATCATTTACTCTGATTAATAGCACACAAATTATGCTGATAGAAAGCAGGAAAAGTCTGTGTGGATACAGAAGAGTGCTGGGCCAAAAATGTACCAGGACATAACAGGAAAAGCATGATTTAGGTCTTTGAGACTTACACATAAGCTGACACTTACTGTAACAGTTTATTTCTTTAAATATCAAATATGTCAAACTTTAATCAAAATAATTTCCAAGTAAAAAAAATTATTCCAAAGTGTATCAAATACTTTGAAACATCATTTTTATGATATATATCAAATGATCTAAACAGGGACCATCAGATGGTTTAAAATTAACAAATACCAAATATTTATTAATTGATAATTAATAAATTAATAATTAATCAGTTATGTAATAGATTATCAAATATTAGGATGGCTTGTAAGATTAGTGAATATGTTGGCCACACTGTGAAAGAACCCCAAAGCACTGAAAATGATTTCAATAGTATAAAATCTTGTTTACAAGGTACAAATGGGGGGTGCCTGGATGCCTCAGTTGGTTAAGTGATTGACTTGGGCTCCAGTCATGACCCCAGGGTCCTGGGATCTAGCTGGCATTGGGCTCCCTGCTCAGCGGGGAGCCTGCTTCTCCCTCTTCCTCTGCCTGCTGCTCCCCCTGCTTGTGCTCTCTGTCAAATAAATAAAAATCTCTGTGGGGGGAAAAAAAGGTAACAAATGGTTTGATGAACTCCAAAAACTAATTTTTGAGATCCTGTGTGTCTTATACTGTATACATACTCTTAAATACACCTGAAGAAATAAATGAAAATTCAATCTTTTAAAAATATGAAGAGCATATTATTTGTAGTAATAAAGAAATCAAAAAATTCCAAAGCTCAGAAGCCTTTATTTAAAAGTTACTAAAATCTGGGGCGCCTGGGTGGCTCAGTCGTTAAGTGTCTGCCTTCGGCTCAGGACGTGATCCCGGCATTATGGGATCGAGCCCCACATCAGGCTCCTCTGCTATGAGCCTGCTTCTTCCTCTCCCACTCCTCCTGCTTGTGTTCCCTCTCTCGCTGGCTGTCTCTATCTTGTCGAATAAATAAATAAAAATCTTTAAAAAAAAACAAACAAACAAATCTAATATGCAAAGATGGTATGTATCACTGCAAGCAGAAAAAGATTTTTAAACAAAATTATATATCTTGATAAGTACTGTTTCAAAATAGTGACCTTAAGAACCTTATTCCAAAACTGGAAAATCTCTGTGATCAATCTTTGGAGCCAGTTTAAAAGCCACAAAAAAGTCAGTTCCATCATTTTAGTTAACTATTTTATAGTATTATTCAGCTGAACCACCTACTTATTTTCAACATACAGGGTGAAATTATTGCATTAAGGTTTTTGTCTACAAGCATTAGAAACATTAGTAATAGACTGTGGCTATCTTTTAAAATAACTTCGTTTTTTTAAGTAATCTCCACACCCAACGTGGTGCTCGTGCTCACAACCCCAAGACCAAGAGTCGCAAACTCCACTGACTAAGCCAGCCAGGTGGCCCTTAAAAAAAGACTTTAATACAAGGATCTTGAAAATTACAAAACTGAAAGGTGCCTGAAGGGTGCCTGGCCGGCTCAATCAGTAAAGCAGGTGACTCTTGATCTTGGAGTTGTGAATCTGAGCCTCACGTTGGGAGTAGAGTTTACTTAAAAACAAACAAAAAAAAAACAAAACAGAAAAGTAGGGGAAAGGTACCTGGAAAACCCACCAACGGACTAGGAAGAAAAAAGCTCAAAGAACCATGTCAGAGAACAGTCTGATCCACCCACTGGCACCACTTGATAGGTCTCCAAAAACCCCACAACCTGTTCCACTATCAAGATGCAAAGCCCTGGGAGGAAGTATCTGATTGGAAAAGCCTAGGTGTGGGGGCGCCTGGGTGGCCCAGGGCATAATCCCGGGATCCTGGGATCAAGCCCGGCACCGGGCTCCCTGCTCTGCTGGGAGCCTGCTTCTTCCTCTCCCACTTCCCCTGCTTGTGGTCCCTCTCGCTGGCTGTCTCTGTCAAATAAATAAAATCTTTAAAAAAAAAAAAAGGAAAAGCCTAGTTGTGACAGCACCACAAAAGGGGAGGGGTAAATGCTTCAAAAGGGCATCCTACAGCTACACACAATGGGGGAAACCCTATAAAAGGAAGTAAAAGAGGGGTAAGGAGCAAGAGGGAACACAACGTAGTGGAGAGTAAAATAATAAATGTCCACAACAGTCCAATCAGAACCATGGGAGAGAATGATTTCTCCATTTTAAAGAACTCTGAGGCTCAGGGGGCTTAAAGAATATATGTAAAACCAAAGATACGTCTCAGACAAGGACTACGACACCTCTTTCCACTTCTATTCCACAGGCACACTCTAAATCATACCTGGCCACTTAAAATAATTATACGAAGATCTGCCACCAATGAAAATATTTTAAAGTATCTAACACCCAAGTAAACAACAAAAGTAGAAACACTCATGAACACAAAGAACAAACTGGTGGTTGCCAAAGGGCAAAGGTGGGGGGGTGAGTGAAAGAGCTGAAGGGGACTAAGAGTTACAAACTTCCAATTATAAAATAAGTAAGTCAAGAGGCGCCTGGATGGTTCAGTTAAGTGTCAGACCCTTGCTCTCAGCTCAGGTCTTGATCCCAGGGTCCTGAGTTCTAGCCTGGCGTCGGGTTCCACAATGAGCATGGAGCCTTCTTAAATAAATTAATTAAAACAAAATAAAATAAAATAAAATAAGTCAAGGGAATAGGAAGTACAACATAGGGATTAGTCAACAATATGGTAAAAACTTTGTTCGTTGACAGATGGTAACTAAACTTATCAAGGTGAACATTTTGAAATGTTTTTAACTATCAAATCACTGTTATACAACTAAACTAGCATGTCAACTATACTTCAATTAAAAATGTTTAATAGAGATGCTTGGGTGACTCAGTGGGTTAAGTGTCATCCTGGGATCCAGCCACACACTGGGCTCCCTGCTCAGTGGGGAGTCTGCTTCTCCCTCTCCTGCTCCCCCTGCTTGTGCTCTCCCTCTAGGTCAAATAAATACTTTAAATAAATAAAATTAAAATTTTTAATAAATATAATAAATGCAATAATGATGTCCCGAGGAAATAATGAAATAAAATGCAAAAAAGTATAGGACACCACTTATTTGAGGTAATTCTCTATGAGGCATTCTGAAAACTCTGTTGACTCTTCGAGGCATCTATGGAAAAATCAAAGAGTCAGGGAAGGGAAAATATTTGGCTCACCGGCTCCCCTTCCCCTTCAAACATAGGGGAAGATTACAGGAATCTTCCTAATTTGGAAGTTGAATTCATGTTTAAACCTATCGGCCATCCTTGCTGTGGCCTCTGAAGATTTACTTCACTATCTGTGTCATTGATACTCCGTCCAGACTGAGCACCGGAATCCCCAGAAAGGCCTACGCATCTGTATTTTAATAAAAGCCACAAAGCAAAATCATTGGTAAAAAGTGTAAAATGTGTACCTAAATCCAAAAAAGAAGAAAAGAAAAAATTCCTCACAATGACTTTAGAGTCACCCCCAATAGGTAATCTGAGGCCAGACCATCTGCTTGTTGGCAAGCTGAGACTTCTGTTCAGTAAAGAGAAGAGAGGAGGGACACTAGATTCAGGATATAAGTCAATGTCATTTTTTAAATATTGTAGATTATAGATGTGTTAGAGATTGATAATTCAAAGAAAATGAACAAATGACAATACAGATGAATATCACAATGCAAAACAGAAGATGCAAATGGAAGTACAAAAATGAACAAAATTATTCTACGCTGAATTCTAAAGTTAAGCTAGTGGCTACCCTTAAGGAACAGGCAGTAACTAGAAAGGCATCAAGTGGGCTTCTGGAAAGTGGTCATGCTCTGTTTCTTGATGTAGGTGCTATTTAACAGTTGTGTTCAGTTTGTGAAAATTTATCACACTCACAAGCACTTTTCTGTACACATTATTGAACAAAAAATATTTTTAAAAAGCCGTAATATCTCAGGTTTTTTTTTTTTTTTTTTTTTTAAGTCAAAGTAAGCAGCGCCTGGGTGGCACAGTGGGTTAAGCATCTGCCTTAGGCTCAGGTCATGATCCCACACTCCAGGCTTCTGCCCCTCCCCCTGCTTGTGCTCTCTCTTGTGTGCACTCTCCCCCCAACAAGAGTAAATAATATCTTTAAAAGAGAAAAGTCATGGCGCGCCTGGATGGCTCAGTCGTTAAGCGTCTGCCTTCGGCTCAGGGCGTTATGGGATCGAGCACCTTATGGGATTGAGCACCGCATCAGGCTCCTCCACTGGGAGCCTGCTGCTTCCTCTCCCACTCCCCCTGCTTGCGTTCCCTCTCTCGCTGGCTGTCTTTCTATCAAATAAATAAACAAAATCTTTTTAAAAATAAATAAATAAGAGAGAAAAGTCAAAGTAAAACTAATTTTCACCATTCTACAATTTCTTTACACTTTTTCTCAATGTTTGGATTCAAATACAACAGTACACACACACACACACACTATGCATCTATCATTAATGACCTGCCTCACCTTAAAATTAAGGTTTTAAGAGCACCCAAAGATAACAAAGATGGATGCTAAGCTAAAGCAGTGAATTTATTAAGCTATATATTGTTCCTAAAGCTTGGAACTTAGTATCAAACAAAAATTAAAATCCAATACTAACAAGCATAAATGCCTAGGCTCTAGGTAAGAGTAATAAACACACGGCGGGGGGGGGGGGGGGGGGGGGGGAGGGATCTCCCAAAGCTTATGGAGAAGGTGACAGGTTTGGTTATCAGTATTGTAAAGATGTCAGGGCAGAAGTATATAGGTTGATCCCTAAAACCTAAATCTAAAGCAATGCCAAATCCCAAGCCCACCCACCTCCACTTCAACTCCCTGCCTGCAAAAGGGGAAATAAAAATTTTCTCTATGTGACTGTTGAAATCAGCAAGAGATAGAACTGGCTAGTGTCTGGACTTTAGCCCTGATATGGCAAAGTATAGTGGCTCCTGAAATAAACACAACACATGGTTTCAATTACCTGCCACCGAAGAAATTTAAATTGTCTGCATTTTTTTAAGTACCATTAAGCTTCAACAAATTCTTTAGATTATCTTCACGAAAACCAAGCACAGAAACACAGCAAGTCAATATGCTTTAGCCTAACCTTTCCAGTAACATATACTTGAGGAAAAAAAAGGGACTTTTTCATCATAATTTCTCACTTAAAGTGACTCAAATCCAAAGCTAATTTTGGTTTTAGTTGGGGTTTTTGTTTCTCGGTTTTGTTAAGTTTTAGTTTTACGCACAGGACATATCCACATAGAAAACTATCAAAAACTATAAACCAAAAAATTTATACAGGAATATAAATGACTTGCTTTCTTCATTGTTTCTGTATTTTCTAAAATGTTACTTTTGTTCCAAAGGAAAAAGATAGAGACTTAAAGAAAAACGTTTATTACCAAGATTCTAAATTGTGAAGCCTAAAAACTTGGCAAGTTGAATACTTCCTAAAATCACATTTCTAGGACACTCTACATCGACGGACCTTCCCCAACTTAACAATTTTTCAACTTTATGACTGTACAAAAATGATACTTCAAATTCTGATCTTTTCCTGGGCTGGTAATATGCATACAACCTGCTAGGCACAGCCACGAGATCACAAGCGTAATCAACAATACACTTAGAATCACTCTCAATATAGCATTCAATAAATCACATGAAATATTCAACACTTCATTATAAAATACGCTCTGTGATAGAGGATTCTGCTCAACGTTCTGAGCATGTTTAAGGTAGGCTAAGCTATGATGTCTGGTAGATTAAGGGTATTAAATGCATTCTGAACTTAAAATATTCAATTTATGACAGGTTTATCAGAACATAACTCTATCACAAATTGAGGAAGATCTGTAGGTTGTTTTCTCAAAGAACAAAAAAGAATCTTACAGTCTGCTTCCATAACTCAGTAATTAATAAGCATACTGAGCCCCTTTCACACCCACAGGGACCTCTTTTCAAGTGATCATTATTAAAACATGCAAATGGAAACCTAGACATTACAAATTTTAATTCACTAAACTACTAAATACCAGGAAGTCACAGTCCATATAAAACTCACCTGTATCTAGTAAGTTTTGGTGAAATAAGGCTAAATTGTATTATAAAAATTAAATTTTTTGCCCACCTTTGTGAATTGGGAAAACTTTTGATTAAAAATCAAAACAAAACTTGGATATTTCTATATTTTCTATATTTGACTCTCAAAATGTACTGTTTGTAGATTCCATGCTGAGATAAAACACGCTTCTAGAACTACTTTACCGCATGTGATTTATAGAACATAAACTTTAAAAAAAATTTTTTAAATTATATAGAATTTTTTAAAATTCTATAAATTTTATAGAATATAAAGGATTTATAGATTTATAGAATATCCATTCATCTCGATTGGCTGCAAATCTCTAAAAATAATCATTTTGTAAATAAATGGATATGTGATGAAGCAAATATAGGAAAACGTTAATGACAACTTAAAAGAATATACAGATGTCCACTTGAGCATTTTTCTTCAACTTCTGTGTGAAAATTCTTGTAAGATACTAAGGTGAAAATCTTTCGAAATCACAACACGAAGACAAATTTATAGCAACTTTTATCTACCTATGGGCTGTGAGGTCTTTCATCAAATCATAAACCCAACATTTTAAGCACCCCCCAAAAAAAGTCCTTCCTTAAGATGGCAAGATTTTCTGGAGACTAGTCAACTGATAAAACATAAAAATGATACTAAAAATAATCTCTTACCCAAAGCAAGGTTACCTAGGAAGTCATTTTCCAGGAGGTCATGAGAATTTTGTTGGACTTTTAACTTTATGAGATGTAAAACAACTTTTGCCTCCATTACCATTTCACCGAAATTTTTCAAAATTCCAAACGATATATCTTAAGTTTGGTTGTTTTTTGGGGGGTTTTTTTGTTTTGTTTTTTTTAATCTCCCAAAAAGCAGATCCGTGGAGCCCTCCCAGGTCCTAAAACCTGCAAAACCCAAGAGAGTTCGAGACGCTGGTGCTTCCAGGTGTTTCACTCTAACGGGCGGTCTCCAGGTGGGATTGTGCCCTGGGATCTACACGGGTTAAACAGGCTGAAAAGGAAGGAAGGCATACAGACCGCAGGGAGTCAAAATCAAGGAGTGACTGTTTAAGGAGGAAGGGAAAATCCAAGCAAACGCTGCAGGGAGATCTGGAAGCACCGGGCCAGCTGGGCGCTCAGCTCAGGAACTGGGAGGGCAGACGCGCAGAGCCGGAGGGCAGACGCGCAGAGCCGGAGGCCGAGCTCCCGCCTGCGCCCGTGCCCAGCGCCGGCCGCCAGACTTCGGCCGCCCCCGCCCTGCCCGCCGCGCCCGCACCTCTCGGTCCTTGAGGCCCAGCAGGAGCACCTCCTCCATCAGGGTCAGCCGTGTTTCCTTGGAGTCGCCCTTGTCATCGTCGTCCTGCTCGTCGCGGCGGCCTTGCGCGTCGTCCTCGCCGCTGCCGCCGCCGCCGCCGGCCACCCGCTCCTTGTCGGCGGCGTTGCGGGAGGCCTCGGTGCGCCGCTGCACCAGGCCAGAGCTGCGCTGGGTCAGCGAGGTCATGGCTCCCGCCGAGACGCCGGGCCGAGAGGGACGAGGGACCTACCGGGTGTCCCACCTCCTCCCCCTGCGGCCCCCGACCCGGGCTTCCGTGTTAAATCCCGGCTCCCGGGCGACGTCCGTCGGCAGCTGGGCCGGGGGCAGTCATGGGGAGACGGGTCGGAGCGAAACGCGCGGGCCGGGCGTCGGCGAGGCGGAAGAAGGGCTCTTCCCTCCTGCGGACGCGGGCCCCGAGGCAGCTCGAGCTCCTAAGTAGAGAAGGAGGTGGTGGCGGTGGCGGCGGCGGCGGTGGCGACGGCGGCGGCAGCGCCTTCCCAATATGGCGGCGCTGGCTGACGTCACCGGAGGATGTGGCACAGCCGGCGCGGGGCGGCGCGGGGCGGGGCGGGACGGGAGGGCGCCGGAAGCGCCGGGCGGGGACCTGGCGGCGGGGGCGACGGTGGGGATCCGCCCACTATGACCCCTTCCTTTGCCCTGGGGTCTCCGCTGGCGCTAGCCGCGGCTTGGCGTCCCTTGGCCGCCAAGCCCGCGGTCCCCCTCCCGTGGATCGTGACGTGTCCTCCCTTCGTCCGCCTCCCCCTTCGCCCCTCGAGAAATCGGGCCTGCAGCCAGAGACTGGCGAGGCGCCCCACGAATGGGGGAGCCGTGGCCTTGGCGAGGGTGGACCCCGCTCTGCCTCAAGACATGCCCTTACCTTCCCAGACACCACCATCCTCGGAGTTGGCCGCGGGCGGGGGGAGCGGCGGGGAGGGGGGCGGGAGGGGTCAGGGCACCGGCTTGGAGTCTGGGGTACCCAGGAAGGATTTTGCTCGCCTCTGATGGAGCGGGGAGAGAATTCGCTGTCTGCCCACGCGCCCTGACCCTTCAGAAGGAATAACTGCATTTAAACGGCTTGAAAGTGGACTTTTAGCTTTTACTATGTGTATTAAAGAGAAGTTAGAACAAATTGAATAGTTTCGTTATAAAACTTTTTCCTCGCTTCCCGACTTGTAAAGTGACCAGGCGCAGTGAGTACAGTTAGTGCTGTACCCGTCAGTACACTTGACCTTAACGATCTTTTTATAGAGACAATAAACCCGTTAGGTTTCATGCCACGTCTTTGTACAAATTAAGTCTCCCCCAATTTTATTACTAGGTGAAATCCTCTTGTCGTGCTTGACAGTTTATGCAAGTTATGTTATAACGTAGATGTCAAACCTGAAAGGGAGTTTGGAGGGCCGGAAGGGTGGAGCTTATAAACAAAACATCCAGAAATGGTATCGTAAGCCATGCGGTGTTATTTAAAATCAACAATGACCACAGCCTGTGGCTACAGAATGATTTAGACGGGAGAAATAAATTGTTGTAACAGGACTTGAGCTGTAATAAATGATAAACGGCCACAGTAAAACTATCCCGTAGAACATTCTGGCCACAGAGTTCTTCCTCCTCCACAAACCCATTATCCAAAATTACTGGCCGCACACCACCACCACCCCAAACCCTGGAAAGTGAAAATGCTAAATCTGAGGTGGGGAGGAGAGAGCAAGGTGAGCACAAAGTAGACCCTCCCTTTTTCCTATCTTTCAGGGCAAAGGACAATTTCACCTCAACCAATTTTTCCCATTCACATCCTGTTCAACGTTTTTTTTCCTTTTATTTCTCTCCCAATTCTTTCCCAAATAACTTAAAATGTTTCTTTTTAAAAGAAATGTAATTAGGGACGCCTGGGTGGCTCAGTCATTAAGCACCTGCCTTAGGCTCGGGTCATGATCCCAGCATCCTGGGATGGAGACCCACAACCGCCTCCCCGCTTGGTGAGCCTGCTTCTCCCTCTCTCTCTGCTTGCTGCTTCCCGTGCTTGTGCTCCCTCTCTGTCAAATAACTAAATAAAATCTTTAAAAAATAAATAAATAAATGTAATTAATTATTTGTTTAGTATAGTCAAATACATATACTTCAAGGAGTATAAAAATAAATTTTGTGAAAAATCTTCCTTCCAGCCCTGCCCCTGTTCACCCCGTTGTTTCCCTCTTCTCCTCCCCTGGTGGTTTCAAAATGCTTCAACAAATTCTCTGATACTCCTCTCAAAGGAGGAAGCCTAACTCCCTTTGCCTTGAGTGTGGCAAAGGACTCAGCGACTCTTCAAATGCGTAGAAATGTGGCAGGTGTGACTGTGTTTGACTTAGACTAGATCATAAAAGTCTGCAGCTTCTTTTCTTGTGCTCCCTCTTCCTCTCCTTGTCCCTCTCCTCTGTCTCTGAGAGAGGCCAGCTGCCATATCATAAACATTCAAGCAGTTTTATGGGGAGGTCCAACTGGGAAGGAACTGAGGTCTCTGGAGCAGAGCAATAGGTGTGAGCCATTCTGGGAAGCAGATCTCCCAGCCCCAGTCAAGTCCTTAGTTCACATTTGATTGCAATCTCATGAAACACTCTGAGCCAGTCAGTAGCACCCAGCTAAGCCATTCCTGAACTTCTGAGCTACAAAAACTGTGAGATAATAAATATTGGTTGTCTTAAGATGCTATGTTTAGAGTCATTTGTTATGCAGTAATAGGTATGAAAATACTTGGGTGCTTATACAAACAAATTTAAATGACAACTAATAGTATTGTTATGAAAATCGGGGATGTGAAGCTGGCTTGGTCAGTAGAGCATGCAACTCTTGATCTTGGGGTTGTGAGATGTAGCCCCACGTTGGGTGTAGAGATTACTAAAAATACATAAACTTTTTAAAAAATAGTGTTATGAAAATCAATACAGGGGTACCTCACTAAAGTGGAGGTGAGGAGGCTGGAAAGGGGAGGCTACAAGGGGGAGCCAGCCCACTCAACCTCAATTAGAGGGAGAATTGTCAATCTCAGACCCCCAACAGAACACTCCTCAAAAGGAAAGGATTATCAATTATAGGCCCCAACAGGGAAAAGATGTATATCACATCTCCTTCGAAAAATCTGCCTCTACCACTCAGACGGTGAGAAACCATCATCACCCTGACTGTTGCTTTTCTCCAGTAAACTTTCACTTAAAAAAACCCCTCCCTGAGCACCTCGGTGGCTTATTCCGTTGAGTATGCCACTCTTGGATTTGGCTCTGGTCATGATCTCAGGGTCATGGGATCAAGCCCCATGTCGGGCTCCCTGCTCAGCTCAGAGTCTACTTGAGATTCTCTCCCTCCCCTCTGCCTCATCCTCCCTCTCGAATAAATAAATAAAATCTTTAAAAATAAATACATAAAACAATCCCTCCCAACTTCCTCCTTCTCCATAAAATAACATTTTTCTCTCTTTTGTATGTTGGACTTGCCTATGGTTGTGCCACAGCTTACATGTTCTGAATTGCATGTCTCTGGTGTTCCTAAATAAACCCATTTTACTGGTAAAATAACTGACTTTTACTAACACTTTCTTGGATATTGTTCCAAGATTTTTTTTTATGTATATTCAAACAAGTATGGAAACAGTTTCCTTCCTTTTTAATGCAAATAATAGGACATAATAGTGTCTTGATTTTTTTCACTTAAGTTGGAAAACATTCCGTATCAATACTTAACAGCTTCTTCATACTTTGTTTCAGCTGCATTGTATTCTATTGTAATACACTTTTCTTTTTCTAGTCAATCCCCTATAGAGGGACATTTAGGTTGTTTCCAATTCTTCGTTAGTACAAACAATGCTATAATAAATATAATGAATAGCCACATGTATTTGTCCACAAAAATGCACACTCATGGTCTGTCTATTCATGCACACTCTTTCAATTACTGAGACTTTATGTAACTTCATTGTTTGTTTTTTCAGAGGTTTTCTAGCATTTCTTCCTTGTTTATTTTCCACAAGCTAGACTTCAGAATCAGCTTACCTGGAAAGAAAGAAAAAGAAGGAAGGAAGGAAAGAAGGATGTGATAATTTGGGAGCCAAAATATATACCGCTAATGACAATGACTGTTTATTTACTGCCTACTCAGTGCGTGGCCAGCGTGTTCTCCGGTAACCCCACCAGAATCCTGCAGAGGATGCGCCGCTGCCCTTCCGCAGAACCCCCAACCACCTGGCGCAGCGAAGCCTGTCCGCACACTTCATGCCCAAGCGCCGGAACCTGGAAGTGTAGGGGAGTTGGCACCTCAAGCTGGTGGTTAAAGTTCCCCTTTCTCTCCTCAAATGGGTCACTGAGATCCTTCCTACAATTTCTCAGTGGCACTTAGCTGCCCCAAGTTCAACAGCACATTCTTGATAGGTCTCTCCGACCTTCACTCCACCCTCCCCCTCTTCCTTGCTTCTGTTCTTGGGAGTTACACTAACAAGAGTGGCACAAAAGCCTTTGTCTTAGGCTCTGCTTTCTCAGAATCCCAGCTTAAGACACCCGTTTTACTTGCGAAGAAACTGCAGTTCAGAGAAATTAAGTAATCTGTCCAACATACCACATCTGGTAACTTGCAAGCCTGCATTAATGAAAAACATATTTTCATTGGAACCCCGGTCCTTAATTCAATCATTAAACAAATATTTGTGGGGCGCCTGGTGGCTCAGTCTGTTAAGCATCTGCCTTCAGCTCAGGTCATGATCCCAGGGTCCTAGGATCAAGGCCCGCACTGGGCTCCCTGCTCAGCAGGCAGCCTGCTTCTCCCTCTCCCTCTGCCCCTCCCCTTACTTGTGTTCGCTCTCTGTAAAATAAATAAAATCTTAAAAAAAAAAAAAGAAATGTTTAAAAAATAAATATTTGTAGTTATATATATTTGCTGTATGCCAGGCACTGTGCTAAGCAATGAGGATATTATAAAAGACCAAGAGAGACCCCACTCAGTTTTCATGAGGCTGTTTAGTAGAGGGCACAGATATTAAGCAAGTCATCACACATTAATGTGTAAATTGAGAACTGCTTTGAATATATTTGAATACAGAAGGAATATAGTATTATGAGAGCATACATTCTCTCATATATGAGAAACATATTTTATCTGGGACTCAAGGAAAGCAACTCTGAGGAAGTAGCAAGCCAAAGAATGAACAGAAATTAACTAAACCAAACCTCTCATTTCTGAGAAAAAGTAGCATGTGCAAAAGGCCCTCTAGCAAGGAGAGGTCATGGGATGATGGAGGATGAAATAGAAAACCGTTCTGGCTAGGCTAAAGGGGGGTGTTGTCAAAAGCAATAGTGACAGACAAGGATCAAATCATGCAGTGCCATCAGGCCATTTAAAGATTTTGATCTTTTTCCAACCAAACACGATGAGAAGCCATCAAAGATGCTTTTAAATGCCTTCCTTGTGGGGTGCCTGGGTGGCTCAGTTGGTTAAGTGACTGACTTGATTTTGGCTGAAGTCGTGATCTCAGGGTCATGATCTTGGGGAGTCTCTCTCTCTCTCCCTGTACCCCTCCCCCCCAATAAATAAATAAATAAATAAATGCCTCCGTTGTAGGGGGAAGGATGCAATGGGTGGGTATGTAACATTACCAGATTTACATTTGAAAAGCTCACCCAATACATGAAAGAGATGGTCACAATGGATACAGTAGCCAGTTAGTTTTGCAGTAATTCCACAGGACCTGAGAGTAACTTGACTATGACCTTGGAAGGAGAGACAGTAAGAAGTGGAAGTTTCCAAGAGATGCTTAGGAAGCAAAATTAACGAACTCAATGGAAGACTGACTATGGAGTGGGTGGGCCACAAGGAAGAGATTTTCAAGGATGACTCCCCATCCCTGACTTGTGTCAGAATGCACAGCACAGCCCATTCACTGAGATAGGGCCACTGGGCCCTGACTAGGCTTGCATTTGAGTTTATTTCCGCTCAGTTTTTGAGAAGCATATGAAACTTCCAAGAAGAGATGTTGTATAGGTAGTTGGATGTACAGGTGCTTTCTGTTTTAATCTGATAAACATTTCAAAACATCTAGAAAATGGAACTGTAAAAGCACAAGAAGAAAACTATGAGTGAACTCTTTTATAACCCTGGAGAAAAGATGTCTTTCTTAACATGATTCAAAATTTAGTAAAAAAAAATTGAGCCACCTGAGTGGCTCACTCGGTTAAGCATCCAACTCTTAATTTTGGCTCAGGTCATGCATGATCTCAGGGTCATGAGATCGATCCCCACATTGGTCTCTTCATTGGGGTGGATCATGCTTGGGATTCTCTCTCCTTCTGCAACCCCCACCACTGCTCACGCTCTCTCTCTTAAAATAAATAAATAAATAAGAAATAATCATAGATTGACAGAGGTTGTAAAATTAATACAGAGAGGTCTTGTGTAATCTTAACCCAGTATTCCCCAATGGTAACATCTTACATAACTATAGTATGATACCAAAACCAGGAAAGGAATATTGATATAATCCACAGGCATTATTCAGATTCCACAGGTTTTATATGCACTTCTGAGTGTGTGTGTGTGTGTGTGTGTAATTCTATGCAATTTTACCACATGTGTAGATTTGTGTGACCACCACCAAACAAGATTGAAAATTGTTCTCTCACCACGAAGATCCCCCCTGTTACCCCTTATAGTCCCACCCCTCCCCCCACTGCATCTCTAACCCCTGGCAACCACTCAGGGATTCTTTCTATCATTTTGTCATTTGACAGTGCTGTGTAAATGGAATCATACGCTATGTAGCCCTTTGAGATTGCCCTTTGTCACTCAGCATTATTCCCTTGAGAGCTACCGTGTGTATCAATAGTTTGTTCTTTTTTATGGTTGATGGTCTGGCTGTTTCACAGTTTGTTTACCCATTCACCCATTAAAAGACTTCGGGTTCTTTCCAAATTTATCTATTACAAATAAAGCTGCTGTGAACATTTGTGTACATGTATTTGCACGCACATGGTTTTCATCTCTCTGGGATAAATACCCAGGAGTGCAATTGGGGCGTTACAGTGAATGTGTGTTTTGCTTTTTCAGAAACTGCCAAAATGTTTTCCGGCGTGACTATCCCCTTTTATTCCTACCCCAGCTTTGCTCTGAAGCACAGCAACATTACTGATATAACTGGCAAACCTTTGAGAGACATTCAACAATATTATTTCTTTTTAAAAAATCTGAGACAATGATTGCAAAGATTTATTGAGCATTTATCACATTCCAGAGATGGCTCTAAATGTCTTACACATTAATTTTAGTTATTTTTTTATTTTTATTTTTTTTTAATTTTTTTGTTATGTTACGTTAGTCACCATACAGTACATCCTTAGTTTTTTTTTTTTAAAGATTTTATTTATTTATTTGACACAGAGACAGCCAGTGAGAGACAAGCAGGGGGAGTGGGAGAGGAAGAAGCAGGCTCCCAGCGGAGGAACCTGATGTGGGGCTCGATCCCATAACGCCGGGATCACGCCCTGAGCCGAAGGCAGACGCTTAACGACTGCGCCACCCAGGCGCCCCTATTTTTAGTTATTTTTTTAAAGATTTCTTTATTTGAGAGAGAGAGCACGCATGTGTGCCAGTGGGAGAAAGAGCAGAGGGAGAGAATCCCCAAGCAGACTCCCTGCTAAGCACTTAGCCCAACCGGCTGGATCTCAAGACCCATGAGATCATGACCTGAGGAGCTCAACAGACTGAGCCAGCCAAGCGCCCCTCTTGCACGTTAATTTTAGAATAAGCTGTACAGGTCACAATTTTTCACTCCCCTACAGCGATAGGTCCCCATCCTTGCAGTGTGTGGAGTATCCTTTGTTGGGCTTGAGCTGAGTCTCCACCTTGGGGCTGGCCACGGACTATCTTTGGGAAAGAGGCTGTTAGCCGATGGGATGCAAACAGAGGCGTGAAACAGGCTTAGGCAGTTGTGCTTGTCCTTTTATGCTCCTGGCTGCTGCCAGGAGAGGAGCTTCTTTCAGAGCCGTGAAAACACTTCCTCTGGGTAGTTGGCCAGTTCCAGAAGAACCAGAATGAGGCAGACAAAAGCGAATACACAGCTTGGAGTCAAGCCTAGCCAAGTCCAGCCGGGATCCGCAAAGCCATTCTAGCCACGCCACGACTGCTGAAGTAAATGCTCACTGTTGTTCGCCCCTAAGTGTACGTACTGCCGGGCAAGCGCAGCTGTACGCCACCAAGGTTCCCACAACATCCTGATCATGTGCTCCAATAGCCCCATTTCACAGAAAAGAAAATCGAGACACAAAGAGATTAAGTATCTTAAAGTTCCACAGCCTGATACCACAGTCCCGGGCCTTATCAGGATCCCACAGTGACTCAACGAATGAGGACAAAAACTACACAGAGTGGTCTTTGTCATAAAAGACATAAAATTCCACTGAGACGAATGCAAATTTTCAAAGATTTAACATTTTATTTTATGTTTTTAAAGATTGTATTTATTTGAGAGAGAGAGAGAGCACACTCCAGAGAGAGAGAGCGAGCACAAGTCAGGAGGAGTGGAAGAAGCAGGCTCCTCATGAGCAGGGAGCCTGGGGTGGGGCTCGATCCCAGAACCCTGGGATCATGACCCCAGCCGAAGGCAGACGCTTCCCCGACTGAGCCACCCAGGCGCCCCTAGTTTTTTTCAAATAAGTAATAAACTCACATACTTCAAAAATCAAATCGATAAAAGGGATGTACACAGAGAAGTTGCACTTCCACCTGTGAGCCATCTGTCGGAGACCTAATTCTAACTCGGTCCTTGCGATTTTTGCTGCCCTGGCACCTGCACTGTTGTGCGATTCCCTCTCTGAGCGTGGGCAGAAGTTGTGACTTGTTTCTAACTATTAGAATATGGCAAAAGGGGAGAGGTGTTGCAGCCGGAGTTAAGGTCCCTAATCAATTCACTGGAGTTAATCAACAGAGAGACAACCCTGGGTGTGCCTGGCGTAATCAGGTGGTCCCTTGAAAGCAGAGCCAACCCCTTCCCTAATGACAGAGACTTGAGTCAGCCGAGAGGCTTTTTTTCCCTAGATTCTCCATAGGGAGTGGCTTCCCTTTCTTCTTTTTCGATTGAACTATAGTTAACACACAGTGCTATATTAGTTTCAGCTGACGATATGATTCCACAATTCTATACATTTCTTGGTGCTCTCGATGGCTCTCAAGACACTCTCATGAAGAAGAAAAAAGCTGTGCTGTGAAATGCCTGTGGAGAAAGATAGCTTCTAAGAGCTGACGGTCTCAGTTTAGAAACACAGCAACTGAATTATGCTAACAACATAAATGAGCTTGAAAGAGGACCCAAACTCCAGGTAAGAATGTAGCCCAGCTGACACTTTGATTACAAACTTGTGAGACCCTGAGCAGTGGATCAAATGAAGCTATGCCAAACTCCTGACCAATGGCAACTGTGTGATTATAAGCATGTGTTATTTTAAGCCACTGAACTAGTAGTAATTTGTTATGCCATAGATGCAAATAGGTTGAAAATAAAGGATGGGGGCACCTGGCCAGGTCAGTTAGTAGAGCATGTGACTCTTGATCCTGAGGTTGTGAGTTCAAGCCCCACACTGACCAGAGAGCCTACTTAAAAAAAAAAAAAAAGATGATAAAATATATCAATCATGCAAACAGAACCATAAACAAGCTAGAGTGGCTACACTGATATCAGACAACATAGACTTTAAAATTTTTAGAAATGTTATTGGAAATACACCCTCAGGTTTTTGGTCAACTGATTTTTCAACAAGGGTGCCAAGACAATTTAATGTGGAAAGAATAGTCGTTTCAACAAATGGTACAGGAACAACTGTGTATTCACATTAGTAGTAGTAGAAGTAGTAGAAGAAGGAGGAGGAGGAGGAGGGGGAGGAGGGGGAGGGGAGGGGGAGGGGAGGGGGAGGGGAGGGGAGGGGGAGGGATGCCTGGGTGGCTCAGTTAGTTAAACACCAGACTCTTGGTTTTGGCTTGGGGTATGATCTCCAGGTCATGGGATCAAGTCCCACATCTGGCTCCGCACTCAGCACGGAGTCTAAGAGTCTCTCTTTCCCTCTGCCCCTCCCCCAACTTCAGTGCACATGCACACACTCTCTCTCTCAAATAAATAAATAAAATCTTTTAAAATAAAATGAAGATGAACCCTTACCTTATATCATATACAAAAATTAACAAAGAATGGATCAAAGAGCTAAAGGTAAGAGCTAAAAAATATAAGATGTGTAGAAGGAAACAAAGGCAGGGGCGCCTGGCGGCTCAGTTGGTTAAGCGTCTGCCTTTGGCTCAGGTCATGACCCCAGGGTCCTGGGATGGAGCCCCACATCAGGCTCCCTGCCCCAACGGGGAGCCTGCTTTTCCTTTTCCTCTGCCTGCTGCTCCCCCAACTCGAACGTGCGCACGCTCTCTCTCTCTGTCAAATAAATAAATAAAATTTTAAAAAGAGAAGAAGCAAACAAAGGCATAAATCTTCACGACCTTGGATCAGGTTTCTTAGATATGACACCGAAAATACAAGCAACAAAAGAAGAGTTTAAATTGAATATCACTAAACGAACACCATTTAACAAAATGTGCTTCAAAGGACACCATCAGGAAAATGAAAAGACAGGGGTGCTTGGGTGGCTAAGTTGGTTAAGCGTCTGCCTTTGCTCAGGTCACGATCCCAGGGTCCTGGGATCCAGCCCCGCGTCAAGCCCTGCATGGGGCTCCCTGCCTGGTGGGGAGTCCGCCCCCTTCTCTCCCTCCACCCCTCCCTATGCTCGAGCTCTCTCTCTCAAATAAATAAAATCTTTTTTTAAAAAAACCCAGACAATCCGTATAATAGAAAATGTTTATAACTCATATATCTAATGAAGGACTTATATCCAGGATATATAAATAACTGACAACTCAATAATAAAAACACAAATAACTCAAGTTAAAAATAGGCAAAATATATGAATAGACATTTTTCCAAAGAAGATAAGGAAATAGCTAATAAGCACATGGAAAGATGCTGCACATCGTCAAGGAAAAGGAAGTGAAAACCACGAGACGCCACTTCACACCCCCTAGAATGGCTGTAATAAAAAGTATTAACAAGTGTTATTGCCAATGTGGAGAAATTGGAGCCCTCGTACAGTACTTATGGGAGTGTAAAATAGCTCACTACTTCAGAAAACAGTTTGGCTTTAAACAGAGTGCTACCAAAAGACCCAGCAATTCCACATAGACTTATATACCCAAGAGAGATAAAAATATATGTTTACACAAAAACTTGTACACGAATATCCATAGCAGCATTATTCATAATAATGACAAAGTAGAAACAGCTCAAATATCCAGCAACTGGTGAATGGATGAATAAAATGTGGTGTATTCATGCTATGAAATATTATTAGGTAAAAAAAAAGAATGAACTACTAAGAAATGAAGACCCTGAAAATATGCTAAGTAGAAGAAGCCAGTCACAAAAGACCGCATTTTGCACAAGTCTGTTTCTAGGAAATGCTCAGAATAAGCAAATCTACAGGGAAGGCAAGTAGATTAGTGATTGCCTAGGCCTAGGGAGGTTGGGGGTGGGGTGGGGAACGGGGAGCGACTGTTAATGGATGCAGAGTTTCTTTCTGGGGTGATGAAAATGTTCTAAAATTGGTTGTGGTGGTGGTGGCACAACTCTGAATATACTAAAAAACACTGACTTATATATCTTAAGAGGGTGACTTGTACGGTATGTAAATTATATTTCAACAAACCTGTTGGTAATAAAAATTAGGGATCTTTCAGTTAGGTTTGGCTAGGAACATGTCCCAAGATACTTTATTATTGAGGGTAAAAAAAAAGTTTAGATCCTTTAAAATTTACTTTTTATAATATGTGCTTTTAATTTTTAGGTTAAAATGTTTTTGTTTGTTTGTTTTTTTAAGATTTTATTTATTTATTTGACAGAGAGACAGCCAGCCAGAGAGGGAACACAGCAGGGGAGTGGGAGAGGAAGAAGCAGGCTCCCAGCGGAGGAGCCTGACGTGGGGCTCGATCCCAGAATGCCAGGATGACCCTGAGCCGAAGGCAGACGCCCAACGACTGGGCCACCCAGGCGCCCCAGGTTAAAATGTTTTGAACAAGGTTTGCTCATAGGGAGGTGATGGAAAACGAACACACTTTCAGGATAATAAAACATACTCATATTTTTTAAACCAATAAATTTGGACTGGGATTAAAAAAAAATTTTTTTTTTTAAACATGAATCTTATTTTGTTTTTGTTTTTTTTTTTAAAGATTTTTTATTTATTTATTCGACAGAGATAGAGACAGCCAGCGAGAGAGGGAACACAAGCAGGGGGAGTGGGAGAGGAAGAAGCAGGCTCATAGCAGAGGAGCCTGATGTGGGGCTCGATCCCATAACGCCGGGATCACGCCCTGAGCCGAAGGCAGACGCTTAACCGCTGTGCCACCCAGGCGCCCCTGGGATTAAAAATTTTAAACAAATATAGAACAAAACATTTTTATTTACTTTCATTGAAGTTTATAGTGAGAAAAAAGAATACTGTAAACATGGAAGGAATACAGAGACTAGATAAGCTCTAAAAATAATTCTAGTCCTTTGTTTACATAGCAATCTGTCACAAATTCTAGATTTACATAGTTTAAGGAGCTCTAAGATACCAAACAATCATATTTCTGAAACTTTTCCAACAGCCTACTCATTTTTCCTAGAAATCTAGAAAGGCAAGATTTGAGGTTTTACCAAATAAAGTTTGATATCTTTCCACCATGGTCATCCGGAAATTTTCTAAACTTTTAAGGTAAATCCTTAATTATTAGCCTATACGGGCAGGATATGGAAAGCAGTTGGCCCAGAGATCCGGCATCTCCTGACGTACATGTGAGGGTCTCTGTGACTGGAAGCTTTAGGCCAAAACCACCTTAGAATTTACTTCGGGTTTAGGTAAAATCCTCTGTGCTCTTGTTGCACTTTACATCCTTCTCTTTGTCTTCGCTCAGTGCAAGCTGGCTGGCTTCCTCATTGTTACACACGAAGCTGCCCCTTCGCAGGTATACGCATTTGATTTGTTCCCTGCCCCCCCTTCTCCAAGTAAATGAGCCTCAGTTCCCGAGGCAACCATGAAAGTAAATGCCCTACTGTCCAGGATTTCTTTTTTTAAGATTATTTATTTATTTATTTGAGAGCAAGCATGTGCTTGAACTCAAGGGGGGAGGGGCAGAGGGAGAGGGAGAAGCAGACTCCCCGCTGAGCAGGGAGCCCATGCAGGGCTCCCTCCCAGGACCCTGGAATCATGACCTGAGCCGAAGGCAGGCGCTTAACCCACTGAGCCACCAGGTGCCTCACTCCTGTCCAGGATTTTAAAGAAATCAGGGTGTGATGAGAAAGAATTGACCTTACAAAGCTGTTAAATGTCTTCCTCTTGACAAACCAGAATTTTACTTCTAGGAACAAAGGTTGCTTTCCCATGAAAGGATTGTGTGCTGATGCTATCTGAGTATCTGTAGTTGTTTTCCATGCTGTGGATTGATGATCCCACAGCTTAGCTGGGTCCTCTGCTCTGGGGACCATAGGGAGGAAACCAAGATGCCCGCTGAGCTGCATTCTCATCTGGAGGCTCAGCTGGGAGAAAGTTGGCTTCCAAGCTTGCTCAGGTTATTGGCAGAATTCATTTCCTGTGGTTGTAGAAATGAAGGCTTCTGTTTCTTTCCTTCTTTCTTTCTTTTTAAGATTTTGTTTCTTTATTTGAGAGAGAGAGAGCACGTGCGCATGAGCTGGGGGCAGAGGTAGAGAGTCTCAAGCAGGCTCCGTCCTGAGCCTGGAGCTGGACTCAGGGCTCGATCCCACGACCCTGAGATCATGACATGAGCTGAAACCAAGAGTCAGACGCTCAACTGACTGAGCCACCCAGGCTCCTCAAGGCCTTCTGTTTCTTTTTGGCTGTTGGATAAAGGCCGCCCTCAGCTCCCAGAGGCCACATGCTTCCATGTTTCTGTTTCTTGTTTCTTGCTGAAACATGCTGTTTCTTGCCAGTGAGCTTCTTCAACATGGCTGCTTACCCCTCAAGCCAACAAGGAGAATCCCTAGTGTGAATCTACTAGTATAATGGAGTTTTATAGACAATAAAATAATCATGTGAATGACATCCCATCACCCGTCCCATCTTCTATTAGAAACAGTCATTAGTTTTAGCCCACACTCAAGAGGAGGGGATTATAAAATGCATGAATACCAGAAGGCAGGGATCATTGGGTCTGCCCACCACAGCAGTATTGAATCCTTTCTGCAGGACATAGGGTGTGCATGAACAAATTAATGAGCAAAACTGAATCTATCTTTCAGTATTTTGTATTGTCTTATTTCTCTATTCATAACTCCCCAGAAAAACATGTGTATGAGTTATTTATTGCTGTGTCACAAACCGTAGCCTCAAAATAGTGGCTTAAAACAGCAACTATTTGGGGGCACCTGGCGTCTCAGTCAGTAGAGCATGCAACTCTTGATCTCAGGATTGTGAGTTCAAGCCCCGCATTGGGCGTGGAGCCTACTTAAAATAAAAAAATAAAAAAAGAACACACAGCAACTTATTTGCTCATTATTCTGTGGTTCATCTATTGAACTGGGCTTAGCAGGGCTGTTCTGCTGATCTCCGATGGGGTTACTTACATGGCTATAGTTAAACTGCAGCTTGACTGGAACTAGTTAGTTGATTTAACATGGCCCCACTCACATATGTACGAATTGGTGCTGGCTGTAAGCCAGTCCACATGTCTCCCACAGGCCCAGTCTCCTTTGCATGGTGTCAGAATTCTAAGAGTAAGAGAAGCTGCAAAGCTCCGAAATCATATATTATTACTTCTGCCACATTTTATTGGTCAAGTAAGGTCTCAAGGCTAGCCCAGATGCAATGGGTGGGGAAATAGACCCCACCTCTTTTCCATTCTAGAAATGTGCAAAGTTCAAATCTAAGAACTTTCCAAGATTAACCTAACAACTGTTCCAAAATATCCATCTTTGTATACAAGAGCCTTTCCTAACTGGTTAAGTTTTAATGGCATTTAATGTTTATTATTGTTAAAGTATAGCTGTTAATTGATCTTTGCTTATATAAAGGAAGCTATCATCTCTGGATATCTTTACATGTTAGTCTTAAGTATTGCTAGGTTTATTTATTTATTTATTTTTGAAGATTTTATTTCTTTGACAGAGAGAGAGAGCACAAGCAGGGTAGTGGCAGAGGGAGAGGGAGTAGCAGGCCCCTGCTGAGCATGACCAGAGCTGAAGGCCGATGCTAATCTGACTGAGCCACCCAGGTGCCCCTGCCAGGTTTATTTTTAATAAGTATTAGTGTTAAATATTGCTAACTGCTTTTCTTTTCCTTTCAACTCTTTATTTTGATAAAGATTTCAAAGCAGTTAGTAAATGGACCATAAAAGTACCAGAGAACACTGTGAGGGATTCTTTTGTGACCTTAGAGAGGAGAAGCCTTTCTTACCATCACCCAAAATCTACAGATTAGCCTATTTGCCTATTCCGTGGGGGTGTGGATTCTTCTTTTTCCGTCTCCATGCACAAATGTAGTCCATTTGTTCACTTACAACCACCTCTGCTTACTTTGCCCCAGTGCCAGTCCAAACATCGCCCCACCACCCGCCACTATATTTCACTTAGCTTTATTTCTATAAATGTTCATCATAATCTTAATAATGACTATACTTACTTTAATTCAAAATCCCAGTAAACTTTTACCTTACACTTAATAAGTGAGATAGTGGGACACAATTCTCTATTTCCTTCTTCATGAAAGATAAGTTTAGAGAAGTCAAAATGTAAATAAGTAATATATAATCCTAAATTTGACATTGAAATTGGGTTGAATTTATTTTTTTTTTTGAAGAGTTGCATGATTGGTTAGGTTTTTTAAAAAGTGTTACTCTTTTTTCACTTGCATTGAAGTTTAGTGTTGTGGTGGATTTTGGAAAATTCGTAATCAACCGAACTATAGAAGATCTGAATGAGGGAGATCTGTTAAGATCAGTTTCTTGGGCCTCACATTTGCCTCACTGCTTTTGTATTCTACTTCAGGTCCAGTGTCAACTCTGCTATCTCTCAAAACCAAGGTGTGGCCAATAAATGGCCTACATCTGCCCCTAATCAAGAGATAGAGTCTATACCCCCTTCTCTTGAACATGAATAGGCTTGAGACTCTCTCAACCAATAGAATATGGCAAAATTTACCTTATGTAACTTCTGAGAGTAGGTCATTAAAATATCATGCACATCTGCTTTGTTCTCTCAGGATGACTGCTCTTGGAATCCAGTGGCCATACTTTGAGGAAACCCAAGCATCCTGTAGAGAGACCCACCTAGAAAGGAACTGAGGCCCCCGGCCCACAACCCTAGCTGAGCTCTCAGTTAAGTGAGCACCACTATGCCAGCCGTGTGAGTGAGCCATCTTGAAAGTTAATCCTTCATCGTTCCAGTTGAGTTGTCCCAGCTGATGATATGGGGAGCAGAGATGAGCCATCAATTTACGACAAATAGATAACTGAGACACAGGTTAAGAAAAATTTCCTTGGCTCAGTCTTCTCTAGAGCAGAGCTGATTCTATCTTTAGAGTCAAAGGACTTCCCTCTTCTTGAGGTAAAACCACCAAGCCAGTAATCAAGAGGAATTGTTAACTGCCAACAGAACTCCAAACCTTTCATCAGCTTCCTTATCCAAATAAGTAATTTAGTGAAAGCTGACTCTGCACTCATTTTATAGGCTGGAGACTTTAATTAGGAGGGGTTAAGCCACAGTGGACCCAAGAGTCAGGAGAGCCTGACTAAGAAAAATAATCAAGTTAATGCAGCAGTCAAGAAGACAATAAAGTAGATATGCCCTTGAGAGCTCTAATGATGAGGGTAGGACCAAAAAAAAAAGTCAAGCCAGTCAAGTGATCTGAGCATGAATTTGAGGAATTGTCACATAAATCATCTCTCTTGTTTTTAGCTCTTGACGGGGGATGGTGGGATGAGGTCAGATGCCAAAGAATTATGCACACAAGGGGTTCAACATACATTATGAATTTAGTACTTCTTGCTTTCAGGAAAGATTGAATGCATCAAGTGATCTTTTGAAAATTACACAAGTGAGGGGCACCTGGATGGCTCAGTCGGTTGAGTGTCTGACTCTTGATTTCAGCTCAGGCCGTGATCTCAGGGTTGTGAGACTGAGCCCCTTGTCATGCTCCTTGCTCAGTGGAGAGTCTGCTTGAAGATTCTCTCTCTCATTTACCCTCTGCCCCTCCCCCACCCTCAAATAAAGTAATAAATCTTTTACAAAAAAGGAAATTACACAAGTAACATGAACACACTGTTATGATAAAAGATTCAAATAGGAATCAATTCTAGCACGCAAAAGTATAAAAGTCAACTTGCATCCTCATCCCCATTTTTACATCCCTCTAAATTAGCCAGGACTGTGGTTTGGTGGCCATCCTTCTTGCCCCCATTCTATGCATTTACATGTAACACATATATATATATACATTATACAGATTTTTAATATAAAAGGGTCATGCTGTGTGCATTGTTTCACAAGTTGCGTTTTGCTCTTAATAGTATGTCTTGGAGGGGCACCTGGGTGGCTCAGTCATTTAAGCAACTGCCTTCAACTCAGTTCGTGATCCCATGCTCCTGGGATCGAGGCCTATAGGGCTCTCTGCTCAGCGGGGAGCCTGCTTCTCCCTCTCCCTCTGCCCCTCCTCCAGCTTGTACTCTCTTTCACTCACTCTGTCTCTCAAATAAATAAATAAATAAATTTAAAAAAAAACAAAAAAACGTATGTCTTGGGAATCTCCCCATATCAGTGTATTTACCTCTATCTCATGCTTTTTAGTAGTTGCAGGGTATTTCAGTGTGGGCAAACAATTCACTAGCTCAGTTCTGTGATGATGGATATTTATTCCTAAATGTTCACTGTACCAACAGTGCAATAAACCTCCTTGTACAAACATCTGTGTGCAACTTCAGTAAGATAGATTCCACATCCTAAGCTCATGTCCCTCATTTCCCCCTGACACAACACTCACATAATCTCTCATGTCCCTTTTTTTCTGTGCCTTTCAGAACCGTTTCTTCAGTGACTTCTCCCAAGGCGCTCGAGGAAACAGAGGACTCCAGTGGCAGGAGAATTAAGCTACAGAAGCTGAAGTTAACTAAGACCTAAAATTTGACATGAGTACCTAGTTTCATTCTCCCAAAAGTTTCTTTTTTTTTTTTAAAGATTTTATTTATTTATTTGAGAGAGAGAGAGAGAGAGAGAGAGAGCACGCGAGTGCATGACCGGGGGGGGGAGGGGCAGAGGGAGCAGGAGAAGCAGACTCCCCACTGAGCAGGGAGCCCGACGATGGGGGACTCGGGGGGGGGGGGGGCCTCGATCCCAGGACCTGGAGATTCTGACCTGAGCCAAAGGCAGATGCGTAACCGACTGACCCACCCAGGTATCCCTCCCAAAAAGTTTCTTAATAAAGATGGCCTTGAAATATGTTTACCTTTCTTGTTACCTCTACTATTTTTAGTTTTTTGGGCAAAGTTAATACTTGATTATAAATACATGCTTTTAAAAGAAAAGAAAGGAAGCC
Source organism: Ursus americanus (assembly GCF_024610735.1). NCBI lineage: Eukaryota > Metazoa > Chordata > Mammalia > Carnivora > Ursidae > Ursus > Ursus americanus. The sequence continues at coordinate 40,412,877 of NC_142141.1, read as the reverse complement.
TTGTAACGTAACCTAGAATGTTTCAACTAAAATTAGCCATCTTCTCCCACTGTAGATGCCCACCTGAGGGTGAATGACGCATACACTTCGAAGCATCATTAACTTCTTTGCTCCCCTGGCCTCTTCTTGGAAAGATACCTGCCTCGCATGTTAGCTGCACTAGCCGGTGCCTCATAAGCTTCAAACCTTAACGTCTTTTCCAAACATCATTTAGCCAAGTCTACATCGTAGCTAGAGCCAACCCTGTGGTCTGTGCCACCAGTTTTACTTTTACTTACTTGTCTCAATAAGGGTTGGGGGCTGGGAAGGAAAATGAATAGGTTAGGCATGCCTTTTACAAAGGCCAGACCAGTGGGAGGTTTCAAAGGCAAAAACTAAATACAATCAATCTGTACATTAGAGTATTCCCTCTACTTTGGTGTATATTTGAAAGTCTCCATAACATAAAGTTTTAAAATTGTGGCAATAAATAAATTAATATAATAAATCCTTTTTGGGTGGGCCTTACACTGCTGAATTGTATTCCACCTGTCATGTTAGTAAAGCCATGGCATTTCCTACACCTATGTCAAAGACTACCTACCGGCAGTGCGTGCAGTGGGCCTGTGGACCTGTCTCTTACTTCAACAGCGTGTGGCTGGAACAGATCCAGGGATATGCCTTCTTCTAGCCTCCAGCCTCCCTCCAACCTCTTTTCCAGTTGCAACTTTCAGAACTATCTTCTTGGCCATCTTCTGCCTTCAGACCAGCCAACCCTGGAGGTTGAGCTTAGCTCCTTACTGCTGGTCAACCATGAGCTTCCAGATTTACCAGAATGATTCCACCAAGGCTGTGGGACTTCGCAGTGCCTGGATAGACAAAATCTGACTTATAGATGCCTCCCTGGATGAGACTAATTGAAAAACAAAGGAGGAGTGCCCAGAACGCTGGGCCTCCTTTGAAGTTTCTTGGCTGAAGACAGCTGGATTCTTACCGCGGCTCAAGGTTCTCATCTAGGGAGTAAATGTTTAAATTAAAACAAAAACAAAAACAAAAAAACCACCAGGCACCTGGGGTAATCACGTACTTCACGGACTCCTTGCCTCCTCACCCTTATCACACGCCGCCCATATGTTATTATCCTGACCATTAAAGTTACCTTCTCCTCCTTGCTTTGCACTTGGGCCTAATGTATTGCTAAGACCCCAAAAAAAGTGGAGACAAAGCTTGGCTCAGGGCCTTTCCACTGGAGCCTCTGGTCCCCAGGCCTCTCCTTTCTCCTAAGGTGTCTGGAATAATCTTTTTATTTGCCATCTTGGGGTTTGCTCGCCAAACCTGACACAAGATGTGGTCCGCTGTCAACCCCCCTGGCCAACATGCATCTGGGAGCCTCCTACACCTACCTCTCTCTGGGCTTCTGTTCCCACCGCGAGGCTGGGGCCCCGGAGGGAGTTCGCCACTTCTCACGGGTTGGCTGAGAAGCACGAAGGTGCTGAGCATGTCCCGAAAGGCGAACCCAGTGCAGCAGCTACGACCTCTCCCAAGGCTTGCCGAAGCCGTCCCAAGATGAGTGGGGTAAACCCCGGGCCACCACGGTAGCCACCACGGGTCCAGAGGAGAACCTGCAGCGGGCCCTGCGTTCTGCCCGAGCACACCCTCATCTCTGCGACTTCCTGGAGAACCTCTTTTTAGACGAGGAGGTGACAATCCTCAAGAACATGGTAACAATCTGACTCCCTTCTGCAGGCTGGGTAGGGAGAGTGTGTCTTGGAAAGGCTCACCCCCAAGTACAACGAGGAGCCTCCTGAGCCCGGCAGCTCTTGAGCGCCCCCTGTAGCAACAAGTTAGAACTTCTGCCCACGCCTCTCCCTGCAGCCGTTAGGTAGCTTTTTAAAAAGATCTTGTTTATTTGAGAGAGAGAGAGAGAGAGAGAGAGAGAGAGAGAGAGAGAGAGAGAGAGAGAACGCGCACAGGGGGAGCGGCAGGCTCCCTGATCCGTAGGCAGTCCGACATGGGGCTCGATCCCAGAACCCCGAGATCATGACCTGAGCCGAAGTCAGACACGTAACCGACAGAGCCACGTAGGTGCCCCGCCACTAGGTAGCTCTTTAACCCCCCTGGAGCCGTCTCCCAAGCTGTGGGCCGAGTGGAAGCAATAAAGCTTTCTGCAGGGCATGTGAACTAACTCGAATTTAAATAAAACCTTAAAAGAAAAAAAAAAAAGCTTTCTGCAGGGGAGAAAAACAAAAAGAAAAACAAAAGAACAAAGATCACCGGCCATTCTAAAACAAGTTGCCACCTGTGACCATAACTCCTGAGGGCTGGGACAGTCCCATTCCTGTTACCACAGGCATCCCCGCCTTGTTTGTGCCAGAAAGTTTCCTCTTCAATGGCGGTCTGTTGGCTTGTTTATTGACAGGCAGTTTTCAAATTGTCTAGCTTCAAAAATATAGGAGTTTTGTTGGTTTGTTCAAGATAGAAAAATAAGCCTGTACGGGTTATTGAACCAAATTCAAATATCCAAACAGGTGTTCCGTTTGGAATTAGGATTGAGAAACAAGAGATTGACTTACCAGTGCGTTGGCTGATGAGATTTAGTGGCTGAAACAAAGGAGCAGAATTACCAGCATGGTGTCCGGCCACTGTGCTTCCCGTTTCAGCAGAAGGAAAGGAAATGAGACTGACAAGGTGATGTTCTATAGACAAGGAGGTTACACCATCTTCCATTTCGTTGGGTTTTCGTTGTTGTTGTTTACGGCCAACAAATCTTATTTTTATAAGAGAATTATGAAGCCTCTAAGATACTTCCAGGTATTATTTTCAGCGATGCTCCTTATCTTTCTTTCAGGTAATATTCAGCCCCTACAGTTACCGCAAATGCAGCACATCTCCCACTGAATTCTTTAAATAATGCACCAACAAAGGAAACGTTGTTTGCAAAGCCATCCATGCACCTCCAAGCCTCACTGTGGCCCCCTTGGATGCCATAGACCTCAGGCAGACAGCTTCCCCCAGGCAGTTTCTAATGGTGTCCCTTCTATCATCCATTGTTTATAAGCTGGAGGTTCCATGTTGCTATGACCACGTTCATGTCCATGTCCATGGGCCATGTCTGACAGCAAACTGACCTCCCAGGAATCTCAATATTCAGCTCTCCAGCCTCGGCCACCATCTTCCATTTCTGAGACTCATTACTGTGGTCTGCTCGCCTGCCTGTCTTCCATTAAGCAAGAACTGAGGGACATGTCCATACACTCCCAAATTAGCCCTCTTGTTACTCCCCCACCCCAGATAAATTACGTCCACGTATCTCAGTTAAATGTGTGTGTGTGTGTGTGTGTCTGTGTGTGTGTTTAGGATAAAAAAATTCAAACCAAGCCCATGATTACAACTATGAGTGTTATTATTATTAAACTATGTTTTTAATAATTCCAAATGTAAAGAAAAGTTGTGGGATGCCTGGGTGGCTCAGTAGGTTAAGCGTCTGACACTGGCTCAGGTCATGATCCCAGAGTCCTGGGATCAAGCCCTGCATCAGGCTCCTTGCTCAGCGGGGAGCCTGCTTCTCCCTCTGCCTGTCACTCCCCCTGCTTGTGCTCTGTCTCTCTTTCTGACAAATAAATAAATTTTTTTTTTAAAAAAAAAAGTTGCCAAAGTTACAGAGAACTCCCATACTGCCTTTATCCAGAATAATCATTTCTTTCTGATTTCATCACATTTATTTTCTTTTTCTCCCTCTGTAATTATTTACTTTCTCTGAACCATTTGAGTTTATATAGCTCATGCCTTTGTTATACTCTTAATAGTTCCTTGTTTAGTTCTTAAGAACAAGTATATTTTCCTACATAATCTCAACACAGTTTCAAATCATGAAATTTAAACTTGATACATACTTTTTTCTACTCTGCAATCCATATTCCAATTTCGTCAATTATACCAATAAATTCTTTATAGCACTGTCCCCCTCTAGTATAAGCTTTTTTTTTTTTTTTTAAGATTTTATTTATTTATTTGACAGAGATAGAGACAGCCAGCGAGGCAGGGAACACAAGCAGGGGAAGTGGGAGAGGAAGAAGCAGGCTCATAGCGGAGGAGCCTGATGTGGGGCTCGATCCTATAACGCCGTGATCACGCCCTGAGCCAAAGGCAGGCGCTTAACCGCTGTGCCACCCAGGCGCCCCTCTAGTATAAGCTTTAACCAAAGATCACATATGCATTAAATTGTCTTGTTTCTTTAATATTCTTCAATCTGGAACGGTTCTTTAGTATTTCTTTGTGTTTCATGACATTGATGCATTTAAAGAACATAAGCCAGTTGTTTTGTAGAATGTTCTCCAGACTTGCCTAGTGTCTTCTCATGACTTGATTCAGGTCATGGGTCCCCTGCCAGAATGGCACAAAAGTGATGTTTTGTTCTTCTCTGAGTATCAGATCTGGAATCACACCATGTCGATCTGCACCCTGTTGGTTAATTTTGTTTTGTTTTGTTTTTAATTTTTTCCATTTTTTAATTTAAATTCAATTAATCAATATATAATGTATTATTGGTTTCAGAGGCCTGTTGGTTAATTTTGATCAATGGATCCAGATGTCGTCGTTTTCCACGGTAGAGTTACTATTTTTCCCATGCAACTAATGAGCGATTTATGGAGACACAGTTCAGAATTGAGTAAATAACCTCTTCCTCATCAAACATTTCCCCCCTAGATTTAGCAATCATTGCTATTTCTTGCCCAAACCGTTCTTCACTATGAGGTTTGCAAAATGGTGATCTTTCAACAGTATCCCTCCCTCCACACTTATCAATCTATATTTCACTGTTAGGGAGGACCCTCCCTTGCTCAGCCCCATTTATTCAGTTATCTATCATCCGTGTGAATTAATGGATTCCTATTTTATTCAATGAGTTATAATACTTTACTGTCCTGGTTTATCTTTAGCTCAAAAATTGTCCCAGACTTAGCCACTGCGCTGTCCTTGATAATAGGTCTATGTCCTTTCAATGTGTTCCTATCTCTCTTTTTCGTTTGTTTTTCATTTCCATACTTTCTGTTATATCAAAATGTTCCCATGTTCCTGGCTCATCTTGTGCTTTCTCAGCAGTTTCTCCAAGGAACGCTGATTCTTTTCAGAGAGAAATTGGGGGCACCTGACTGGCTCAGTCAATACAGCAAGCAACTCCTGATCTTGGGGTTGTGATTCAAGACCCATGTTGGGCATAGAGCTTACTTGAAAAAAAAATGACATCGTATTTAGAAAGATATGGGCACTAGGTATATCTTTTGCATTTTAAATGAAAAACTTGACCTCCAATGACATTGCTCATGATTAAATTGTGGGTATTCTGTTAGGTTATTTAGGATTATATTTTTTATTTCTATCTGTTGTTACAAAATAATATAAAAATACTTTTCGCTATGTCTTCCAAAAGTAAAAACAATATATGCTGTGAAAAATTCAGGAAATGTCTAAAAGTTCAGAACATATTTAAAAATCTCCTGTCAGGACACAACTAGAAATGTATTAAAGCTTTGTTAAGAGGTTAAAATAATGACCCACCATTCTACTCCTAAGATTAACCACCATCAAGATATTAATAATTATCACTAGATAATCATATTTCACAGTATAAATATCCAAAAATGTTTCATCAGAATACAATTATTGGATAATTCCAGTGTGTGTGTGTATTTCTTCAGAATAAAGCCCTAGATTAAGATTGCTGGATTAAAAATATATACATATTTATTAGCAAAGAAAATGTACCCAACATTTTAGTCATCAGGGAAGTGCAAATTAAAACTGCAGTGAGAGGGCCACCTGGGTGGTGCAGCTGCTTGAGCTCCCGGCTCTTGGTTTTGGCTCAGGTCATGATCTCAGGGTCACAGGATCGAGCCCCACATTGGACTCCATGCTTGGCTCAGAGTCTGCCTAAGGATTGTCTCTTTTACTCCCTCTGCCCCTCCTCCCCTAAAATAAATAAATCTTAAAAAAAAAAAAAAAAAGACCACATTGAGATACTTACAATTACTAAAATGCATAAAAAAATTTAAACTGACAATACCTGGCTGTTGGCAAGGATATAGAGCAACTGGAACTCTATAAACTACTTATAGAAGCGTAAACTATAACAACCACTTCGGAAAACTAGCATTATCTACTACAGCTGAACAATCTTTAAGGCTGTGCCTTTGGTGTCACATTTAAAAAAGTGTTTCCCATCCCATAATTATAAAAAACATTCATCTACAATTTTTTCTTGCTTTTTTATGTTTTTACTTCTTACACTCAATCCTTAATCGGTATTGGCTATAAGGTAAGAATCTCCGTTTTATTTAATTTTTTGCAAAGATTAGACTGTTGCTCTAACTGTATTTATCAAACTTTTTTTTTTTTTTTGAGAGAGAGAGAGAGAGCACGCACCAAGATGGGGGAGCAGCAGAGGGAGAGAGAGAGAATCTCAAGCAGACTCCCCACTGAGCATGGAGCCTGATGCAAGGCTCCATATCTCACGACCCTGACATCATGACCTGAGCTGAAATCAAGAGTTGGGTGCTTAACCAACTGAGCCGAACTAGACGCCCCTCTTAAACTTCATTCTTTTTCATTTACCTGTCTCTTCTGTTTTGATTTCTTATTTTTTCTGATATTTTGTGTTCTGATATGGTAACTATATCATACACCTTATTACCTGCAGGGGAAATCTTCGTCTTTTTTCTTTCTCCAAAATGTTCCTCATGTGTCTATGTTTTAGTCATGCCATACCTCCAGCAGGGAGGTCAGTGCCTAACCCCAGCAGGTGCATTCAGTGTGGGTTAATTGGATGAATGAAGAGCTACTTTGAGCTCTCAAATTATCCCCTCTTAAAAATAATCCACATACTCTGTCTCCAATAGAGCTCCTCTGCTGTAAGTATTTTAAAATCTTAGGGGACGTAGAAAGTGAAGGCAAACACAAAAACTGTCCTTCATTCAAGTATGTAAAGTAATTCTGCTACTATGAGTAACAACGCAATATCTCGTGTCCGAAGTAAAATTGGAAGAATTAATTTTTTAAAAGATTTTATTTATTTATTTGACACAGACAGAGAGATTGAGAGCACAAGCAGGGGGAGTGACAGGGAGAGGGAGAAGCAGGCTCCCCGCTGAGCAGGGACCCGATGCAGGGTTTGATCCCAGGATCCTGGGATCATGACCTGAGCCAAAGGCAGCCGCTTAACTGACTGAGCCACCCAGGGGCCCCAAGAATTAATTTATTTGAAGAATTTTTTTTAAAGTAAACTCTGTGCCAGTATGGGGCTTGAACTGACCACCCCAAGATCAAGAATCACATGCGCCACTGACTGAGCCAGCCAGGCACTCCAAGAGTTAATTTTTCTTAGCAGGTAGTTGATTTTGCCCTCCAAGGAACAGCTACACTTAAGACCCATACTTTTTGCTTTATTTCATAAATGCAGTGCTAGTTCAAGAGAGATGGTTACAGGAGATGAGATCAGTTCCTGGATGGAAATGTGTGTTCAGAAATGTTGCTGATATTTCAGGGAAATCTCCACTGACCCAGCGTTGAACCAAATCCATGTGTGATGCAAATACACAAGGCCCAGTGAAGAGATGCTAATCTGAATTATTTAACTTCTTCTGTAATGAAAATTTCATGGTGTAATTTTATGTTTTTTTCTAAAACGTATTTCAACTTGTATGACTAAGTAAAGCCAGCCAGTTTATTATATAGGATACAGATTTAGGTATGCAAAAACATAAACTTGTCTACAATTGGACTTAATTTCTATCTAAAGCCTTCATTCTGTCTTTGTCTGAAAACTTAATCTTAGTTAATTTGGGCTGAACTGTCCATTCAGGATGTTCTCAGTTGATTTGGGGGTTTCCCACTTCTTCCCAGAGTTGTATCCAGGCTCCAGGGAAGATCATCTTAAAGTCTATCAAGATGTGGTCATGGAATAGGAGGCGGCTCTATCCTGGTCTTTGCAGCCTGCTTACAACACTGCTTGGATCCCAGGACCTTCTTTCTTAGCTCTTCAGATCATTCTTGATGGTATGTGTCTTAGTCTGTTCACACTATTGCAACAGAGAAATTTATAAACAACAGAAATTCATTTCTCACAGATCTGGAGGCTTGGAAATCCAAGATTAAGTCACCAGCAGATTCAGTGTCTGGTGAGAGCCTGCTTCCTGGTTCCTGGGTCAGTCTTCCTGCAGTGTCCTCACATGGTGAGTGGGGTGAGAGATTTCTCTGGGGTCTCTTTTATAAGGGCACTAATCTCACTCATGAGTGCTCCACCCTTATGACCTAATCACCTCCCAAAGATCCCTACCTCCTCCTACCATCACAGTGGGGAGTAGGATTTCACATAGGAATCTGGTCAACCTTTCAGTCTTTAGCGGCATGAAAAATATCTTGCTCTTCTTCCCTGCCACCCTGGGCTACCTCAGGCCTCTCTTCCCACATGGCCCACCCAACCATCTACTCTACCACCCCCTTGATGGTGCTTGGAGAGTTCTTTGAAACACGCCTGTTCCCAGAGCTACAAATGGGAGTGAGACACAGGTCTCCTTTACTCTGGTTCCCCAAATCAGTGTTGTGGATTGTGGGGTCCTAACATTCCTCTGCACACATTCAGGGAACTCAAGGGAGAGGGGGAGGGATAGGGAGGAAGGTGCTACATGCCATTCCTTGCTCTCCACAGACTCTTCCTCCTCACCAAAGGATCTTTAGTCAAGAGAGGTTGGGGAGGAGGGTCTGGGGAAGGGGCAGCAGGTGCCATGTCTGGCCATGAAGATGGCAAGAAGCAGTCTCCAAAGCAGCCCAAGAAGGCCAAGGAGACTGACGAGGAAGGTGAGGCATTCAAGCAGAAACAGAAAGAGGAACAAAAGAAACTTAAGGAGCTAAAAGCAAAGGCCACAGGGAAGGACCCCTGGTTATAGGCGGAATTAGGAAATCTGGCAACAAGTAAGGTGTTCCTTGTGCCTGAGGGCATGGTGATCCTTAATTCCACTCCTGTGTAAACATCTGGACTCCCTGTCATAACATCTGTTGCCACCTGTAGCTAAAGTGAAGTGTTATCTTAGTCCTGTTGTACATTTAAGAATAAACTTTTGTAGGGGCACCTGGGTGGCTCAGTCCATTGAGCATCCGATTCTTGGTCTCAGCTCAAGTCATGATCTCAGGGTCATGAGATCGAGCCCCACACTCAGCAGGGAGTCTGCTTAAGATTCTCTCTCTCTCTCTCCCTCTGCTCCTCCCCCAACACTTGCTCTCTCTCTCTTCCCCTCTCTAAAATAAATAAATCTTTTTTTAAAAAAAGAATAAACTTTTGTAAAAAAAAAAAAAAAAGCAACCAATCATAAAAAAAGAGGTTAGGGAGGGTGTGTGCGAGCGTGCGCTCCTCTATGATGGTGTAGGGATAACAAGCATTGAACAGGGAAAAAAAACATATCCATGAACTGTTTGAAATACTAGCCAGCACGTTTTCTCCAACAGTTTGAATCAGACGAAGCATGGCTTATGTTCTGTGTAAATTGTTGGGTCCTAGTCTCCCGGCCTTTGGAGGGGGAGCATTTGCTACACTAACTTTCACGTCACGGTGCAGTGTTTCTGGGGCTCTACTGCAAACTGGTTCACTCAACACCCTTTCTGACCTCCTCCTAACACGCAAATACTTATACGGCACTAACTGTAAGCTACACACTATTTTAATTGCTTTATATTTATTAATATGTGCCATCCTCATAAAATCCCAATGAAGTAGAATACCACTATTATCCCCACTCTCCAGATGGAGACACTGAGGTAAAGAGAGATTAAGTAACTTCCCAGAGTCAGAGAGCTGGTAACTCAGTGGGGCTAGGGTTGAAGTCTATGCAGTCGGGATTCAGAATCTGTGCTGTCGACCACTACACTAGGCCACCACGGATCCAAAACGACTGTGTGGGCTGAAAATGGGGAAAATCCATGTTCCTAAATATTAAGTGATTTACACTCATAAGTATTTTACCTAATTTCAGTGACAAAAAAATCAGAATTTGTAATGCACACTCCTTCCCTTAAAAAAGAGCCCTGGGGCGCCTGGGTGGAGCGTCAGACTCTTGGTTTCGGCTCAGGTCGTGATCTCATGGGTCCTGGCATTGGAGCCCCGCTTCAGGCTCCGCGCTCAGTGGGAAGTCCGCTTGAAGATTCTCTCCCTCTGCCCCTCCCCCCACTTACTCTCTCACTCACATTCTGGCTCTCTAAAATAAATAAATAAATCTTTAAAAAAATAGAGCCCTGTTTTCAAAAGTATCATGCAAAAATAAAAATATATGACTTTTTTATTAGGAAATCCTTGGTGATTGTTAATAGGACTATGGCTAAATTCATACCACCAGTTTTATAGTAACAGCTCTATTAAAAAGATATATCAGCTCTTACAAGATCTTTCCCCTTTAAATTTCTCGTTCAGCTTGTGTATCTAGAATGTCTCCAGCTCACCAGTGAGTAGCCTTCATTTCATGAAATGTCTGATGAGTTCTCAACACGAGGTAGCTTCCCACTGAGAATATTAGCCAAACACTGCTCTGTAACAAATTACCCCCAAATTTAGTAGCTTAGAACAGAAAAAAAATTTTGTCATCTCACAGTTCCTGTGGGCCTGGAATCTGGGTATGGCTTTGCTGGGGTCTCTGGCTCAGGGTCTCTTACAAGACTGCAATCAGGGTTTCTGGGGAGACTGTAGTCACTTCAATGTTCATTGGGGGCAGATCTGTTTCCAAACTCACTCATGGTTATTGCCTGACCTTAGGTCTCTCTGGCTATTGGCGAGACATCAGTTTCTTGCTGTGTGGACATTGGACAGCTCACAAAATGGCATCTTGCTTCCCTCACACAAAGGGCTGCAAACATGAGAGAGAGAGAGAGGGAGAGAAAGAGAGAGAGAGAGATGAAAGTCACAGTCTTCTGTAACCTAGTCACTTTTGCCATACCCTATTTGTTAGAACTCCCTAGGTCCAGCCCATACTCAAGGAGAACTTAATAAAGACATGACTGCTGGAAGCCATTTTAGCAGTTGCCTGTCACTCTGGGCCACTTTCTTCCTCCTGTCCCTTACTGTTTTTACCATCCTGCCCTTATAAGATGGATTAGACCATGTGATGTGGCCAGTCAAGCCGGACCTGATAGTTCATACTTTAAGCATACCCTGCATTCTTCCACTAATACAATGGTGTGCTTCAAAAAAAGATGAATACTAATGGAGGTGGGGTCGGGGGAGCCTTTTTCAGCAATGTTGTTGTTAGGATGTGTTCTGGTATTTAGACTCCCAGATCAACAATCTGTAACAGTTAGAGGCCTGAAGCGCCCCTCCCTCAGAACGTGCCTATCGCCTCGGCATTACATCCTTGAAAACTCTTTGTTCTACCCGTGCTCCAGTGAACGTCGGGGAGTTAGATAAATTATGCAGGAAAAGACTCAAGGTTTCCCAGTCTGTGTCAGGGGCTAGGACATGCAGCTGAATAGAGGGACATTACCACAGGACTGTCAGGCTTGCTGTCCTTCCAAGACTTGGTTCTGAACAGTCTTAGGGGCACAAGCTCAGGTGTAGGGAGGCCTTATGCAGGATGGGTGGTTTGGGCAGAGGAGAAGAAACATCACCTGTCACCCCTCCGGGCTTGAGTTCATCCTCTCTAAAATGACAGGATTGAAGCAGATAATCTCTACTTTTTATGAGTTAATGACAAACAGAAAGAATTTATGATATCTAGTAAAGAATGAGTTTAGCTGTTTGAAAGATAAAGGGATAGGTCAGTGCCGATTTACTAAGAAGTCACAGAAAATTACAAGACTTAAAAATAACGTAATTTTTTCTGATCTTAGCAAAATTTCATGTTGTTGTGAAGACTGTTGTTTTGTAAATACAGAGTGCCTTTCCTTCTGGAAACAACCACTTATTATTCTTCTCTTCAATAACCCCCCCCCCCAACACACACACACCCCATCCACATAACTACCACAGAAGCCACCATGTTAGTGCATCATGACTCTGCCTGTCCGCGGGTGACTGGGCCAGGTGGTTGCTTATCTAAGCAGGGACAATCTCACCCCCGACCTGGAGATTTAGAGCTGGAAACATGTGATGTCCAGTCTTTCTTAAGAATTTCAGGACTAGGGGCGCCTTCGTGGCCCACTTGGTTGAGATTCCAAATCTTGGTTTCAGCTCAGGTCATGATCTCAGGATAGTGGGATCAAGCCCCGTGTAGGGCTCCATGCTGAGCGTGGAGTCTGCTTAAGACTCTCCCTCTCCCCCTGCCCCCCCGGCACTCTCTCTCTCAAATAGATAAATAAATCTTAAAAAAAAAAAAAGAATTTCTGGACTATAGGGGGTGCCTCACTGGCTCATTCAGTAGAGCATGTGACTCTTGATCTTGGTCATGAGTTCGAGCCCCACGTTGGGTATAGAGATCACTTAAATAAAAACTTTAAAAGAAATACTCAAATATTTATATGTAACATCTAATAAATAGATTTCAAATTCCTCTCTTGATACTTACTGCAAGGGAAAAGACACATCGATATACTCCTAGAAGGGTTTCAGAATGGATACAAGATTGATAATAAAACTGGTATGAAGTCAATATGAAAGTTGCAGTGAAGTACCCAGGTGAAAGCCTAGGCCTGATTAAACTGCTTACCATGAGACTGTTACCGACTAGGGTCCTTGGGCTCTCCAAGCGATGGAAATTTACTGGAAGCCAAACTGGAAGTTTCAGGCTGGTTTTTTTCAACAAAGGCCTGGAAAAGTTTTTACAGAGACTGAGGTGGGAAAGGAGTGACATCAAAGCACGTAAGGGCGGGAGAGATACAGGAAGTTGGGAACGCAGGTGCAGCGGACAGAACATGCTTCTTCACGCATCTTATGTCTCATTAGCATGTTAAATCTCCACTCATGGGCATGATTTTCAGTACTAAAATGAGATAAAAAGTCAGCGGAAGGTCAGTGCTGGGGTCCACCTTGGCACAGACTGGTTTGGTTTGGTCTTCGCGGCTTCGTAGTTGAGTCTCTCCTCTGGGCAGCATCCGGCTTCCGCATTGCTGAGAGATAGGCTACTCAGCTACCAAGGAATGCTGGGTGTCACGGTCAGTGTTGTGGGGAACCGAGTCCAGTCAGTCCCTGCTCTGTCTCAAGACTAGCTTTATGCAGCTGAAAACTAAGCGCTGAACAATGTGGTCATAGCTTCTGCCCTTGGGCCCTTTCTCAAACTTTTGCTAATCATTGCTTTTATCATGTGGAAGCCAGCATGGGCCAGGTCATGGACGGCTTTGTGTAGGGGGTTGAAGATTTGCATCTTCATCCTAAGGCAATGAGAAGGCCTTAGCTAATTGTATCTAAGTAAGGACCTGATCCAACTGACATTTTAGGGAGACTCTGACTGCAGAGTGGGGATCCAGTTGGAGGGAAACATGTGGAAAAATGAGATCAGAGACACTGACAGAGGAGTCCAGGGGTCTGCTCGTGCTGGTTAAGGCCAGGGTGGTGACAGTGGGGATGGAGAGAAGTGGAAGGACTCAGGAGACATGTAGTAGGTAGACTCAACAGGCATTGGGCATTAATTAAGGTCAGGGAGCAAGGGGAAACTAGACATCTAGAACAACTCTCAGAGTTCTAGTTTGGACAACTGAGTGAATGGTACAGTCATTTTATGAAAACAGAATTCTGAAGGAGAAGCAAGTTGGTCAGTTTTCAGTCCTTTGTAAACACTCAAATCTTGACAAATGGATCAAAGCAGGAGATAAAGATTTGGAGATAAAGAGATAAAGAGACCTTTAGGAGCATCTGGCTGGCTCAGTCAGTTGAGCATTAGACTCTTGATCTTGGGATTGCAGGTTCGAGCCCCACATTGGGTATAGAGATTACTTAAAAATAAAATCTTTTTTTAAAAGATTTTATTTATTTGTCAGAGAGAGAGCAAGCAAGAGAGCACAAGCAGGGGGAGCAGTAGGCAGAGGAGGAAGCAGACTCCCCGGTGAGCAAGGAGCCCGATGTGGGACTCAATCCCAGGACCTTGGGATCATGGCCTGAGCCGAAGGCAGATGCTTAACTGACTGAGCCACCCAGGCGCCCCTTAAAAATAAAATCTTAAAAAAAAAAAAAAAGATTTGGAGATCTTTGCATATAGGCAGAGGATACGGATTTGAGGGTCACTTGTGTCCACAAGGTAATTAAATCCACAGGAATAATTATCACCCAGGAAGAGGGTTAAGAGTGAAAAGAGACCTAAGGAGGATAGAGGAAAGAATGTCTGTCAAGGAGACTAAGAAGGAGCAGCCAGAGGGGAAGAAAACTAGGGAAGCATAATAATTTGGAGCCCCCGAGAAGAGTCTATTTCATGAAGGAGGAAATGACCCATAGCACTGACCGCTGAGGGAGTCAAGTAAGGTCACTGACAGTGGCCTTCCCAATTCCCTTATTCTTGGCTTGTCATGCTTAGTCCTCACTGGTAGACAAGATGAGAACCAAAAAGTGTTTGGTAGCATGGACCTCACTGGGGCCTTGGGACAATGGACTCAGAAGTTTGCAGTGCACTGAGAAGTGAGTGTAAGGGGGGACGGTGAAAACCTAAGTAAAGAGGACTGTCTCAAGGAGTCTGGCTGGCTGGTGGAGGGCAGGGCATGGAGGTAGGGAGCACAGGTTGAGGGGAAAATAGGATCAAGGCATGCAAGTCTTGCAACAAGCTAGAGGCATTAAAATACTGATGGGCAGGATCAGTAGAGACTAAAGGACCAGGCAGACAGAAGTTAATAGAGAGCAGAGGTTCCTGAGCAGATAACAAGTGATGGCAGCCAGCGCACAGGTGCAGGGACTCCATATAAATAGAAGAAGGCCAAGTCTTCCACTGTCATAGGAGGGACGGGGGGAAAATAACGGGATAAAGCAATGGGAAGCCAAGGGTGGCAGGAGTGTGAGCCAGGAGCCACGAACTCCCTGAACAATGCTAAATTAGAGCCACAGAGCTAGGGAGAATTTTCCTTCCTATTTTATCAATAAAACTGCCCATTTCATCTCCAGTGATGGCTTTATTTACAAATATCAAAGCTGATCTTTTATGATAATATAAAAAAATCTGAGACCAAATAGTCTAAATGTATGTCCTCCTGAATCAGCTTCTTTAACATGTATTGACTGGGTCAAAAATTAAACAGTGGGGTCACAATGCCTACGCACATCACTTCTGTATCCTACAGGACGGCTCTAATCAAAATAGCCTTAACTACCACAGCCAGAATGAAAAGAGAGGGCTCAAAAAGAAACTCACGTGCATATCCACATGGAACAGAATGAAGTTGGACCTTTACTGCCCCCATACCACATACAAAAATTAACTCAAACGAATGAAACATCTAAATTATAAGAACTAACACTGTAACACTCTCGTAGGAAAACATAGGGGTAAATCCTTGTGACCTTGGATTTGGCAATGGATTCTTATATATGACACCCAGAGAACAAGCAACCAAAGAATAAAAAACAAATCAGGGTCACCAGAATGCTTCCTCAGTTGAGTATCCGACTCTTGATTTGGCTCAGGTCTTGATCTCACAGTCATGAATTCAAGCCCCACGTTGGGCTCTGTGCTGGGTGTGGAGCCTCCTTAAAAAAAAAAAAAAAAAAAAGGACTTCATCAAAATTAAACTTTTGTGCTGCAAGGACAATCAAAAAGGTGAAAAAACAACCCACAGAATGGGGAAAGTACTTGCAAGTCATATATTTGATAAGGAACTTGTGTCTAGAATATATAAAGAACTCTTGACTCAAAAGGACCATACAATTAAAAAATGAACAAAAGGTCCGAGCAGACATTTCTCCAACTACAAGGAAGACAGACACATCTCCAACAAGCCCATGAAAAGATGTTCAACACCATCAGTCAATCATCAGGGAAATGCAAATGAAAAATAAAACGGATACCACCTCATACCTACTAGGATGGCTAGGGTGAAAAACCAGGTAATAAACAGTGCCGGCAAGATGTGGGGAAATTGGAACCCTCATATGTTGCTGATGGGAATATAAAGTGGTGCAGTCACCTTGGAGAACAGTCTGGCGGTTCCTCAAGAAGTTAAACAAAGAGCTCCTATTTGACCCAGACATTCCACTCCGAGATTCATACCCAAGAGAAAGGAGAACACATGTCCACACAGAAGCTTACATACAAATACTTGTGACAGCATTATTCATACTAGCTAAGAGGTGGAAATAACCCAGTTGTCCAGACTGATCCATGGATAAGCCAAATATGGTATATCCATATAAGAGGTTATTATTAGGCCATACGAAGGAATAAAATTTTGATACATGCTACAATATGGATAAGCCTTGAAAACATGCTAAGTGGAAGAAATCCACCACAGAAGACCACTTGAATAAGCAAATATAGAGAGACAGATTTATTAGTGGTTGCCTAAGGCTTGGAGAGCAGGGGGGTTGAGGAGTCATAGCTAAAGGGTATAGGTTTCTTTTTGAAGTGACGAAAATGTCCTATAATTGATTCTGGTGATGGCTGTGTGACTGTGACTATATTAAAAACTACTGAATTGTACACCTTAAAGGGGTGAATTGTATAGTGTGTGAATTATATCTCAATAAAGCTATTACCAAAGGAAGGAAGGAAGGAAGGAAGGAAGGAAGGAAGGAAGGAAGGAAGGAAGGAAGGAACTTGCAATTGTAGGACAGCTTCCTTCCACACAGCCTGTCGTCTCTGCAAGTCACAAATATCCTCAACCACCTGGTCTAAGTTGAGAGGTACCCCAAAATGTGGGTCCTTGGGGTACAGCCACAGAACTATATCTGTGAACTGAGCCGCCATCATGTCATGCTGGAATTCACGTGTCTAAGTTGCCTTTTGTCTTGACAGCTTGGCTCCTCTCTGCCTGAGTCAGTCCAGGATAAGCTCTCCTTGTGTCTACAGCACACTGAGCCCTTATTCCCTATGCCATGTTATTGCGAGGAAAACCAACAAGTTTTGAATACGCTCACTCAGAACTATACTTCAAACCAGTTATGCAAAGGCAGGAAATGGTATGTGCTACATTACGTTTTTCTCACCACCTACTGCAAACAGAAGCTGTTTAATTTCTTGGCTTTTAACTTTTTATTTTTTTTAAATCACAAAACATTTATTTCTTGAATTCTTGCTGTCCTTTCCCCATGCTCTGTAGCTTGGAGGATTTGGGGGTGGTGCCGCACACTTGAGAATGTTGTTGCACTTTGAAGGGTTGGCAGGGATTCTTGGAATTGGATGATGAATATAGAGGTACTCTGTGAATTGAAACACTGTGTGATTCTTATATGATTTGATTCAATTAAGTAAAAATTTCAACTTTACAGTAAGGATTGAATCATATAATCATCTAGTTAATTTTGCCATTTCCTGTGAGGCCAGGGAGACAGTGCCGGGTTAGATCTTCAAGAATTCTGGGAAATCAGGTCCTGTAACCAGAAACTCTTAGGCAGGGTGAAACTCAACTTCCTGGTAGAAATAGGAAGGGCATTTAGTAATGTCCGCAGGCTTTGAGGATATAGAAATGGTACTCCTTTATAAAGAAGGGAGTCAAAAGCAGTCCCACATTCGGAATTTGAGGGAGAAATCAGGGAATTTATCTGGTGTGGATGCTCTCTGAGCAGTTATTACATAAGAATGCACCAGAACTCTACCATCGGATCTAGAGGAATTTCCACAAGACAATGTCAAGGGAGAAGAGATATGGTATAACCAACACGCACCCCCATTCATATGGTCTCTCAGAGGGTCCTCGTCGGGGTCGAGTGCCGGTTGCCACAGTGACAATGTGCTCATTCCGGTACTCTGTGTTGTGTCGCTTTCCTGTCCTACTTCCCCACTCTGTGCTGCCCAGGATCACTCAACAAATAAACTCCTTGCACCCTAATTTTTATCTCAGAATTGGCCACCGAGGGAATGCAAACTAAGACCCAGGCTAGGAGACCCTGGGTTGCAGCCGTGATGGACCAAAGGCCAGAAGCAGGCTTCCCATACCCTAAGACTCCTGTACAACTGTAAGGAATAAGTCCCCTCGATTTAACTATGGTTGGATATCCAGTAAATCTAACTACATAGAACGATTACATTTTCAGTCAATCTGGTAGAGTGCCATGAGTTGAACTGTCAATTTGGCTACAGAGCAATTGTGATGCTCTTCCGGTAAATGTCAGGAGCTTCTGGAAGTTAGAGGTAGGAAGGGGCTATCACTCCCTGGCACTATGACTACCATCGCCTTAGCAGATGGCGTTTCATAATGAAAGCCAGCCTTTGGCCCAAATTAATAGATGTATGCACATTGAGTAATAGCGCAAAACAGTCATGTTTCCTGTCCTTAGGTTGTGGGAGAAGTCCCTCTCTTTGTCCTCAGGCCAGGACCTGGCATGAAAGTTTCACTCCCAAGATCGATGCAATGAGACCCTGTGGTCCGTGGGGTGATGCGGAGGTCATGGGACCAATGGCGTTTTTAGAGCTCGTGCTCTGCTCCAAAGTGTTTACGCTGCTGGGCCTGACGGATTTTTATCCTGTATGTCTGAGGATGGGGCCTCTGTGAGATTCCTAGCCAACCAGAGCGCCCAAGCATCCACTCATTTTACCACTGAGAGAGGGAGGATTCTTAACATCCCAGAGAGGATTCTTAACGCTGCTCAACAAATTCTCTGAGGTAGATCCTGAAAACATCTGAAGTGCTCATGGGCCGCCTTTGGAACCTGGGTTCCTGTTCAGGATATTTCACACGCTAACTGCTCCTGGGTTGGAGATTAAATCTGCACGCATGCACACACACACGCACCCCTCTCCGTTTACATGAAGTATCTCAACGACCGCACACACAATACACTCCTAGCTAACATTTATTGTGCATTTACGGTGTGACGGACACTAAAAGGAACTGCTCTCCAACCGCCCAGCGCTTCACGGAGGGGGTCTGGGAAGGCCCCATCCTGCAGAGGAGGAAACGGAGAGCTTGCCCAAGTCCCGCCGTTCCGAAGCCGCACGTCAGGGGTCCAGAGGCAGAGAGCCCGGCTCCTCAACCACTACAGCACGCAGCGTCTGCTGGGGGCCAGGGCCAGAGCGAATTTAGAGAAACCGAGAAATGTGGCACTGATACTGTTAAAAACCTGAGAACCCGACCCAGAAGGAGGAGCGTGCCACCGTGGGTGGGCAGTGAGCGGCGGCCCGAGCACGCGCTGGGAGGACACGCGGGCGACCCTCGGAGCTGGAGGGGGTGGCCCTGGTCCGACACAAAGCCCTGCCCGCAGCCGGCCGGCCCAGGCTCTCTTCTCCAGGCTTTGGAATGAGGACCAAGAGTCCGGCTTCACCGTGACTGGTCTCTTGAAGGCCGATCTGCCGCGGGAGTTGCATCCCACTTGGACGGGGAAGCCGAGAACGCTGGTGTGCAGAGCACGGGCGGCCGGAACACTCAGGGAAGACTCCGGGGGCCTCAGCATCTCTGACTAAACCTTCAAACACACACACAGTTGCTCTTCTTGCCTTAAGTTGTTGCAACCCAGAGCTCTCACGGATGCAGCCATTACAACTTCCCAAGCCAAAAACATCGCATGACTGCCCCAGGGAGAGTCGCAGGCAGCAAGAGAAGGAACTGAAAGCAGAGGAGGTAATTTATAATAATGATCCAGGTAACAGAAAATGACCCAGAGGGACAATGGAAATGGAAAAAGGAGACTCAAGGCAGGGGGACAAGAAATTTCTAATTCCTTCCCTGAGTTCCATTATATCCTGGTGGCTAGGTAATTTGGTAAGGACAGGGTTTCTCTTCTCCCATAAAGGACCAATATACTTCCATATTTTTTTTCCTGTTTCTTACTTCTTGAAGGATTTAAAATTTTCCCCAATGTTTATTATATTTCAAGTACAGCAAAGCTTGAAGACTTCTGTGAATACCGTAGTCTCATGTACCCAGCTGTAGACCATCTCACCGACATTTTGCTCCACTTGCCTTATCACACACCCGGCCACATCCCTCCCTCTGCCCATCCATTAACCCGCCTCATTGTTGCTGCCATGCAAAGTCAACTGCAGACATGACATTTCTCTCTAAATAATTTGGTGGCAGTATCATTAACTAGAATTCAAGATTTGCTTAGTTTTTTCTTGTAATGTAAAATTCAAACACAATCCAACACATCTTCAACATATTTTGCCGAGTTTTGGCATGCATCTGCATATTCCCAACTCTTACCAAGATCCGGAATGCTGCAACTACATGGATAGAACTAGAGGGTATGATCCTAAGTGAAGTAAGTCAGAGAAAGACAAATACTATGGGATTTCACTTATACGTGGAATCAAAAAACAAATGAACGAACAAGAAAACAAAGACTCTTATTAAATACACAGAACTGGAGGTTGCCAGAGGGAAGGTGGGTGGAGAATAGGCAAAATTAAGGGGATTAAGTGGTACAAACTTCCAGTTATAAAAGAAGTCACAGAGATGAAAAGTACAGCATAGGAAATAGTCAATAATATTATGATGACGTTGCATGGTGACAGACGGTGACGACACCAACCACGGGGAACATCCAGCAATTCACAGATTTGTCAACCAATACACTGTACATCTGAAACGGATACAGCATTGTACATAAGTTACATTTCAAGGGGAAAAAAAAAAGATCTAGAATGCGACCTTCATTTCCGAAAGGCCCCTTCCTAGCCTGTCTCCGCCCCACGTCTCCCTGCCAGGCGATGCCTCCTGCTGCTTTGGACAGTCTTGGGATGGGCTGTGTTCAGCTCTCCTTAGAGAAACTGCAGCAGTGTTCCAAGCCCAGTCCTCGGGGGCAGTCTGAGGGAGAAAATGTGCTCCGTCTGCATTCCTGCCCGACCCAAGACTGGCACACACTGCACCCTTTCAGGGCGGGGGATAAGCGCCACATTCGCGGGTCCCAAACTTTGGCAAAATTATCATTTGAAAAAAGTCCTCCATTCTGGATTTTGGGTTGGGGGGAGGTGAAAAGTAAGCCACACAGCCTTTTATAAAAGTAACACTCAAGTCTAAATTTAAAAAAAAGAAAAGTTAACTGCTTTACAAAAACTGGACTAGCTAGCCAAACTGGAAAGTTTTCTTAAAGGAAGGCCAGAAAATCTTACTGTGTGTCTTTCCATCTGATTATACACTTCATATCCCTTAATTGCTAGAGGCAGACAATGTAATAGAAGGATTAAAAAGAAAGAACCTGGGCCTGAACCACAGAATCGCCTGAGATGTCTGTGTTTTTAAAAACATAAAAGCACCACTCCAACGATTTTCCTCTTCAATCTAGAAATGATATTTAAAATGATATTTCCCCATGGCTAGCCTGGTTATCAACATACACAGCCCTCCTTACACTGGAATCCACACCACAAACAGGATCTCCCCTCACCCACGTCCATCCTAATATTCTTCAGGGCAGCATTTGCTGCTGGGGAGGCTGTTGGAAGGGCGTGTGGAAGGCCATGGTCATACAGACCGCCCCTTCGATGGTAGGGGGTGGAGGGTCCTGTCAGCCCCTCTGTCCTGCCCCGAGGCTGGTTTCAGAAATGCTCTAGAGCCCCAGCGGGGCTTAAGCACAGCAAGCACAGCTGAAGAGACTTTCCTTCTGTTGAGCAACTTCGGCCACAGCACAGGAGGGGCTTGGAAAACAGGCTGCAGTCCAGGCTTCCTCTGCCCCCGAGTCCCCTTCCAGCACAGGAGGTGACATGGAGGTGCAGGAGCCCCTGCCCAATCCTGTTTCACATCAGATGAAGTATGTCCCACTCTTTACCCACCCCCACAAGTCCCCCCACTGCCCTCACCTGGAGACCAAGGAACAAGCAAAATCAGAAGAGACCGCCAAGTCCACCCAAAGTCCAAGAGCTATTAAAGAAATGTGGAAAACAGGACTAAAATCTGCTCATCTATAGGGTCCTAATTACTGTTCAGGAATTTAATAGTTATCGAAGAACCATGAAAAGAATGTGGTAGCAATGGGGGCTTATTAAGTTCCAAGGATGTTTCAGAGCTGGCTTGGTGACCAGGAGCTAGGCCTGGCTAGACATAATAGGAGGCAAGCAGAGGAGGGGGACATCTTCTCCTGTCCCTGAAAGGGGAAGGGATGGCAGATAGGAAAGGTCAAGGAAATAGAACTCTCCCAACAAACATTAAGTGATAGGTCTCGATCTACTAAGTGTTAAACCAAACAAATTAGAAAAAAATCCTACCGTCACACACCATTCTCATTCTGCCAGCTAATTTCTCCTCTCTGGAAGGAAAAATAAAACCTTTTCTCTTTCACGGTTTACCTGAACTCAGATCTCCTTCAGCAATAAAACAGACTTCTCATATTATATATGCCCTCAAAAGCAAAGAGGTAGCAGTATTTTATTCCACATATTTAAAAAGCCCCTTTCCTTTATTTGCCCTATTTTATTGTTCTTCATAGTATTTCATCCCCACATGAAATTTTATTTTTTTTATAGTAAACTCTACACCCAACGTGGAGCTCAAACTCATGACCCCAAGATCAAGAGTCGCATGCTCTACTGACTGAGCCAGCCAGATGCCCCTAAAATTTAAAATATTTATGTGGTTGTTGGTTCCCCACCACTACCAACCAACCAACTAACCAACGAACTCAACCCAACACACACACACACACACACACACACTGAATGAATGAAATTGTTCCACACGTATCGACCACATTGAATACAGTATTGCTTGTAAATTGTGCTTTAATTTCTGCAATCAGATATGATGCAGTGAGATACAAGTATAAACTTTCATGTACATTGGGAAAATAGAAAGCACATTTATACAGATAATAGCCCAACAGCTTATTCCCTTTAAAAAAAAAAGTTTTGAATGTTTTTAAAGCTAATTTATCTTCAGTGTAAAAACTTGGAGGTATAAACAAACTCAAGATATTATATACAGTAAATTAATGTACATTTCCAAACTTGCACAGTGCAGCATTTTAAACAAAGTAAATGGTCTCATTTCAGCTTTTACTGTTAAGCATAATCCATATCTCAATCTTGAATAAAAATGTCACAATATATAAACCCACTGAGAATTCTGTACACAAATACAAGTTTATAGAAATCTGATTTCAAATATAAATACATAAATTGTCATGACCTTACATGTTACAACAGCTTATTTTTCTATTGTAATTTTTTTTTAAAAAAATCATAGAAAAATATTTCAATGCACATTCAACTGCTATGACAAGGGCCATGACCTTGTGCCTTTAAACCATACTTTGTGGAGTGTAAAGCATCACACCGAGCATTTTTGGAATGAAAATTACTAAGATTCTAAGATCGAAGAGGCTACTGTATAAATATTCACGTTATAATATGGTAACAAAAATAGCTCCATAGTGTATTTGGGAGGCAGTGGGGCAGAGAAGTGGAGGTTAGTGCTAGTTTAAGAAGGCCCACAGAACGTATGTTAAGGTAGCTAATGAACTAGTGTATTTTTAAAATCCCTACTGCAAGCCTAACACTGAACTCACTAGTGAGACTCTTAAGGCAACCAAGACCAGACATGCGTTTGGCCCCCAATACATGAATCCTGCCCTCTCCTCAACCTCTGTCATTTTAACAGACCAACCTGGCTCATGTGTCAACATGGAACGGGGAGAAGAGCAAAGCAATTTCTCGTACATACAAAAAGACAATTCAGTGCAAACTGAGAAACTTCTTTGTCGATAGTTTCAAAATTTCTTATTGCCCTCAAGCAACTGAACTTTTTCTAAACATGTAGCATTCAAATCGGGATCTATACTGGAGAGCAAATGTATATAAAAGGCAAACATTCAGTTTGAAACATTCTAACATTAGTTTTCCCCCTTCCTTTTGTGGGATTTAACAGGGTTCCACTGAGAAAGAAAAAACTGGTCCTTAAAAGTGTACTTTCCTGCATTTAAAAATATATATACCATTAGACAGCAGGTCCAAGGTGACCAGGCATAATCAAGTTTCTTCTATGGCTTTTAAATTGTTGAGGTACTGTAGGAGAACCATCACCTCTGATATTCCTGCTTCGTGGCTTCCCTATGAAAGCCACGTTCAGAAGTGACCCTGCTCGTGTCTGCGCGGTTACAGAGACTTCGGGGAGACTGTGTGAGGGCTGCGGCGGCGGACTGTGGTCACAAATGGTCCCAAGCCTCGGCACACTGTTAGAAAAAGGCAAAGCACTTTCTAACACTGAAGAGGTTCCAGAAGAATGGGAGCTCCTTTGGGCAAACCAAAGAGATTCCCCCAGTTTAACCAACAGATTTAGCAGCAAGATCCTGGGACTCCGTGCACCACAGCAGGGAGTGCAGGGGGACGGCAGCGAGGGGTACAGAGTGGGCAGAGAGACCTGGAGCTGTCAGCACACGGAAAGGGCAGTGTGGCTGGTCGACTAGCCCACCAGCCTCACACAAAGTGACACAGCCTATGCAGGAGGGGGGATGGCTGGAAATGTCAGGATCGGTGACAAGGGTGGAATTTCCCCAGCTCTTCTCAGGCAAGAGGATGTAGAAAGGAAAAATGCTATGGTTTACATGAATGCCATACATCTTAATACCTCTATGTGAGTCTTTCAATTTGCCATACACACACTGAATAAAGCTGAACTTCCTCCAAACTAAGATGGGTAGAGAGACATACACTGTTCCCAACGACCAGATAAATTATCTTGGCACAGAAAAGATCTGAAGTAAGTATCAAGTCCAAGAATGTCTGACCAAAGCCCTTTCTAGTAGTAAACCCACCACTGCAGGTTCTGTATAATACTTACGCATCAGACAATGGCCACAGTTCTATTATGGGTCAAGTAGTAATTCCTTTCAATTAATAATACTAGCGATATGGTTTTAATTGCATAGTCTTTCAGGAGCATGAAAAAAAACACAAGAACCAGCTCTTTTCCTGAAGCCCCAGGATTCCTGCTACAGAGCCCTGGACTAATGCCTCGCCACCCCCTGCAGCAGGAAGCTTCAGTAAGCTTCTCCACTAAGCCGGAGATCACATGTGTTCGACTCCTGTCCCAGCCCTCCGCTTTCCTCCTTCACAATCACTGAGCACACTCACACATCCCCCAGATCCACAAACTCATCTTCTCGTTTGGCCAGATCTTCTTCATCGCCCAAAGCTTTCCAGCCACTGGTGGGCAAGACTGGCTTCGAGGAGTGTCGCTGCAGCAGAGCAAATGGAAACAAAGAGGACAAGCGAGCAGAGCTCCTCAGCAATGAGGGGGCCTCTGCCGGAAGGGCCCCCTGGCTGTGGTGTCTCTCGTCAATTTTCTCTTGTAAGTGCTCAACTTCCTCCATCATTTCCAAGAGTTTGCTCATGGTGGCTACTCTGCCACCACCCAGGATTTGGGCTTCTGGAATCCAGCGCAAGTAGCGCTGGGCCCAGACTTTGATTTCTGGCCCCTCGATGTGAGGCAGCAACAGACCGTGGTAGTCCGTGGGCTTGCTGTGCCAGCTTTCATAGAACTCTCGAAAGTTGTCTTGCAGCTCATCAGAAGAATTAATTAATTTGCTAATTCTCTTGCCCAGAAGGTTTTTAATTAAATGATCTGTTTCTTCCCTGAAAAATCCTCTTTTGGGAGACGATTTAGATTGGGTGAGTGGTAAAGAAAGTTGTCGTTGATGCTTTGAGAGAAAACACAAATAAAAATCTCTGGTTAGCCTGAGAGCAGTTACAATCGCTCCTCTCAAAAAAACAAACAAAAAAGCAGGGGTGGGGGGGCCATAATCCTGCTTTAACAAGAGTCATGAGAAAACAACTGCTATGTGAATGAAAATTCATTAAAAAGCAGTAACATGGTGGGGGGGTTCTTGTTTATTCCATGATACAAACGTTAGATGCACATCGCTTTTATAAACAAATCGGTGAAACCAGGCACGTATGGAACTGTGCAGAAAGGTGGGTTATGACAGAAAGACAAGCTTTCTACTCCCTCCTCTCCTGGCCCAGACACAGTAAGTACTTTTGAAGAACAAGTTTAACTCAAGATAGGCTGCCAATTTAGGGACGTCTGGGTATGAGGTCTATTCATTTTTTGATGAGAGCAAAATGTTTCTTCTATGTTCTGAACACCTGTGAGGATGCAGTGCTGACTTCCTGAAGATCCTATCGCTTAATGAACTACACTTGCAGGTTACCAGGCAGCCAGTGGGAGTTCAAGCCTATGTCATAAAGATTCTTTTGGACAAAGAGACAAGTGGGAGCAGAAGGAATTTGAGGAACTGGCTAAATTGGCCAGATGTTCTTGCCTGACAAGCTGCGCCGAGTAGAAAATGTAAGAGCATTTACATTATTTTCCTCCCCAATAATTCTACCTGCAGCCAAAGCAAGGTGTTCTAAACTGAGGAGCACCAGGACGGGGCTATGAAGATGGGTAAAGAGGTAAAAGGTTACAAGGACCCCCAGGCCCAACGAAGAGATCAGCATGTCGGGAGACACGTTTCTCCCCAGCTCTTTTGCTCCTGAGGTGTCCGATTGAAATAAGAAGTCAACAGTTTTATGGGCAGGCTAGCCCTATAACTCTCTAATATATTCCTGCCAGTGGTTCTTCCTTATGGGAAAAAAAGCGTTCTTTATTATGGAACACAGAATAACAATAAAAATATAAAGAAGAGGGGTGCCTGAGTGGCTCAGTCAGTTAAGTGTCTGCCTTTAGCTTAGGTCATGATCCCAGGGTCCTGGGATCAAGTCGCACGTCGGCTCCCTGCTCTGTGGGGAGCCTGCTTCTCCCTCTCCCTCTGCCTGCCACTCCCCCTGCTTGTGTGTGTGCCCGTGCGCTCTCTGTTAAATAAATAAATAAAATCTTTAAAATATATTTATATAATATATATATAAATATATAAAAAGAAGAAAAAAAAAAATATATATATATATATGCCAAACCAGTCACAATGCCACAACTCAGAGCCGACCAGGACTTCTGACTTCCCAGCTGGGGTAGGAGCACCAAAGGCCAGGAGTCAGCACCCGGCCTCTCTCCTCCCCAGGGGTCAAAGGGACTCAGTCTGGGGTGGGGGACCACGGTACACAGGTGGAAGCAAACAGCCACTGAGCATTTACTGCCTCCCGGGTTCTGTGCTCAGTGCTTTACATGCATCGACCTGGCCAATTCTCCCAGTCACTGTTCCTGCCCTGTTTTACAAACGAGGAAACCAAGGCACAGAGATTAAATAATACACAAAGACCCCAGCTATAAAGTGCTAAACGCGGTTTTACATACAGTCTGGCTCCAGAGACTGGGCTCTTCACAGAACTCCACTGTCTTGGAAGCCCCTACTCTCAAGCCCTAAGTGAACGGCAGGTTCAGGAAGGGCAGGGTGGGAGTGGCATGCCTGGTCAAGGCTGAGGTTGACATGGCACGCCTGAGCAGGCCCCGCCACCTCGGATGATAATTCAAAAGAAGTGCTTCATGCTGGTCAGCCACAGCCTCTTTACTTGCTACAGAACTTTTCCAAGGCCATCTGCCCTCTCAGCAAGGGGCCCGAAGCCCAACACATGATGTCCTAACACAAAGGCTTCAAAGTTCCTTCAAAACTGCCCCAGCTCCAACTCTGCTTTAGCTAATACAATCTAAATTCTCTGGCCCTCTGGCTCAAACTTCCCGCACCAGTCAGCTCCTGGAGCCTAGACCATTTGCTCCTGATTACAAGGAGAAGGGACATTAAGAAAAACTGGATCTGAGCACAGAAATGAAATCCAGTCTTGCAAGGTGGAGCCTCAGTTTCCTCCCATGCAAAATATGGGATTAGGCCTCACCTGTCTCTGAGGTCCCTTGCCCCTCTGGCCCAGGGCGGTTCTGAGATGGTGAACAGGTGAGAAGTGTGCATGCAGCCACCAGGGGGCACAGCACACTGAGGAAAAACTGACCTCTGCCCAGGCTGTTCTGGAGCTCAGGGCAGTTCTGGTCCAGCTGGCAGGAAAAAGACTAAACTGGGAGGGGAAACATCCACCCCGGCCCTGAGGACCCTTGAAAGAGTAAAGCAACAGTTCTAAGTTGTTCAGCAGCTGGCATCTTCTGCCAATGCGGGTTTTGGCTCACCTGGCCGGCCCCCAAGCCTCTTTAGAATGGAGCACCTCCCACACCAGGACAGGCCAGGCTCCCTGGACAGCAGGTAGGATCAGAAGTAGGGCAGTGGAGAAGGCAGAGACACATGCTGACTTGGGATTCACCACCACCGCTTTCCCTTTTGTGGGGTCTGGTGGGGGGAAACTCCAGGCCAGGAGACAGAGCTAAGAGATGGCATGGAAATCATTTCTCATCTAGGGAACTTGGGGGTTTTAATAACTTACGATCAGTAACAAATATCTGAAGGGATATCCCAATAATGTGACATTTTTGGTTTATAGCATGGGTCAGCAAAGGACAGCCCATGGCCCAATCAGGCCCAGGGCCTATTTTTGTTAATACTGGAACACAGCCATGCCCATCTGCTTACGTGCCGTCTGCGGCTGCTTTTGTGCTACGTCAGTACAGGGGGGGAGCGGCACTGGAGACTGTGCAGTCCCGAAAAGAGCAAACTGTAGATACAGCTCATGAAAGAAGGTCTTGCTATTGAAGACCCGAACCAGTACAGACAGAGCAAAACCCACAATCAATGCTCCTTTCACGCTGCTAACCACACTCAGGCAGGGGGTACCCATGATCCCATGCAGCACAACTGTCTTGGCAGTAACATCCCCAGGGACATTCAGCAAATGGCCATGTCTCATCAAGGCGAAGGCCGATGTGCTGAAAGCAAATGATTCTCACGGGCCCTGACAGTTTGCCCACCACAAACCTTGACTCTGCAGACTGTTTACAGAATCTATATGTAACTTTTCTCCTTGCATACATGGGGATCTCTGGGCAGATGAAGGGGGTAAGACATGTGGTCATCTTACTTTGAAACGCGTTCCTTTCCGCTGGCCTTTGTCCAGTTTTGGCTTTTCCACATAAAGAGGGTTTTTGAGCAACATCTGGGCTTTGGGTTCAAACTGTACGGACCAATCCCACACGGTGAGCAGATTCAAAGGCTTGCTTTGTGTATCCTGGCTTTCCCTACCCTGCCAAAACAAGCACAGGTCACGACGGCTTCCAGGGGGGCTGAGAGCAAGCCCACAATGCTGAGAGACACGCACCAGGAAGGGCGCTCCTGCCCTGCCCTGAGACCAAACACTCACGGGTTCCTCCTTTTTTAAAGGCTGCGGCTGTCCGTGGTTGTTCACTTAAGGCTTTGGGTGGGAAGGGAGAGAGGGAAGACGGTCACATTATTTTCCAGTGGGCCACGTGCCAGCCGCTGATAGGCACTTTCACCACAACCTTGTGAAGTCACTACTGCTCACATTTTATATTTGAGGAAACTGAGGCTCAGAAAACTGAGGTGAACTGCCTGAGGTCTTGAAGCTGGTGAGTGATGGGGCTGGGATCTGGAACTGAGGCTGTGTGACCGGAAGCCCAGGTTCTGTGCCCCACTTCACCGAGGAATTTGGTAAAACCGCTCCCAAAGGGCCAGTTCAGGCAAACCTGCGGGCCAGCAGAAAGCCGGCCAGAGGCATTTAGCCTGGTTAGAAAGTAAAACTCACAGGAGCGAGGCCTCAAGGGAGACTAAAGGGAGTTTAAGATGGAAAGTAAAAGCCTAGCTTCCCTGCTCTGCCTCATCTCCATTTTCTTCAGAGTAACTCCAGGCATCAGGTAAATGGAAGAGAAGGCTGACCATCTTTACAATGAACGACGTTTAATTTTGCTTAATTCCTCAGCTCCAGCACTTGCTCTCCCAGCTCCAATATTTACTGTGTGGCGTTGGGCCAGTTACTCATCCTCTCAGTGCCTCAGCACCTCAGGGTAAGAATGCAGACCCCACAGGGTGCTGTAAGAATTATCAATCCCCAGAAAGCACTCAAAACAGGGCCCAGTATATAGTATTACACAAATATTTTTATCATCAAAACTACTGCAATCTACTTGTGAGTTGGGGCTTCTTTAATGCACAAGTTCCTAAGAGGGACTCTTACCATGTTAGTGTCTTTTTGATGAGGCGAATTGAAGAAGAAGGTGCTAAAAATAGGTATGTACAGACTATCTGACAACACAGTCAGGTACGTCTCCGTGAAATCAAATGCTGGGGGATGCTGGTGTGCCAGCTGCCAGACACAATCTAAGAAAAGCAGGAACACAGGAACCTATGTGAAAACAAGACACGTATTACTGAGCAGGCACTAGAAGCCCAAGGCCAGCTGTCCCGAGTTCAGGGGCGGCCATCTCAACAGTTGTGGAATAACCACTTCTGGGCACTACGCTCTCTGGGAAACAAACAGCAGATGCCATCCCATTCCAAGCAATGAATAAGCTCAACTGAAGTTGCACGCCTGTATCTACCATTAATATCAGTACTCGGCAGTACTGATCTATGTAAAAGACATCTCAAAGATGAAATCTGTAAAATCTCAGTACTGAACAAGCATGGACAGATGAGCATTTGCACCTGATTCTGATGATAGGGAGCACTTTGAACCCCAGTTAAGCGAAACTGTTATCTCTCCCGAAAAGAGTTCCATTCTTCTCATTTGTATATTATAGTACCAAAAAACTACTCAAATATTTTGAATTGTCAATATTCCATTTCCCACTCCCCACAAAGACGGTGCAGAAGAGAAAGAGGACGGGAAAGAAGGCAGAAGCAGCAAAGGTGAGTTTCTAAGCTTTTTTCACAAATGTACAGATTTTTTAAACTGAGAGCCTCTTTTATTAGCTACCCAGAGGCAAGCCCTTTAATGGCAGAGATAGTTTTCCTAGGGAGCTTTGTCATTCACAAAATGTTTATCCTTCTGAGTGCCAGTGACCCTGACTGGTGGGAAGACAAGCCATATCACGGCCTCTACCTTATGAAGACTGCCCACACTTCATGTAGCTCAGAAGAGAGGAGGGGTGCCTGGGTGGCTCAGTCATTAAGCATCTGCCTTCGGCTCAGGTCATGATCCTAGGGTCCTGGGATCGAGCCCCGCATCGGGCTCCTTGCTCGGCGGGAAGCCTGCTTCTTCCTCTCCCACTCCCCTTGCCTGTGTTCCCTCTCTCGCTGTCTCTCTTTGTCAAATAAATAAAATCTTTAAAAAAAGAAAAAACCCCAAAACTTCAGTATGGTGTCAACTAAACTCAAGTATAAAAATATAATTTTAAAAATTTAAGAAACTGGGGTACCTGGGTGGCACAGTTAGTTAAGCAACTGACTCTTAGTTTCGGCTCATGTCCTGATCTCGGGGTCGTGGGACCAAGCCCCAGGTCGGGCTCCCTGCTTGGTGTGGAGTCTGCTTGGGCTGCTCACTCCCCTTTCCCTCTGCCCCCACCCTTCAAATAAATAAATATTTAATAAAAATAATTTTAAAAACTTAAAAATAAAAACAAATTTAAAAACTTTAAGAAATGAAATAAAAGTCGTCACATATTAGAAGAAAAAGAAAAACCAACAACTCCAACATGTTGATGTTGAGATGCTAAGAAATGTTTATATAGCAACTTTATTTTTATATTTTTTTTCTTAAAGATTTTATTTATTTGACAGAGAGAGAGCACAAGCAGGTAGAGCAGCAAACAGAGGGAGAAGCAGGCTCCCCGCAGAGCAGGGAGCCCGATGTGGGCTCGATCCCAGGCCCCTGGGATCACAACCCAAGCAGAAGACAGATGCTTAACTGACTGAGCCACCCAGGCCCCCCTATATGGCAACTTTATTTCACACCTCATTTTCTGCTCAATGTATCATTTAAACAGAGTGGAAAATATCTGAACCTTACTGTAGAGTCAGGAAGATGGACTCAGTTTGGGTGACTTCTCCAAAGGCTGGGTGAAAGCAGATCAGGCTGGATCTGCTCTTGGACTTATTCCCCACAGACACAGTACCTGTCAGTTCTAACTTTCTCAAGATATCCAAAATATAGTCTTCCCCACAAAGTATCAGCTCTCTCTGCCCATCATCTTATTTGAGTCCCATTAAGCTTGCCAAGTTCCTCAGAAAGGCAAAGTCCATTCTAAGACTGAAAATGGTGATTTCCATTCAGCTTGATAGGACACAGATGAGCAGAGACCAGGCCTGAAAAAAACCTCAAGGCCTAGCTGAGAAGCTGGGGTCTTCCAGGAACACACCAAGACCTGGAAGGCAGAAACCATGGCCCTCTATTCCCACAGCACGCTGGCCAAGCTGTTCCCACCACAGACACATTTATTATCTGGAGTAAGAACAGCCATGAGTCATGCTCCTAGAATACAGGAACTTCACAGGTGACTTAATTAAAGAAAGTTCAGCTGTTTTCATTTTACCTTCTACAATCATTAATACTGCAGCCAAAGGAGTCTGCACAGCTGCAGCTGAGACAAGTACACCACAGTTTGGGGGCTAACTAAACTACAAAGCAAACTCTCCGACGCTTGAGCTCAGGGTCGAGGTGTGGAGCAATTCACATGGCCAGAAGCAGAAGAGGTTGTGTTCACAGCGGACATACACAGCCGATAAGGTCCTGGTAATGATGGCATTAACATAACCCCATGCTTTATTCTGAAAAGATTCATGTGTTATGTATTTTCTGTAAGAAACTTATATAGCGGATTTTTTTTTTTTTTTTGCAAAGACTAAGTTAACGGAAACTGTAGGAGCCTCTCTGAATTAATTTTCAAGTTTTACAAACCGATGTTATTCCCACCATGAAATAAATATCCACCCTTGGTGCACACAATTTAGCAGAGAAGGATCGGAACACACTAAGATCCCTTTCCTCAGGTAAGGGTTTCAATACTGTTTAAAGCATTCAGAGTCATCAAATGGTGCAGTGAACACAGCCTTCCTAACAAGCCCATCAGCACCTACTTTGTTTTTTTTTTTTTTTTTAATAATGATTTTTTATTATATTATGTTAGTCACCATACAGTACATCCCCGGTTTCCGATGTAAAGCTCTCAGCACCTACTTTGTAAGCAGTAGGCCTCCACCTGAAGACAGGTAGTAAATAAGAGATCTGTGAGGAGGACACTCACCTCCTCTTTGTCACTCTGACGGAGGTGGTTGCAGCGATCCAGGAAACAGTGCCCGCCCATGATCCACTCCTTTTGGACGAGGCTCTGGAAACCAACCCTGGTTCTGCAGTGGGGGTCCATCATCACTTGCACCAGAGAGGAAAGGAGGCAGCAGAGGTCGGAAGCGTTCTCCTCTGGGAGGGGCCCCAGCACCAGTACAAAGAGGCAGAAGAGTGTGAAGTTATTAAAAGCCGCCCAGAGCGTTTGCTCTTGCACAGTTTATGGCAGGGTTCCCCAAACCAAAGTCCGCCTGCTAACTGACAGTCAAGCCCTACTTTCCTGAAGGAGAGGGCCAGGGGGAAACAGGGCAGTGTTTTCAGACTGAGAGACAAGCTGCTTCTGGCCAGTCTCGTACAGGTTCCAGCCTACTCTGGCACTAAGCATGGATGTGCTTACTGAATGCATGAAACGCGGCATGCCAAGTCCACTGTCAGCACGTGGGCATCCCGGCGTGCCACACGAGGGCAGAGCCATACCCATGACGGCGGCCTGCTGGGCTTCACAGACCTACTTCAAACCTCTTCCGGCTGCTGTGTCAAAGCAAAAGTCCTCACTGGACCCACTGTTCCCCGGCTCGGCTGCCTCTCAGAGTCACCTCGGAGCTCCTTTCCTGCACTCCCTCTGCTCTGGAGGAAGTATGGTATCTCTGGACTCCCTTATTCCCAGCTCCACAGCTCTTTCTGTTTCTATCTGAGAGCACGGAGGTGCCTGCTTCCCTCTGTCTAGCCTGGAGGAGAAACTCTCCTCAGTCTACTACCACATGCCCACCCTCAGAGCACACCGTACAAGACCTGTACGACAAAAATTCCGTTCATACACTTGTTTAGCATTTAGGACTCACAGCAAATAAGAGCACACATGACCATCCATACATCTGCCTTAGAGTTTTCAGATCCTAAAAGTTAGGGCCTACATCCTCATGGTTTCCCCTTTACACAAAGAAGTGCAACTTAAGCTGCTATTTAAAAATGCCCGTGAGGATGACGGTGCTAGGAGCGGCGCAGGGAGAGAAACTTGAGAATGAATTCTAAGTAGGTGGGTGTTTCCACCATGAAAACTCTCATTCTGATCCTGTAACCATGAGGCACTACAGGTCCAGGCTTAGGCTTGAGCTTCTGTTTCTCTCCCAGGAGACAAGTCTCAACTACGGGAACACATGGACTTCAAAGAAACAGTTTTGTCTATGGCGTGCTACCAGTTTTTGAAACAAGTTTCATTTTTAAGGGAATCTTCCTTCTTGCATCTGAAGGATATTAATAGTACATGTGTGGGTAACAGGAAGAGGGGCTAGAAAAGGAGATTTCAGATGAGACAACTCAGTCGTCCATCTGGGAGCGAGTGACTTCTCACACCTCAAAGATCCAGATTTCATTTTATGCAACTCTGACTAGTGCCGTCTGTCTGGCCCTGGGTACTTCTGCCTCTTAGACCCCAATCTACCCCCTCCTCCCTTGCACCAGTTACTCAGTACTCCTCTGCCACTGGTCTTAGGTCTTTTTCAATAACACGCTTACATCAACTCTCTCATTAGGCTGTAAACTTCTAGAAGGCAGAAGTATACAGCTCTGCACATGGTAGGTGCTCAATAAATGTATTCAAATTGAAGTCAGTGAGCCAGTATCAGGTGGTACAGAAGCCCCAGTCAGACACATTTTCCAGCCTGCCCAAAGAGGCTAAATTTCAGCAGTCATAGAGCGCATCAGAGCAATGGTAAAAGCTTCAGGGTATGAAAGTGTGAGATGGTCTACTGAATTGGAAGTGCAGGTCTATAAGAAGTTTAAAATATTCTAAACAGCAAACGTAATATTTTGGCTCAGATCTAACCAATTTCAGCAACAACCTTTAAAAAAAAAAGCAGTTTACACCTGTTTTTACACATTCTGAATGTTCATGTCCTATTGGCAAGTGTAGCAAGTTAAGCCCACTGAGGAAAAGGAAATCATGACCCACAAAGTTTCTATGGCAACTGCACAAGGTTGTCAAACACAAAGGTATAAAAATAACAATTAAACCATCTATGCGTTTCTTTATATAAAAGGAATTATCAAAAGGTTTTAACTTTAACCAAACTGAGTTAATATAAAACAAAATCCAAAGCACTGGAAATGTGAGCTTTGGTGAAGATACCAAACAATTCCTTCTTGGGCTGCAAATAGATCTGCCAAGTTCTAAATGAAGGATTTATTTTTAAACTATAACACTGACCTCAAACGCAAAGCATTCCAAGGTCAGGGTAGAAAAGAATGGGAAGGATTTCTACACTAGCTCACTCCTTTTATAAGACAATTCCATAAAGCTGCGTATACAGAAATTGAATCTCCAGTGAAGGAAAATGAAAACCACTCTTTGCGCTTTAAATATATTACCTAAAAGAAGAACGTTCATGTTTTGTGCTTCTAGACATTCTGTAATCTCTATTGCTTTTTTCAGGCAACGTCTAAATTGGAAAGAGACAAGAAAAGGGGCGTTAGTTCCTGAGGTTGGTATCAAAACGAGGAGAAGTTTAGAGACAGAAAACTGAAAACTAATGGAAACGATCTCATTTGTTTTTCCACTTGAAATCCTCCAGTAAAGAAGCAAATTACCATTTACACTATTCAGGTACTGCAAGACATTCATTTGCCAATTAGAAACTGAAAAATTTCAGAAGGGAATCCCAAAACTGATGTTAAAACATTCCTAGATGACTTCTAAACTATAAACTCTTATTGAGAACTCATGCCTGAGTCTGGCCCGAGTCTAGTAAGAGCCGCCAATGCCCACATCAGAAACTGTGCTGCACGCCCACATCATTTAATTCAAGGTCACTTGCCAGGCGCGCCAGTGTGGCTGACAAGATTCAGTATGCCCAGAAATCCCTTTTGTCTCTGTATACACTATCCCTTTCACAGCTTTGACTGTTCTCTACTTATAACTAGGGGCTTCACAACGCTGTTCCCTGCCTGCAGGGGCGCCTCTCCTGGCCGACTCTTCATTTGGCTCTCTGCCCACCCCACATAACGAAGGGTTCTTTTCTGTATGACATTTATCACTGTTTGCAATTATACATTCAAATTATGGGACATGTGGCAGGCTCTTCAAAATGTATTTGTTAATAAGGGTTTGGAGGGCTGAGGCTCCGTTCCAGAAACCTCACTGGCAGAACTGAGAGAGATGCTGTGCCAGGTCAAGGGAAGAATTCTTCTCTTTCCTCAAAAGACTCCTAGGGTCAGAGCTATTCTCACACCCCTGATCATTTCTGTTCTGTGCCTCGCTTTGCCCTCTCCTTTACTTAATAGCAACTGAGAGGAGCTATTCAAAATATGAAGTAGGGAAGGGAATATAATTCTGTCTCTGGGGCTCTCAACCTAATTCCAAAACCCAAAACTACTAATTGAGATTAACCATAAAGTTATGAAAAAAAGGGGGGCACCTGGGTGGCTCAGTCGGTTAAGCATCTGCCTTTAGCTCAGTTTATGATCCCAGGGTCCTGGGATTGTGCCCTGAAATCATTTTTAAATAGGGAATATACAAACGAGACACATAATTCAAAAAGGTATTTAGTAAAAAGTCAGTATCCCTCCCCTTCGCAACCCGGGTTCCTGCTCAGAGGCTGGCACTGCTGCCTCAGTTAGGATCTTGGGTTGCCACGCCCCCTTTTCTGCAGCCTTTCAATGTCTAGTCTAGAGCCGACAGAGATCTCTTTCTGAGCAGGTAGCATGTCTATAAATTCAGATCAAATGTGCACAGAATACATAACATGTAAAATCCAGCTGAGTCCTGAATAGAACATGTGATCCAAGAACAGTTAATGGTTAAATTATTTGTCAATTTGTTTTACTACTTTGAATTAGAGAACTATAAAATTCATGAGCAAAAGAATGGCTTGAAATACCTGATTATGTCAAGCCAGCTGCTGCTTTCCAACAGAGAAAACCATTTTATATCTGTGTCCCAAAATTCGGTACTATTATCTGAAAAAGGAAAAAAGAGTAAGAAGTCAGATCACTGTTCTCTTCCACATCTGCCACCAAAAATCTGTGCTACTCAAGTGTGCCGTTCAGAGAGTCAGTCCTGGGCCTGAAGCAGACTCCAAGCACAGATCTCCACTAGCAAGCAATGGACATTTCCAGACTTCAGCTGAAATGGTGTCTGAACTATAAGCCCCTGGAAGGGGGGTGGCAGTCAAAAATGGATTTTTTAGATTTTTATTGCTCAAATAAAAAGTGCCCCACAGTATGTATAAAAAGTCACAGACCACCTTTTAACTTAACAAGGAGAGTAACATGTTTTACTCAGAAATGGTCAGCTCCCAGGCTATACTGTTCCTAGTAGTGGAAAACGCAACAGGATACATTCTGATGCCGGGCAGCCCAAAGCGGGAGACCTGGCTTCTGCTGGAATCCTAAATACATGAACACATTCTCCTTCCTCACTTCTACACCATCCCCCCACCCACCTTGATACAGAGAGCCCTGCATTTCATGGATATCTAAGACATGTCAAAGTCACAAACTCAAATCAGTGATAAGGCAGACACCTCTGCAAGTCCTGGAAGATGAGAACGGAAGTGCAGAATCACAGTCCTGCAACAACTAGTGCAGTGGAGACTGTACTTCAGGGGTCATTTCTACCATTTGTTACTAGAGAAGTTCCTCGGAACGCGCCGAGTACCCAAAATTTAAGATCTGCAAAAAACCCCAAAAAAACGAAAAACAACAAACTAGTGCAGTGTATCACTCTCCACCAGGTCCCTGCTTTTTATAAATCTATTTTATAACACACAACAGAGTGTATTCTCCTTAGAGGTGGATACTGTTGTGTCCCTGGGTGTCATATTCACCTTTATCTCAAATGCCTCCATAGTCAGTGAGTTTAGTGGAAACTCCACAAACGTCAGCTGAATGAATGAATCCTAAATTAGTTGGCTAAAAAGTCCAAGTTAGGAAAAATTACATGTAAGGGTGACCAATTTCAAATGGTAATACAAACTCTGAAGAATGAGGAGAATAGATACCTGAACTGGTTAGACTGGATTCAAGTCCTAAACTGTTCATAGTGGGCAGCCTGGGTAGGGAAGTGGGGGAGGCTGGAATGCACATATTTCATTTCCTACTTTGTCCATTTCTTCTTAATCAGAAAAGAAAAAAGATATTTCCTCTTGGGGCGGGGGCGGGGAGGTCCATTCAATAAGCCACCAACGAAAACAAACAGACCATTCATTTTCTAAATCACTGTGAGCAAGCCAATGACACTGGTAACACTGGCATTGCACGTTCCCACAACTTTTAAGGGAAGAAGTCCCAGTGTTCACATCTGGGCAACTGGGGTGCTGGGGACAGAGAGAAGAGGAGGGGTGGGCCTGTGTTCATGGTCACGAGAAGGGGCAGCGGGGCAAAAGCCTGGAGAAAAGTGAGGGGCGGACGTGGCAACGCCACGGGCCCTTGGCTGCCAGCCTGCCCCTTCCCTCCACGACATCAACCCTCATAGCCACGAGTCTCTGGTGCCAACAAAGCCCAGGGCAAAGGCACCAACTTTCACCTGATCCACGTGAAGTTTTTACTCAGCATTCTTCTCACCTATCAGAAAGAGCTGTTTAAATTTAGAGTATGCAGTCTGGATGTCCTGCAGCGACAGGAAGTTGCTTGACAGGTCTTCAGTTTTAACAATTTCATAGGGTGGCCTGTGGACAGTCTTGTAAATCCTAGGTATCAAAAAGTAATGTGAGATTAGAAGAGCAGATGTGAATTAGAAATAGCTTATTTGTCCTGAGCACTTACTATGTGCCCAGATCTGTGTGTGTAGGTATCTTCCATTTAATCCCTGCCGACAAAGTAGCCACTACAGGACTGCTGTCCCCAGTAGGCAGAGGTGGAAATGGAAGCGTGCAGAGCACTTCCCAGCCCAAGATTATGAAGATTATAAACTGACAGAGCCGTGATTTGAACCCAAGGAAATGTAACCTCAAAGTCGTCTTCTTTTCTGTTTTTAATTCATCCACTTGGGGTTTTTTTCTGCATTTTGAAAAATTTCAAATGTGTATTAAAGGACAGTGACATAGGCCATGACCTGGATTTGACCACTGTCAACACTATAGCCATCATGCCACTTCCCCCTAAATACTTTGGCATGCATCTCTAAATATAATGCGCTTGACATTTTTAATGATTACGTTATACTGACTCTTTCAAAGTTAACTTTTTTTAAAGTTTATTTTTTTCCAGTAATCTCTACTCCCAGTGTGGGGCTCGAACTCACAAGAGGGGCGTCCTCTACCATTTGAACCAGCCACATGACACTCCTTTCAAAATGATTAAAAACAACACTCTAGGGGCGCCTAGGTGGCTCAACCCGTTAGGTGTCTGCCTTCGGAGCAGGTCATGATCCCAGAGTTCCAGGATCAAGTCCTGCATCGGGCTCCCTGCTTAGCGGGGAGTCTGTTCTCTCTCTCTGCTCCTCTCCCACTTGTGCTTGCTCTCTCTCTCTCAAATAAATAAATAAAATCTTAAAAACAAACAAACAAAAACCCATCATTTTATGTGGTATTCCTGAGCACTAAGTTGTCAGCAGGTAAACAGGGGTGAACATACTATTAAGAGCTGCTCCTGGGGCACCTGGGTGGCTCAGTTGGTTAAGCGTCTGCCTTTGGCTCAGGTCATGATCCTGGGGTCCTGGGATCCAACCCTGCATCGGGCTCCCTGCTCAATGGGGAGCCTGCTTCTCTCTCTGCCTGCCGCTCCCCCCACTTGTGCTCACTTTCTCTCTCTCTTGCTCTACCTCAAATAAATAAAATCTTCAAAAAAAAAAAAAAAAAAAAAAAAGCTGTTCCCTGCTTCTGGGAAAACAAGAGCTGAGCTAGCCAGTAACAAAATGTAGAATAGTACTGACCCATCCAAGAAGCTCTTTTGGATTTGTAAAAGGCCATCATCCTGTTCTTTGGGCAGTGCTGACATTTTCAAAAGGGCACATCCATTGTGGCAGGACCAACACCATATCTGCAAAGGGGAATAAAGGTTTTTCAGCTATAACATACACAATCCAGCAGGAGACAGGTAAGCTTAGCATTTAAATTCATACAGGGAAATGTTTCACTTCAGTTAAGACATGGCTGGATGTATTCAATTTTGTGAAGCCAAAGAGTAGTTATGTACAGTGAAAAACACGGATTTAGTCTTAAAACAAAACAAACCAGGTCTAGATAGTCACACTCAGCCTTGCTTATGGTCTAATGTACATCTTTTGACGTGGCTTCAGTGTTGGGAGCCTAGACGATGGCGTCACCACCATTATCAGCACGGCAGATCTCACTAGAGCGCAGCTTACTCGCTCAGGCCTCTTATGTCAACTAACCCATTTGATTCTCAGTCACGTGCTGAGAAAGGTAAGATCCTTAACCCCATCAACAGCAAGAAACTGAGGCTTAGAGACTCCAAATAACCTCCTCAAGCTGCACTCCGAGTTGCAGCATTCCGACGAGGCCGAATGGCAAGCAGAGGGCAGCTCCTGTCACCAGAAAGTTCACACTAGAAAGAAGGGAAGCTGGCTATTCAACACAGAAGACCTGTACATGCAAGGCAGTGCGCTACGTAAAGACAATGGGAAAAGGGCTAAGACATGTGTCTATCTTCAAGGAGTTTATACTCTCAAAAGGGAAATACAATTACAAACATAATAAAAGGCAGGATGTGGTAAAGGAGAACAGAATTTCAAGGAACAAAGGGAAGGCAAAAGAGGAAGAAATCATATGAATGACCATTAGTGACAGGTTCAGGCATTCAGGCACTTTTCTGGCTACAGTGGGAGGTTTTGTTTGTTTGCTCTGTTTTGCAAGAATGAAAGGAAATGAGGACTGATCTTGGGACAAAGTAATCTGTCAGTACAGCCCAGCACGGAGTAGAGGGCAAGGCTGGTTGGGGCAGGTGAGTACAGTTATGGACTTTGAGCCCCATATAGGCCTAATTGAGGGGTGAGAATGGCTAGAGGCCAGCCACCGCTCTGCTAATAAGCGAGTCCTCAGCCTTAGCTCAAAGGTTAACCTAGAGAAGAAGGTGCCTTTTATAATTCTGCTACACAGAGATGGTACCTTTCACTACTCATCTGCAAGGAATGGTATAAACCATACACCAGCCATGATAGCAGCAGACGCTGGGGCCACAAGGTTCAAGAGAAGCACACAGTCCAGGTGACACTCTGAACTACACCTGGAAAGCCAGGAGGCGGAACTGGTTTGGGGTTTCAGGGGAAGAGGACAGAATCAGTCCTGGATGTATTAGGTGTCCAGTGCCAATAGGACACCCGTTCAGATATCCAGAAGGCACATTAGATGAGGGTTACAAGTTTAGGAGGGGAAGGCCAGACTGGGGTTGTGGACATGGCAGCTGGCTGCCAGCTGACATAGAAGAGATGATGACCCCACCCAGGGAGTGAGGACAGAGGAACACTGAACTGTCCTAGGGAATGCCAAAAAGCAATGATTCCCCTTCTCAGGACCAAGCCGTACTTTGACTCTTTAAGATTTAAAATGAGTTTGGAAGTGTTAGGACACTGAGACAAATCAAAGGGCCCTTTGCTGTCCTCCCTCTCCCTTTTCCAACGTACATGCTAAGCAATGTACAGAAACCAGCACAGTTTCTAGCCCTCTGCCAAGGGTGACGGTACTTTGAATGCCCAAGCAATCCTGTGTCCCTAGTTGGTGCAGCTAACTTGGATAAAGGGGAGAGACACTCTTAGCTATGACCAGGTGACAGGTTCTAAGAAATTATGTGTCCTTTATTCTTTTTCTCTCTTCTCCTGGAGTAGAAAGTGTTGACTCTTGGTGATATTCAGACGTTAATAACTTATTTTCTTTTGAGGGCACAACCACACTTATCTCATCTGAGGCAATTCCCTTACTGTTCTCTATTTAAAAAAATAAATAGAAAACAAGCAAAATTCTTAGTCAAAGACAGACTTCTCATTGGAATTTAACAAAAAGCATGTTTTCTCTTATTGTAATATGTGTAATTTCTGTGTCTTAGTAATAAATGTCTTGATAACAGACAAGAATCACGGCTTATTAATCTTGTTTAATTTTTAAAAAGGAGAGGGGAAATTATTAATTATTTGATACATCTTAAGGTATCTCCCTTAATAGAGCCCAAGACAGAGCTTTAGGGGAGTATCTACAACTGGACGCTAGAAAGCAGTGAAGAAGGAAGGAACTATTAAGGAGGTCAGAGGACCGAGAAAGCGCAGTGTGTCCAAAGCAAGACAAGAATTTAGAAACAAAAAAGGCCAAGACCATAATCAGTGTCAGAACTGCAGTACTAGTACAGGGGAGTGGGGAGGCACAAGGCCCGATGACTTCTGGAGGGTCTGTCTGTGGAGTAGGGGGTAAAAGTCACGGTGCGAGAAGAATTGAGACGAGAGTCAGGAGGGAAAATTAGTACAAGTCTTTAAAGATGTTTGTCAGTACTGGGAGGGAGCACAGGACAGCAGCTTAACTCTTTAACGAGGAGGTTCTTCACGTTAGGGGAGGCTTGAACGTGCCTTCAGGTAGAGTGGAACACCAGGAAAGATCCACGGGCGGGGGGAAGGCTGATGAAACAGGCGCCTGACAAAACAAGGGCAGATGAGATCAAGAGCCATCCAGCCGTTTAGATTCAGGAGAAGGAAACAGAAGCACAGAGAAAAACAATAGGAGGTGAAGGGGAAAGCCAAGGGAGGTCTTGTCACAGGTTGTCCAGGATCCACAGAAGGAGGGGAAACATCGTCTCTCAGTACAAAAGTTAAGAATGGAATTACAAACTTAAAGAGAATGAAGAAATGGCTTATACCAGCCCTAGGGAAGAATGATCCAAAAGGAGTTAAACAACAGACTGCTGAGCAGAAGAAAGGCCCAACCGAGGCAAGGTAACATATGGCTTTCATGTATCCCATTCAGTAACACTCTGCGGTTCAGTTTCAATGATCTTTAGCAATGTTCACTAGCCCTACAGGCCAAAAAAGATCAATACGCAGGGGTTGGAGAAGAGCAGAGGGTAGAGGAGGCCAAAGTCGCTAGAACGGCAGCAGGGATATGACTGAACCTACAAACGATGCAGGTCTTCACCGAAAATACGTAAAGGCAAGAAAAAACACACTAGCTGAAAGTCAGCGTAAAAAAGCACGGAGATATGGAAATGCTGCAACCGGAAAGTTGTAATGGTTGCACAACACTGTAAATACACTTAATGCCACTAATGGTAAATTTTATGTTATGTGTATTGAGAGCTCTGTGTTCCCTGGGTAAATGCATCAGTTCCATCTTGTATAATATTCCTCTGTTGTCCATTCATGCAAACTCCACTAACAACTTTCAGGACATATCTCCTTCCTATTGTTTCTATCAAAGTTATGTTGCTGGCTCCCCACTCAGGTCTCGTCAGAACATTTTCTACTTCTCTGCCTCAAGGCCTGGCTAGAACACAGTACCCAAATTTCAACGCTGGATGGAAAGGCAGCCTATTCGCACATGTGTAAACAATTCATCTTTGTTTCTTTCCAGAGAGCTCACCCTCTTTTCCTCGATTCATCTCTGAAAGGCTAAAGAATGAAGGCCGTCATTTTCATTCTTCTAAAACAGTGATTCTCAAAATGTATATAGACTGGGGGGGGTGCGGTCCCAAGACCCCTTCAGGTGGTCTGAGAATCCTAAGAGGTACTTGTCCTTTTCACTGTGTTGACATTTGCACAGATGGTGTCAAAGCCCTGGTGGGTCAAACTGCGGGTGCCTTTGCACTAGGCAAGGCACTGCTCCAGATGGCACTGATCATGACTGTATTCTTCGCGGCCACACGCTTGCAGGGAAAAAAAAGTTTTATTGAGAATGTCCTTAATGGAGGACCAAAAATTACTAGTTTTAGTAATCTTGACCATTACAGGTTAATATTCAATATTAGCACGCTTTATAAATGATGTGATGCAGTGGGAAGTAAGCACTGAAGTGTTTATCTTGAGAAAAAGCACTCATGTGACTGAGGTGAGAGGTGAGTTAGCTGCTCTCTTCAGGGAATTGAAAGAATAAGTGAGAGTCAAACACTGGGTGTTCATCCTCAAAAAAAGAATGAAG
This sequence comes from Ursus americanus, assembly GCF_024610735.1. NCBI lineage: Eukaryota > Metazoa > Chordata > Mammalia > Carnivora > Ursidae > Ursus > Ursus americanus. The sequence continues at coordinate 40,368,743 of NC_142141.1, read as the reverse complement.
TGACCCTATCACTTCAAGGAAGACAACTGACAAACTGTTGCAAATGATAAAAATTGAAGTTTCATGCAAAAATTAGAACTGTGGAAAACTAATCTCTGCCTCTAGCTAGCCAGCTTCCCAAAACAGATTTTTCCGAGGAGACAAGGGTGATGTTAATGAATGTGATTTTTATATAAGGAAACATGCTAATATTTGGACGCTCTGTATAACCCCATGAACCAACACTTTCCAAATGACCACTATATAAGGTCATAAAATCATGCATGTTTTAAGATCTATTCCAGGAGCGCCTGGGTGGCTCAGTCGTTAAGCGTCTGCCTTCGGCTCAGGGCGTGATCCTGGCATTCTGGGATCGAGCCCCGCATCAGGCTCCTCCGCTGGGAGCCTGCTTTTTCCTCTACCACTCCCCCTGCTTGTGTTCCCTCTCTCGCTAGCTGTCTTTCTCTCTCTCTCTTTCAAATAAATAAATAAAATCTTTAAAAAAAAAATCTATTCCAAGTACAAGACAGACCCCGTGGATTTTAATTTAGCAAAGAATGAAAAATTCATTGATTATGCTTTCAGATTCCTTATTGCAATTAACCTTGATGAAACCAACACTTCTCTCTCCTTTTTTTTTTTTTTTTGGTGTACCATCAAAGAACAATATTCTGAATTATCTGAAAAGGTAAACAAATATTCCTCCCTTTCCCAAATATAGATCTGAGGCTGGATTTTCTTCATGTACTTCAACCAAACCCTAACATACTACAGCAGACTAAATGAAAGAGGCAGATGTAAGAATCCACTGGTTTTCTATTTTTAAAAATGTAAACACTGCTATTATTACATGTTTTTATTTGTTTTGAACAATAGTTTTCACAAAAAATATGTTATTTACACTAACATGTGATGTTTATTGCTAAAATAAAATTTTTGTTTTAATTTTTCATATGGCAAATATCAAACAATATAATCCAGATGAACGAAAAGTCTTTGAAATCCTCAATAACTTTTTAGAGTAGAGTGTTGAGTTCAGAAAGTATGAGAACCACTGCTCTCAATCAAAGGTTACAAACTAGTGGGCATGAGCCAACTCTAGCCCAAAGACCTATTTTTTAAACATCTGAATCAGTTGCATACATTTAGAAATTGGGGAAAATCACAACTCACACAAAAATCGCTGTCTCTGACTTCTGAGAAATCAGGATATCTGGCAAGACCAGGCCCATATATCCACATGGCACAAACCAGCTGGCAGAGAAAGCAGCCTTCCCTTTAACTCAGGTGGACGGTCTCTGATTCACTGCAAAGCCCATGCTCATTACCTGCCCTGCCTACATGGGCTTCTGGGCATGGGACCCCTGATTAAACATCTCGCCTCCCATACAGGAGTGACCTTTTTCGTGAACAAGCCATGTGCACAGTACAGCATTTATCTGTAATACTCATTCCTTACTAAATTCCCTGAAGGCTTGGCAACCCCAACCACCAATTAGAAACTGGAGTAACTGCCAGAGTCTTGCTTTCTTTGATCAGTGACACATTAAATATGGCTCCCATCCCAGTCTATTCTGTGAAAACTAAGTAAACTCTCCATGTTGTCTCTGGGGGAAAACATGGACATACCCACTCAAAAATCAATAGTGGGGCCAAAAAGAATCTTAAACCCTACTACCCTCAGAGTGGGGGGACTCAGCCTCAAAATGATTTCAGGTGTAAAATCAGGCTGGCTTTCAACACTAGGCAGATCTGTAATCCTCTTTAATCCCTAAGATGCTTCTACTAAAAAGTCTACTGCATCTGTGAAAACTTTAGAGCTGTCCCAGGGAGTCTCATGTCTGAGAGACTCTTTTAGTGATCCCCTGAGATATTTCTGGATCACTTTTGGATGGAGGACTAAAGCCAAGGGCTTTAAATAGAATAATTTGCCAGAATGGGCTGATGAGCAACCCATGGCTATTACGGTTTCCAGATGTACTTACTGGTATGCCACGACCCTGAAAGCATCGCACATCCTCTTCGGGAAGAGGGGTGGGGACAACAAAGTATGCTGGCAATCTAGAAGAAAGAGATGTCATCAGTTTTAGTACTGGAGTAATTCACTAAATATGAAAGCTCAACTTTAATAAACTGAGGAAGCGAAACAGAGTGGTAGGACATGAACCTTATTTCCTCTTAAGAAGAACAAGCGCAGATGAACTATCTCTGGCCAAATCAGTTGGGACTCTGGGTTCAAATCCCAGCTCTGCCCCTAATTCTGTGTGACCCTAAGTAAGCTACCTCACTTCTCTGGGTCTGTTTCCTCATCCATGAAATGAGGGGACTGGAACATATGATACATATAAGCATATGAATTCCAAAATTGGGAGTGATCTTTCTCATCACGTAGTGGCAATTAAGCACCCATGTTTTCAGTCAGACTAATATAAAAACCAATAGTTACAATGACTGCTGCCTAGACATTTTATCAAGCATTCTGATAACACTTAAGTGCTTCCTGTATGCCACACTTGAATTTCTTAATACAAATTATTCATTTTATCCTCCCGACAACTCTATGAGGTATGTACTACTATTATTCCATTTCACAGATAGAGAAACAGACAGCACCACTAAGGCCCTTCACAAGTTATACAACTAGTAAGCATTAGTAGAGCTATGACCTGACCCCAACCAGTATGAGTTCAGTTTCTATATGAGAAAATTTAGGTTCTAAAAATAACTTGTTAAGTGGTAGGAAGTGGGCAAGTTAGGTTTGCAGAGTTGCAAAGATCAGAGATATACAGAGACACCACCTCTTCCTCTAGTTAGCAAATACATCACTGTGGACTGGAAAACCCTTTCACCCAAAGAGCCTGAAATAAAGCTCCAGGGGAAATTAGAAGGTGTCTATGGTGTAAGAACTACAATGGAAAATAGTCAGATGGCACCCGTATGCATACTGCATGTTTGAAATAAGTCCTGTAAGTATCAGGTGATGGGTGGGACAGATGGACTTTCTAGGTTGAAGAGGCTGGAATTTGAATGTGATCAAGTCCCTACATTTAATCAATCCATAGGGAATGGAACACCATTTTAAACACCAGCAAAATCCAGATTATAGGAAACAATCAGAAAATAGCCTGGTTTCTTAAAATAAATTGCAAGAAAATAATGGTGGGAGGATCTACAGATTAAGAGGCTTGAGAAACCTACCAATCAATTACAAGATATCAACCTCATTGAATCTCCACTAATGATAAAATGGATAAAAAGATGAAAAATTGTTCTAAAAATTTATAAAAACAATGGGGAAATTTCTGAACACTAACTTATGTTACTGAATGATATTGAGGGTTTTTATGTTAAATTTGAAAAGTGTGATAATGGTTTTATGGTTATATTTATAAAAAAGTCCTTAATTGTTAGAGATGTACACCAAAAAATTCATGAATGAAATGTGAGAAGGTCTGGGATTTATTTCAAAATAATCCAAGGGAAGCACAGAGAAAATAGGATTAGGCATGAGTTAATAAGTGTTGAAGGGGGGTGATGGGTAAAAGGGAATTCTCATATTCTCTTTTCTTTCATACTGCTTTAAATTTTCCATTAAAAAAATCTTACGGGTAATTAAAAAGAAAAAGCTCTCATTATATTATAACGTAGAATCAGGTTTGGAAAACACTGGTCAAGGACAAGATACTTCAAACCATGAAAACTGTTAAGAATCATTTGGCTTTTGAAGTTTGATGTGTCGAGAATATTTTCTTATAAGTCAGCTTTAATGCACAGGTGGTAAGGTATCCTTTCTTCAGGTGTTATCACTGAAGTAAACAAACAACCCCCCCACACCGGAAAACATCTCTTCACAAATCAATGAACTCAGGCTGCCCATTAAAATCACATAGGAAGATTAAAAACCTCCCTATGTCCAGGCTTCCCCCCCCCCCGAGAACTATTAAGTATCAGAAGCTTGAACAAAGCTCCAAAGCTCCCCGTGTACAAGGAGGATAACAGCTGTTGTTCTAGAAGATCCTGCTACTCCAAGTATGTGGCAGCATCACCTGGAGAGCACATATCTCCAGCTGAACCTCGCACCCACTGAATCACCATCTGCATGTAAATCCCGGGGTGACTGAGGAAGCAGCGGGGCTCCAGCTGGCCACTTACCAACAGAGCACAGCTTCTCAGCCTTCACAGGAGAGCTACCTGTGGGAGTGGGTTTAGCCCTGAGTCTCTGCTCCTTCCCCAGAGGCTCATTCTACAGAGGGGGGGGGGGGGGGGCGGGCACAAGGTTTTAAAAAATTTGCATGTCTTTCCCTACTAGTACTAGTGAGGTTAAATTTTTTATCATGTTGGTTAGCCGGTAAATTTTCTCTTACAAAGAGTCTTTCATCAAAGGGGGGGAAATGTCAGAACCAAGTGTGTTAGCATATGTAGCATGCAGTGGCTCCAGAAAGGAGGTTGCACAGAGATGGGACAGCTCTGCACCAATGCGGGGAGTCTGAGATGTCCTCTCTTGTCCCAATGAGCTACTAGGAGGTTCCACTGTGAGGCTCCCGATGTCCACAAACAGCTAACCCTTCCTCCTTGGAGAACAGTCATTGTATTCGTCAGGATGAGCTTTCAAACACAAAGTCAACAGCCTTTCCAAATACAGGAGAACTTTATTATTGAAGGAAAGTTGTCTGATTCACTCAGGCAAAGCCTTCGTGAGGGTGAGGAAACCCTCAGAAGGACAACAGCGGGGCAACAATGTCTTCCTGGGGCAGCGTCAGTTCACAGGCTCCATTGCGTGACACACGCCCCACAAGGTAATGGACCTTCTGGTACCTTGACAGGAAGGCAGGATGAGAGAAAAAGGCTTTTCAGGAGAAGACTGGTACTACAATAGCCAGCTCTGACCTTGGGAGAAGATGAAGTAGAACCTCAGTTTCCTATCCTAACTGACTGGACTGCGCGCTGACTACTGAAGGAAGGGCTTTCATTAATTTACTCATTCTGTTTCCTATTTATTGAGTGCTTTTAAAACCAGGAACTGTACTTGGTACTGAGGATATGATGAGAAAAAAAGTGTCCTTGATTCTCCAGAGCTGACAGGTTGCAGAAATAAACATTTCCAAATGGTGACACAGATAAAAATAAACTGTAGGAAGTGCTGTGAGGACAGGCATGAGCACAAAGAAAGCTCTCACTGAGACCTGACCTAGTCTTGGGCAGGCTCCCTATGAAAGTACCACCTGAGCTAAGATCTGACAAGTCAGATGGAAGCAACCACCCTTGTGCTGCTAAGAGCAAAAGGAGCATCCCAGACAGGAGATCACGCAAGCAAGGCCTATGGCAGGGGGTCAGTATGGTCAGAGGAGGGTACAGAGGGGAGTCGGGCAGGAGTCAAACCATGAAGGGCCTTGTAGACACAGAGAATGGATGCTAGGGGACCAGAGTGGGTGGCAGAGATCATATAGGCAGCACCCCAGTGATCCAGGTGAGAAACAAAGCACAGCTTGCCCTGTATCTTCTCCAAGGGACAGAAAAGGGTGAGGGGATTGTGTACATGGCTGGGCCTGTCCAAGTGGTGTGTTGTGTGCGCGGAGTGCTCCCAGCACTAAAATCTTGCCAAGGCTCCATTTTCCCTGCTAACCACTAAATAAAAGCTTCCCTCCCACAGGGCGCCTGGGTAGTTCAGTCGGTTGGGCGTCTGATTCTTGGTTTCAGCTCAGGTCATGATCTCATGGGTCCTGGGATCAAGCCCCACTTCAGGCTCCAAACTCAGTGTGGAGTGTCTGCTTGAAGATTCTCTCCCTCTCACACACTCGTTCACACTTGTGCTCTCTCTGAAATAAATAAACCTTTAAAACCTTCCTCCCCACCTGCCTCTTCTACCAGATATATTTTTGATGTGCTGACAACTACGCAAACACCAAAGAATTTAATCAGTATGTGGCAGGATTTTTTAAGAACAATTCTGGGAATGGGAATGCCTTTTCAGTGTCAATACCATACTACAAACTATCACCTCCTAGGTGCAGGGGTTTCTAACCTCTTTCCGAGCAAGAGCTAGCTTTCCCTTTTCAAGCTCTGTGACTGGGAACGAGGAGAGGAGAAGAGCAGGAATGGGGGCATGACATTTGCTCTGCAGGCCCCTCCCACTGTCATTCCAGGTTGTGCTGTCAGGAGAGCTAAGTTTATAAATGTTTGAGACTGGGGGTGCCTGGGTGGTTTAGTCGGTTAAGTGTCTGCCTTCGGCTCAGGTCATGATGCCAGGGTCCTGGGATCGAGCCCCTCATTAGGCTCCTTGCTCAGCAGGGAGACTGCTTCTCCCTTTCCCTCTGCCTGTCACTCCCCCTGCTTATACTCTCTCTGTCAAATAAATAAATAAAATGTCTTTTAAAAAGAAATACTGGGGCGCCTGGGTGGCTCAGTCATTAAGTGTCTGCCTTCGGCTCAGGTCAGGGGCTCCCTGCTCAGCAGGAAGCCTGCATCTCCCTCTCCCACTTCCCCTGCTTGTGTTCCCTCTCTCGCTGCCTCTCTCTCTGTCAAATAAATAAATAAAATCTAAAAAAAAAAAAAGAAAAGAAATACAAATTTTATAAAATTGCTAGCAGGGTATTGGGAGTATGCTCCAAAATGAGAAGATTCAAAGCTTCTAAAAAAGGATTATGCACAGGTGCCTGGGTAGCACAGTTGGTTAAGTGTCCCACTCTTGGTTTTCGTTAGGTCATGATCTCAGGGTTTTGAGAACAAGCCTTGTGTCATCGGGCACAGCGCTGTGGGGAAGTCTGCTTGAGATTCTCTCCCTCTGCTTCTCCTGCTCCTGCATACATGTGTGCTCTCTCTCAAATAAACAAATCTTTAAAAAAAAAAAAAGGATTATGCAGAGTCATCCTTTAAAAATGTAGGTCAGGGGTGCCTGGGTGGCTCAGATGGTTAAGCATCTGCCTTCGGCTCAGGTCATGATCCCAGGGTTCTGGGATCAAGCCCCACACTGGGGCCCTGCTTGGTGGGGAGTCTGCTTCTCCCTCTACTGTTCCCTCTGCTTGTGCTCTCACTCTGTCGAATAAATAAAATCTTTAAAAAATCTATAAAATAAAAATGTAGGTCTGATCACATCACCTCTCTAGCCCCTGGACTCCTTGCTGTTCCTCACAGAAGCCAGACAACACTCCATCTCAGGGTCTTTGCCTCTACTGTCCCCTGTGCCTGACCAGCCCTCTCCACCAACACCTCCAGCACTCCCCAGCCCCTGTGATCTATTTTTCTCCATAGTACTTATTAGCATTTTTTTTTCTTAAAGATTTTATTTATTTATTTGACAGAGAGAGAGAGAGACAGCTAGCGAGAGAGGGAACACAAGCAGGGGGAGTGGGAGAGAAAGAAGCAGGCTCCCAGCGGAGCAGGGAGCCCAATGCGGGGCTCGATCCCAGAACCCTGGGATCACACCCTGAGCCAAAGGCAGATGCTTAATGACTGAGCCACCCAGGCACCCCTACTTATTACCTTTTAATACTCTGTAATCATTCATTTATTCTATCATTGTTTTCCTCCCACTAGAGTGAAAGTTTCAGGAGGGCAGGAATTTTTAGGCTCTTTGTTTACTGCTATATATCCAGCAGCCAGGGCCTGGTGCACAGTGGCCACTCAAAGTTGTTTTTTTTTTTAAGATTTACCCATTTATTTGAGAGAGAGAGAGAGAGAGAGAGAGAGAAAGAGTGCACACACAGGGGGAAGGACAGAGGGGAGAGAGAGAAGCAGGCTCCTCACTGAGCACGGAGACTGATGCGGGGCTCAATCCCACGACCCAAGATCATGACCTGAGCCAAAACCAAGAGTTGCATGCCTAACCGACTATGCCACTCAGGCGCCCCACCGAAGACTTTTATTGAATAAATGAAGTGCTAAGAACAGGAAAGCAAATACACAATATAAATTCAAAACTGCCTCTAATAGTTTTATACTTAGACTCCAGATACAATGGGGAAAAAAAGGGCACAAATTCACTTTTTAAGGGACATCTTAAGGGTTTCTTAAGCATAGTATCAAAGTGGAAAACGTGGACCCCTCCTATGCTGCTGAGAGTGTCAATGGTGCAGCCACTGCGGAAAATAGTCTGGCAGTTCCTCAGACAGTTAAACACAGAGTTACTATACGACCCAGCAATTCTACTCCTAGGAATACACACACACACACACGCGCACACGCACATGCACATGCACACACACACACATACACGAGAACTGGAAATCTAAAACCTTGGAAACAAATGTTCATAGCAGCATTATTCATAATAGACTATCCACTGATGAATGGATAAATACAATGTGATCCAGCCATAGCATGGAATGTTATTCAGCAATAAAAAAGAATAGAACACTGACACATGCTACGACATGGATGAACCTCGGCAATATCATGCTAAGTGAAGAAGCCAAGCATTAAGACCACTTATTATTCTATTTATATGACATCTTGAGAATAAGCAAACTATGAAGACAGAAAGTAGATTAGAGGTTGCCTAGGGCTAGGGGTGCTGAGGGCACATGGGAAGCAACTAAGGGCGTCTGAAGTTTCTTCTGGGGCTGATGAAAGCGTTCTAAAATGGACTGTGGTGATGGTTGCACAACCCTGTGAATAGATTTCAAAATACTGTGTACTTCAGATGTGTGAATTATATGGCATGTGAATTCAACCTCAATAAAGCTGTTAGAAAAAAAAAAAAAGTAGAGCACTGAATGCTTACCTGTCACTGACTTTATAGCCTTCATTGACACTCACTGCTTTGTACTTGACATTGCCTTTGGTCCGCTCCAACTCCCAACACCAGTCCTTAAGTGTGTCAAACATTACAGTATGGTTCTTGGGATCGGTGGCTAACAAAACAAATTTAAAAAGACAAAATCTGGTCGTGAAGTACAGGTACTTTAATGACGTGAAACCCCAATTTCGTCCACTAAGCCCGTCTTTATCCAATACAGCAAGTTCACTGCTTATTTCTAACCTTGTTCCTTTTTTTTGTCATTAACTCAAAATTATGACTAAGGGTCTGTCTTTTTATACTGGAGGAAAGGAGGTGTTCTTGTTCCACTCCCTGCAAAAGTAATTTATAGTTCCATTTTCAATCATCTGACCATGAGATAATTTATATAACATAAAAGATCCTATGAAGCACTAGAAGACAGGGTTGGCACAGATGCTAAAATAATAAAATATTTTTAGCCCTACCAATATGTGCATAAGATGGCAAACTCATCTGAATAGCATGTAAGATCTCTGAATGTAAATCCTCCTTCAATTTGAAGATGCACTGCCAACAAGAGGATTTGCCGGTGTGACATAGTTACTAAAGGCCATCACCAGAGCAGACAGCTGCGGTGAGGGTCAGGGCTTGCTAGCAAGAACTGCACCATGGCCAGGGAGACTTCTGCCCCTTACCCTGCCCTGCTACTACCTGCTGGGGGAAATGTCCAGGAGCACTACGCTTGCAGCCCAGCAGATGTGTCCCTGGTCCTCCCCTAAGCCACAGAGCACTGGGTGACACGCACCAAAACAGTCTCGGCTATTTACACAAAGCAGTTAGTTCAAGCCCTTGTGCATCTCAAAAAAACCCAAGCATTTTGGGGAAAATAGTGTTTGATAAAACTCCCCCATGCTATTTTATGAAAATAAAACCAGATCACAGCACAAATGATAGTAAGAATAATGATTAAAACAGCAGTTAAGCTTATATAGCACTTGGTAAGTGTCAGGCACTGTTCTGAGCATACTACATTTTATTAACTCAATCTTCACAATCCTACAGGGTAGGTAATATTCCTCCATTTTACAGATGTGGTCCAGAAAGGTCAAGAAACTTGCCTAAGGTCACAGAGCTGAGGAATGTCAGAGCTGGAATCCAAACCCAAACAGCTGTAAAGGATTTCCAGAAAGTAACAAACACCAAAAAAATTTCCCCATGGACACAAATAATAGTAAGACTCCTATTCAAGAGCAGATCATTCTTTTAGCAACACAGGTAAGTCCTTCCCTAAAATGCCACATCACAGTATTCAGGACCTTTCAGCCAAAGCATTTTGTGAATTATCAAGCCAGAAAGTAAATGAAGATGTTCAGGCTGCAAAGCACCACCTCTACGAACGCCTACTAAACACAAAGCTAACTGGTCGATTAGCATCCATCAGTTACGACATTTACTTCTCAAAAAACTGGCGTTGGAAGGAGGATTAAAAAAAAAAGGGGAAATAGAATAAAAGGTGGCATATATCCTGGGCCTTGTGACACAAACAAAACAAAACACCACTAGGTGAAGAAACTGCCAGAGTCAATCAAGGTAAGGGTTTTGGAACACAGATCAACACAGTCTTGGGGAGCCAAGAAACTATCCCGAGTTTAGACCAAGAGTCAGGATATAAGGAAGAGGCAGAATTCCTAAAAATAGAGTATGATTTTTCAAATATAAACCCAATAGATGTTTATATAAATTAAAGTAATTCATAAATAAGTCATATTTTGTATCTCTCATATTGCAACAAGCTGTTGTAAGCCAATTACTCAGCATTTGCATGTATAGCTACAGTGAAAAGATCTGTCATTCACAAAGATGAACTTAATGAACTGATTTTATGTTTGATCTAACAGTAGAGCTAAGCATTATCTTAAGTTAGTGTAATTCTCTGAACATAATCCACCCTGAATAATATGCAGTTACACTTTCAATCAACCCTCACTTAATTGACTGCACCCTACATGCCATGCATTTAACAAACAGAGGCTTTAACACTGCTGGTTTTAAAACAAGAAAACAGATGCCCCAAGAATTTAGTGTCATCCCCCGGATCATACAGCTACTGAAGAGCTGGGCAAGAATTTGAACTCAACTGGGACAGACCCCAAAACTCACAGCTTTTCTACTAAGTCATCACAGTTTCCAAAATGCAAACTGTTCTCTCAGATAGCTACATCTCTGCACATGCTGATCCCGCTGTGCCCACCAGACACCTTAAAATACTCCTCTGTGCCCACCAGAGACCCCCACATCCTCCACTATCAGCTAGCCCACTGCCCACAGTGTGACCAGCCCCTCCACCACAGGACACATCTCTCAGCTGTCTCTGCCTGACTTGATGCTCGTAGAGGACAGGGATTTCGTCCTATTCACTTCCATCCCCAAGACCTGACCCACAGCCAGCATTCAAAAATGTTGACCAAATGAGCAGTTCAACTCTACACTCCAGAAAGCCCCACGTATGCTGTTAAACTAACATGCCACTTCCCTGATGGAAAGCACATAGCACACAGAGTCCTCAACATCAACCTGATGTTAAGATTGACCAGCGGAGTAAGTAAACAGACCAAGGAGAGAGATGGAGAGAAGGAGAAGACAGACATCTGTGGGAACACTGTACGATGCTAGGCAGTATTAATAGCTAATTCAAACGACCAAAGTTTCTTAGTTAAAAGATTGCTCCCTTTTTCAGTGAACTGAATGGAAAACATTTGGAATTTTAAATTATGTAAGCATACCTGCTTTCTGATGTGCTCTCTTATGTACAACGGTTCCATTTCCCCCAAAATATTTGCTACAGAGCATGCTCTGGTTGTTTAAAGGCTTTCTGGAATGCAAGACATTCTCCAGAGTGTTGTGAAATGAAATCAAATACATTAAAGTAGAAAAAAGAACCCCGGAACAAACAGGATTATTTTAAACTTCTCTGAATTTTATTTCTCTACAGTCTCACATTCCCTGTTATAGTATGTTGATTTTATCTTTCATAAGAAACAATCAAACCAATAATCCCTCACAAAAAAAGCAAATAAACCTAAAAGATAAGTTAGAGCAACAAAGATCACAGGAAAAAAAAAGAAACTTGGATGACTTTACCCAAGCAAGAGGCAATCAATTGCTAGGAAAGAGGAAAAAGAAACTCATGGATGGGTTTTTGCCTGCTAGTTTCAGGTAGGAATTTAAAGGGTCTGCTACCTGCAAATTAGAACCCAGAAGACACTCACCTGTATTGTTTTGTGCAGCAGTTGCATAGGAAAACAGAAATAATCTTTTAAGCAGTTTAGGAGCTTGAGTATGATGAATTATGCCACTGACAATCTAGAAAAGAACCAAACAATGGGTACAGTCATGCTTTTGGCAGATGAACACTGACTTATCTAGGCTTTCAGTCATGCTAATAGGCTCCTATGGGTAGCACGCTCTATGGTAAGGCTCTAAGGGCTCTATGGTAACTTTTGGAATAATGCCAAGTAAACAGAATATTAACAATTTTGTCACGTTTTCTAAGAGCTTTGAATTTCTAGGGAAATTTTAAAGATTTTTATTTATTTATTTACAGAGAGAGAGAGAGAGAGAGAGAGAACAGGAAAAGGAGCGGAGGGGAAAGAATCCCAAACAGACTCTGCACCAAGCACAGACCCCGAGGCAGGGCTTGATCCCATGACCCTGAGACCATGACATGAAACCAAGAGTTGGATGCTCAACTGACTAACCACCCTCACGTCCCTGAATTTCTAGGAAAATTAAAAAAAAAATTTTTTTTTAAATTTATCCATTCATTTGAGAGAATAAGAGCACATGCCTGTGGGGGGGGTTGGGGGGGTGGGAGGAAGGAGAGAGGGAGAGAGAGTCTTAAGCAGACTCACTGTGGAGCGCAACATGGGGCTTGATCTCACCACCCTGAGATTATGACCTGAGCCAAAGTGAAGAGTCGGGTGCCCAATCGAGTCAACCTGGTGCCCCCAATTTCTATGGAAATTTTTAAAACATAGTCTCATTCCTCTAAAACAAGGTGCTATAAAAACTTAAGTGCCATATTCAGATACTCTAAAAATCTTACACGTCAGAGACATAGGGCTAATATCAGATAATAACCAAGACACTTAGCTATTCTGATCCACTTGTGGCCTTTAAGACCTTCTTCTAGAAGATTAGAAAAAGAAATCAATCCATTGTGCTTTCTGCTTGAAGTTTCAATCAAAAGTATGTTTGGACAGATAACTAAAATCATCGTTCAAAATGAAGTTTCTGGCTTCTCAGGGACTTTCCCTACATACACCACTCTTTTCCTGCTCAGAATAGATACCGGAGTCATGTTTATTATTCTAACTGAACTACCACACTCCCTAAAAGAAAACCAAGGAGTTACCTGTAACTGTGTATAACTCAACTGTAGCCAAAACAACAGGTGAGCTGGCCTCTCTCCACATTTCCCCTGACGGATTTACCACAACAGTGGCAAGTTTGAGACCTTTAATAACTCAGTAAGATAAATCGTAGAAGTTACAGTGACCACTGTAACCAGTTCATCCAGTTATATATTTCGATTTGCTGCAGCAACCAGATTAAGTTTCCTTAGTATCCGAAATCATAGGCCTCATTTGGTAACTCGGCTTTACCGGTCTGCCCCACGTACCTCTTCCCCCTCCCACATACTTCCACGTATGAACTCCTCCATGCCAGGAGCTGGGAGTCTCTGCTACTATTTTTTCGAAAGCCTGTCAGATGTGGGAGAAGGAGCTGCCTCCTGACCCTGATTTATCACCTCCCACTCTTTAGAGGCTCCAGAAATAAAGCCATTACGAACTCTAGGATTAAACGTAGCATGTGCCAACATAATACACAGGCACACTTCACCAAATTCTCTCTCAATTCTAATCAAAGCGTGTGATTATAAACCAATTTCAACTTTACAGAGTGAAATGCTCCCCCTCCACCTTTGTGCAATATAAGCAAAAAGTAAGAGTTAGTGGTGACACCTGATGGGAAAGAAAACCTACATATACATGCAACTAGTTACCCTTTTGACTTCCTCTTCTTTTGTGTACCGCAGACCAAAGTGGAACACTCGCAGGTCTTTGCAGTGGATGATGAGTTTCTCAGGGTATTTCTTCAGTTGTCCAAAGAGAGGTTTCTTTTTCTCATCAAACACTACACATCGATGATGAAATCAAGAAGGGAAATCATGTTATAAGGCAAAAAGTTAAAGCTGAGGAAACAAGGTAGACTATTCACACCTCTCAAAAGTGAGAGGAAAGGTGCTATCTTCGAAGTAACTGTCAGCAGGGGCCCTGGCTCTCTGACAACCGGCAGCGTTCTTCATTCCTCTGGACAAGCTCAAAATGGATTGACTCCAGAAGCTAAGATTACAAAAGACGGAAGGGGGTCACTAGGGACATGCTGTCAAGACAGTCAAGTCCTGGGTTTATGGCCAGGGGCCCCTCCTGACATGTCCCCCCCCGCCCCAGAATTTGGACTGCACAGCACCTACTGGTGTTCGGATCATCGTAAAAGGCTACTGAATTTCTGAAAAAGCCCTTACTGCAAAAATATAGAAGTGAAGCAGAGAGAGGCTTGACCCTTAGCAGAAAAGACTCAGAGTGCAGTGCAACAAACCTTTATCAGATTAGTCTCTAGAGTAAAACCTACACACCTAACACGGACAGCCACAAGTATGATCTAGCCAATAATGTTCCAAATTCAAATGCAAGCTCTGCCAGCTAAGTGGCCTCAAATAAGCCACTTTACATCTCAATTTTCTCACCCATAAAACTGATTTAAACAAAGTAAATATGTAAAGAAATTTTAGTAAACTGTAAAAGACCATAGAAATATTATTATCAACTATACTTTCTTTTATTTTTTTTTATTTTTTTTTATTTATTCATTCGACAGAGATAGAGACAGCCAGGGAGAGAGGGAACACAAGCAGGGGGAGTGGGAGAGGAAGAAACAGGCTCATAGCAGAGAAGCCTGATGTGGGGCTCGATCCCATAACGCTGGGATCATGCCCTGAGCCGAAGGCAGATGCTTAACCGCTGTGCCACCCAGGCGCCCCATCAACTATACTTTCAAAGGCTGGCATCACCCCAGTGGAAAAGATACCTACCTCCATAAATCTGATCAACGCAGTGGAGTGTGATGTCATTTTCTCCTATAACCTTATTCTTAAATTGGGTTTCCTAAAAGATTCAAAAGGAAACAACTGTGACTTCTTTCTATGCCCTATTATACATTTATAGGCAGAGCAAATCACCATTTTCCAATTGCACATTAGGAAATTAGAGAGGGGGTGGAAGAAATGGGTGATGGTTGTCAAAAGAGACAAACTTCTGGTTATGATAAACAAATCATGGGATGTAATGTAGAGCCTGGCGATTATAGTTAATAAAACTGTATCATACATTTGAAAGTTGCTAAGAAAGATCTCCTCATCACAAGGAAAACAAATTTGTAACTATATGAGATAAGAGAGGTTAACTAAACTTATTCTGGTAATCATTATGCAATACCTACATGTATCAAATCATTATGTTATACTCCTTAAAATAGTACTATGCTATGTTAATTATATCTCAATAAAACTGTGGGGAAAATTGAGTGTACACTCCAAAAAACAAACAGGGAAATGGAGCCAGCCACATTCTCTAGGAAAGGGATGATGACGTGTGCAAGGAAAGCTGGTAAGCACTTTATTTTTCAAACCCAAGCACGACATGCCGACATGCCGTTCCTGGGCTGCTCCCAGGCAAACCGGCCATGCCACAATCACTTGGAGAGGTTCGGATTTCTCTACACAAATGCAAACTGGTGAGTGACAGCTCCATGAAGCCAGGTTTAGGAAGAAAACACTGGAAGATTCAAGTTTCTGTGAACGCTGTCTGTATTTAGACAGGACGAGGAGCCAAGCCACTAGAGCAGACGGCAGCACAGAAGACCACACTCCACGGCAGCAAGGGTGGGCCGGGACAGCTGGGTTTGCATCAACATACAGCGCTCCCCAAGTAGTGTAGGCAGTCCTCTCCCTCACTCCACTAGCCCATTCTCCATAAGTAGGGACAAGTCTTACAAGGACACTGCGACTCAGGACAAAGCACCAAATTCAAGTGCTGCATTCAGCATCAGTTTCATAACCAAACTCAGTTCCTGAATTTGAGGGACAGCTCAGTATACAGAAAACATGGGGAACTAGTATATTTGGGGAGATGTGATTCCAATGAGTGATACATACTGTGCTGAAATACCAAAGAAAATAAGAACAAGTTGGCGTGACTTGAGGCACTTGAGGTGGGAATAGTCCCACCACTGAAAAGAGATCCCAGAGGATAGAGAGCAATCTAGTGGTGAGGACTTCTGCCTTTTGTGTTTAATGTGTGCTGGCGGGGAGGGGGAGGGGAGCAGAGTCATTGAGGAGCTGGGAAAAAAGACAATGGGGCCACAATTGCACTGCTCCCCTCAAACTCAGCCAAATGCAGCTCATACATACATCATTATCCAATGCAGATTCGTCATCGCCCAAGAAAGCAATCTTAAAGTCTGTGCAGACAAGTTTTCCATAGATCCCACGCTGACAGGAATCTTCCTGGACATACTTCAGCACTGTGCTGGCTTCACAGAGCAGCTGTTCACCTGATCGAAACCAAAACAAGTCCTCTTGAGAGTCCTCAGGGAACGTACAATTTGCAAACAGTAAAAGCTTCCCCAGCTCTAGTCCCAGGAAAGACAAACACATGATACACTGCAGCCCTTCAGAACTCTACACTTCCCAGCACAGCAGGAACTGCAAACCTGACGCACGAAGATGAAGCAGCGTGGGGACCGGGTAGGGGAAACCAAAATGGCTCAGATATACCTTCACACAGGGCACTTCCCTATCTTCTCGCTGTGAATAAGGAAAGCGTCCAATATGTGGAAATGATCTCAGCTACACTTGCAAGCACAGATATCAGTGTTCCTATTACTTGGGCCCAAGCACGCATTCCCCAGAAGTAATATCCTAAATGGGTGAAATTAGTGAGACTCTAGAACACCGAGCTCAGGCCCGCTTTGTGGGGAGAGTGGGCCATCATCTCTCACTCTGGACCCGCCGAGAAAAAGCGGGGTGCCTCCCCGGCCACAGAGCTTGCAGGCAGCTGCCTCAGACACAGAGGTGCAGCATGACCACATGCATTCTGGCTCCACAGACGCGTATGGGAGGAAAAGAGAGGTCAGAGGTTTGTAGGAAAAAAACGGTTTCCTCTCTTTCTTAGTTGAGGGTATTTCCTCTCAGTGTGTCACCTTTCCTGCTCCATCTGCAGGCGCCCAGCCTGCTCGAGCAGCTGTATTTCCTGGAGATAGAGAGGACTTCACAGTCAAGAAGATTAGGATTTCGGGATAGGTAAGCGCTCGCTGCTGCCTAGAAGCAGAATTTATGAGGGCTGGGCGTCTGGATAAGAGCAGAAAAAGGAGGAGATGGAAGATATAAAAAATCAAGTGCAAATATTTTGTAACAAAAAAGAAAAGGAATTTTCTTCCTTTTCAACAGACAACCATCTCCCCTTAGACTCTCCCTCTGGATATTATCTTCAGTGTCTCTGAATGTACTTTTTGGCTCAAAATTCACTTGATCTAACTTTCAACATGAAAATAAAGAAGAGTTTCAGACACTGAGGCTATCAAGGGATGCATATTATTGTGTATTTTTCCACCTCCCACGGGGTTAATTACTAAGGAAATACAGGAAGGTGGCTCAGTGACTAGGTCAGCCTCTAGAGGGACCACAGAGCTCGAAGAAAACAATGAATCGGGGCCTCGTTAGGGTTTAAGATAGTTCAGAAAAGGTGCTTCAACTAGTTCAAGGTGGAAGATTTGAAAATAAGGCTTCCTGTGCTTTCAACTCTTAGCATGAAACCGCTTTTAATAGTGTCTCCCCAAGACCAGGCAAGCCAGGTCAGGCCATGGCCGTGTGCTGGAGACTAGACACTGGCAGGCAGTGGCTAATACAACATCCCAGGCGGCTCTGCAAGTCGGCACGCCATCACTATCAGCTTGCGTGTGCAGAGACAGTCTCAAATCATGGGAGGTGGGAGCTGGAAAAAATCATGGTCTAGTCTGGGAAATGGAGGCAGCACACCTAGAAGAGACCACAGGTAATCCAGAGGATGAGAGAATGTGCGTAACACTAAGCTAAAAATGAAAGTATCAGGATCTGTGACCCAAGAAAAGGAAGGACAACATGGTATGTGCATTAAGGTTTAGGCCATTATTGATAAAAAACAAAACAAAACAAAAAACAAAACAAAACAAAAATAGATATATTTTTTTTCAAGTTTCAGGATCCTAATATATTTACCAAATAAGGTAGTTCAGTCAGAAATTTGTGCATATTCATATCCTCTCAATAAACAGTAGTACCAGAATGAGGCCTCTATTGCTTTGGGGAAATACACCTAAAAACTCTTATGAAAAAAAGCTATTGGGATTAGAAAAAATGGAAGAAGAACCGAATGTACAGCCCCCAGGGCAGCCCCACACATGGAAGGGGATACAACCACCAAGTAGTTTCTGTCTCTGAATTCAGGAATGATTAAAGCTTAACTTCAGGTATAGAGTCTCTCTGCCATCTCAAAAATATCCAACCAATTCAGACTCTCAGTGATGACCTCAGAGCAAAGCCCTGGCAGCAACTAGGGTCAGTAAACCCCAAGACTGCCTGGCTCTTACACTCAGATGCAGACGCAGAGACCACAGGTGAGGCCAGCTGACGCTTGCCTGGGGAGGCCTAGGCAGCTGTGCTAGTCCAGGGCAGCTGGACCTGGGCAGCAGGAGGAGTGTGTGGAATGTAAGGCTCTGTGGGGGACCAGCATTTTCCTGAGTGGGGACTAGAATACTAGATGCATCCAAGTATAGAGACCCAAAAAAGGCCTAATTTGCTTGTGAAGGAGGTGAATTTCTCAGGCTTATTTTCATCAGCTTGGGTGGAGGGGAAAACAAGAAAAATTCTTGGCAGATGTTATAATACTCAGACCTAAGTATGTAGTGACTGAACTAAAGACCTTGATATTTTTGTCCAACTCATCCCTATTATATGCTTTCTGGATGAAAACAAAGGAGTTTATATATAGCAATACTAGGGATGACATAATTTATCACTGGCTCTGAGTTGCACATAAGGTCTGAAGCTAACATGACCGTTACCTGGCAACAAGTGAAGAGTTACTTCCTTCTCTGTTACTTCCTTCTCATTTGTGTGAATTTCCTAAAAGAGAAGAATAAATGGTAATATTTTTCTTTGTTTAAGGGCTTAAAATGAATAACATAAAGTCATGCTTTCAGAATACACACTAAAACATCATATAACCTCAGGAGTTTTTTATTTGACAAGCTACTTTTTAAAAATGTATTTTTAACTAAAGGAAGACAGGAAATTCCAGCAAATTAGTTCAATGTACTGAACTATTTAGGATTGACAACTATTAGTTGTCCCCAGTGGAGGGGCAGGGATGGGCACTCCCTATCTAAAAGAACAAATGTTACATAGAAAGTAAGGTAGCTCCAACACAGAGAATGGGAGACATACCGCAGCACAACTCCCCTCTCCCTCCAGTGAGAACCAAGGATCTAAAACAAAAGATGATTATGTGTTCTTGAGAGAAAACAGACATATGTAAAGGGCATGAAGGTAAGAACAGGAAAATAGGAATGTGTCAAGTCAATACCAATCCATCTACTCTGTAGCATACCAAGATGCACTAAAGACAGATGGGAAAACATTCCAAATAACCTAAAACCCCAAGGCAGTGCAATGGGACACAATCACTTCTAATAAGGAATCAAGGCCAGGTTCTCTGTCACTGTTTCTCAATGAAAAGATCTTCTAATCCTTCATGTTGGGTTCACTGTTTTTTGGGTATTCAAAGATACTTAGCAATCCTTAAAGAACAAGTGGAACAAAGCAAAGGTCATAAATGGGTGTTAACATAACAAAAGGAGAGGCCTGGTGGGCCTCCTAAGGCAATATACCACACCATCTATTAAGTAGTCTTGCCAAAGTATCTACCCTCACTCGGCCTGGGTTTCTGTATCAATCTACCAATTTATAACAAACATTGGGACAGAGAAACATGTTAAATAACACCATGGGGATACAGCCAGTCAAATCTTCACTATGGAAAATTCTACACGGCACAACCAGCTTTGTTAACAAATAAAATCAGAATTTATTTTGTTTTGTTCTTTGGCATGAGGTTCTAGGTGGTAGGAATTTCCTCAAGTTGTGAATTCAGACTGAAACACTGACTACTGAAAGCTTGAAGTTGAAGAAGAAAATCATAGCTGTTTCAGAGAACCCATTTTTTAAAAAATATTTATATTTGAGATAGAGTGTGAGCACAAGCAGGGGGAGGGGCAGAGGGACAAGCAGACTCCCCACTGAGTGTGGAGGAGCCCCACGAGGGGGGGGGGGTTCAATCCCAGGACCCTGAGACCATGCATGACCTGAGCCAAAGTCAGGCACTTAACTGACTGAGTCACCCAGGCACCCCTCAGAGAACCCATTTTCAGCATGATGTACCTTAGAGATGGTTACAGTTTACATCCCAAAAGATGCCAATAAATCAAGTCCTTCTGAAGAGGCAGTGCTTCTTAGACTTGGGGAGTGTCACATCATCTGGGGATCTTGTTACCTCTGCAGGTGCTCATGCCTCACCTCAAGTGTAAGGAATCTGAGTGCTGGGGATCCAGCTGGGCTTTTGGTTTTGCAAAAAGCTCCCCAGATGATTCTGATGCATTGCTCTAGAAAGTGCATCTTGCATATAGAAATGCTATGAGTGTTGTGGTAATTTAGAAATTCTCATGGAGCTTTCATCGTTTGCCTTTGGCATGGAACTAAATTAAAGCACAATTATTTTTGACAGGTCTGTCATCATTCTCCAAGGAGATAGCAAAACTATTCATTAAATTCAATCAGCTGTTAGAAAACTAGTGATCATCCTGACTAGTGCTTAGAATTCAGGTCAAACACTGCAGCCAGTTTGAAGAGGACTAGCCCTACTATTATGTCTGCAGAAGTAGCATCTTCTAATGATAAAGAATTTATACTACTTAAAACTACCTACATCAATTCTTGAAATGGTTAGTGAAATTCTTTCTTTACATTCTATAAACAAAACAATCAGGAGACAGCTTTTAGGATTCTGTCCTACCGAAAACTCACTTTCCCCAGACAACTAGTCTCTGCTCCCCCAAGTTCCTGGAGTGAACCACCACCTCACCATCAAATGCCTGGGAAACGAACAGTGGTCCCTTGAAGAGCTAATCATTTTATGTCCCAAATTAATTTGGCTGAAGGTCTAAAAGAAGTTAACCAAGCTGGCTCTTAGACTACTTAAACTGTAACTTTGTAAATTTGGTAACAAATACGGTAAAGCAAAAAAGCTGTTCTGCAGAGAACGAGAACCATGAAAAGGTTATGTGGAGACAATAGCCCCCCTCCCCCAGACATAAAAACAACCATGGCCTGCACTCTCACAGTTTCCCAGGCTTTACTGAGGCCCAGCCACACCTTTGGCCCACAGTTCTGTGAATCACACCTGTATCCTTACAATAAATCCTCTTGTTCACCTACATTAGTTACAGTGGTTTCTGATTGTCATCAAGGGAATTACTGACTTAGGTCAATTGCATTAACAATGTAGAAACCATAAATGACTAGAATCACGTATTGCAACATGTCAATGTACAATATATCCAGGGCTATAGGATTAGGACCCATGTCAAGCTGCCACCTCACAAGTAAGACTAGCAGCAAAGAGTCAAATGCCAAAACTAGCATCTACTGCCTCAGTGTGTGGGTTTTAGATAGAGTGAGGATATATGAAGCCTCCAAATCATAAAGCCTCATAAGAGTTTGCCATCAGTCAGCTGATTAGCCTTGTCACTTCTAAACTAAGTCATATACGTATTTGTATATACATATACATTCATACACACACACACATATATATTTTAAGCAGAGGATGCTAGGCTTCTAAAGGTAATTGAGGTTTGTTCATGGGAAGAAAGAAGAGATTTAATAAGACACAAAGGTAATTTAAACGAATCCTACCAAGCGCTGGGTAAACAGGAGTCTGCAGTCCAGGGGGAGCAGACAACACCAACATTCGTGGACAACCCTAATACAACAGGATGGATGCTATAAATAAGGATATTGAGGTGGGACTCCAGGAGCACAAAAGAGGGGGCCTAACTCCCCAAAAGAGGGAGGAGTGGAGAGAGGGGAGACTATCCAAACAAGTGCTTCTAGTGCTTCTTTGACTGCCCTCAACGCTTCTCATCAAGTGGCTCCTTAAGGAATGTACAGAAGTTCAAGGGACGGTCAAGCAGAGAGAGGAGGTGAAAAGACACAGAAGCAAGTAATTCTGTAAGACGTGAGAAAGTCGAAGGGGTGTGTGGTGGGCTTCAGGCCATTTTAAGGAGTTTGGCCTTTAGTCCATGAGTAAGTAGTGGGGAGCCCATGTAGGACTTTAAACAGGGCAGTGAATTAAGCACATAGCATTTACAATCTCTGATACAGGTCTTTCATGAAAAAGCACAGGACTAAATCAGGAACCCTATGTGGGGTTCTAGCCTACAAAGATCTTGGGCAAGTGTCCTGGCCTCAGCGTCCCCATCTAAAAGAATGGAATTAAGAGCTATACTGCCTGCCTTGCGAGATAATGCGCCAGAGACCTGTGCAAGGTCAAAATCACGACAGTGATGTGAGCCTGAGCATGTGTGTCCCGAAAGGAGGCAGGGTTCCTGCTGGCTTTCCCTCACTAGAAACAGAAAGGAAAGGCTCCTCCTATAGCCCCACTCTCTCCATTCCCGAACACTGTCACAACAAGCAACTGAATTCTCAGAGGGATGAATATTAATCTTCCAGAACATTTCCTGAAAGAAAAAAGGAAAAGGCTGGAGACCTTTTCCCACTCACCATCTTCTTTGTCAAATGCCGCAAAAGCTTAGTACACATTTTTCATTTTAAACATACTGACTCCTCTTCTTCCCTAGAATAATGTTAAATACATTTGGATGGTAACAATGGTAACAACCCGTTGCTGACCAATAACTGATCTGACAGAGAGAAGGGAAAACACACAAAGCAGCTAGCTAAGTCACTGAGAAGCCACATATTTTATGAAGCATGTGGGAATTTCAACATTGGAGAGGCATGACAGAAACGCCACCGAGATTCCTTGCAGGGCTCAACTTTCTCCAAAAACTGCCGCTATTCCTCAGACTGCCCTCAGCACTGGGTCTGCGAAAGTACAGGTCAGAAAAACACAGTAAGATCACACTGCGGCTGAAAAGCCAGCATCCAAGAAAAATGATCAAATGCCGGTGAGCCCCTGCCTCAAACGCCACTAAAGAATTAAAACAAGACTTTATTCATCCACAACACAGGTTGTAGGGCAACCTCATCTACTTTGAACACTGTTGAAAATCATGAAAACAAAAGGATTTCTGAGCAGTAAGCACACGTGTCCAAGTCTGTGCACGGCGATCAAAGCCCTCCACAGTCTGTCAGGCTCAGCTTTCACTCCAACTGCACGCTTTCGCTATAATGATAGGAATAGCCACTAACATTTATTAAGCTGCTATTATGTGCCAAGTAAGTGCTCTTCGTTAGTATCTCAATCACATGACTACTCTAGCACTGGTATTATCTCCATTTTAAAGATGAAGAAACTGAGGTTTAAAGAGGTTCGGAAACTCTTCTTTTATAGGAAATAAGTCACTAACCCAGGGTACAGCCCAAGCCCTGACGAGCTCCAGAACTCACATTCTTCACTGCTAAGTATTAGTTCTAACAAACATGGTCTCTGGTTTCCTACTACAAAAGGGAAAATAGTTGCGATATCCACTGCCTGTAGCAGGAAACCAGTCTCCTATTATGAAACTGATTAGGACAAATTAGGAAAATTCCCTTAGAGAACTGTCCTTCACTGTACAAGGATTTGCCACATCCAGGACAAAAGCATGTGAAAGCTAAAGTCAGCTAACACTCTTGAGAATCTGCTGAGAGGCTGAGAAGCAGCCTGGTTTTCATTCCACTCATTCTCAAAAAGTAAATTCTCTAGTTTCTTACCAAGTTCACATTTAAGGTGCTCATCTTCCCAAAAGTGTGACAGACCTAAGGCACCTCAGGGAAGGCAGAACACGGGCCCTGCCAGAAAGCTGTTGACCTTGAAAAGAATGGGGGGGGGGGGGTGCAGAGGGTGATCCTACAATGAAGCTCTCATAGGCCAGAATGCTTACAAATGCCAAAATGCTTCACATCAACCCTTCACTGTTTATGAGGGCTTTGAGTCAAAAACTGAAGTTGTTATTCTCAGTTTAACTTCATCCAGCCAGAAGGGCAAATTCCAAGAGCCAACATCCCTAAACGTTCCAAAACACAATTTCTTTCAATCACATTTGACACCAAAGTGCTAAAAAGACATACCACAGACATCTTATTTCCTGAAAGTCGCTCTAGTGCTCTCAAATGGACATTTAATACACATGTTTTCTCCACTAAAACAGAAAATCTGAGGGGGCAAATGTATTTGCATCCACATATTAGGTGGGAATCTATGTGCATCTTAGGATGAAATTTACCTTTTTTACAGCAGAAAGCTTTATTTTTAATACAGCATAATACAAATAAATTTTGTTTTCCCCCTTGTTTCTCCAAACTTCTTTCAGTGCATGCATTAACATTAGAAAGAATACAGACTTGGGGCCACAGTTCAAATCCAGCTCTGCTCTACAGTCATGACCTTGGGCATGTCATTTCACCTGAGTTTTCATTTGCTCCTATGTAAATGGAAACAATACTACCTAATATAAGGCTTGAAGAAAAATGTATGTAAATGCCTGGCACACATGCTCAGTAAATGGAACTTATCATTGTTGGTCATAACAGTTATCTGTACTTCTTGATTTCTTTCATTCTCTTGTCCTCTCCTCTGAGTAAACAAAGAATTCAAATATACTATGTAAGAGTTACAATTATTCAAGATTCATACAAGAAAAATTTCTACTTCTCTCTCAGTCCTGTTTCCCACATTAAACTAAATTGAATCTACTCTCAATTCTTTACTGTGGATCAGAAACTCCTGCAGTTAACGAGTCCCAGGCTGGCACTAACTCCCTAAGACAGAGTATACAGGAATATCTGAAGCAGAGGAAAATGGCATTTTTCTATTAGTAGGATTTGTTTTCTAGAAGCCCATAATGACTTAGATATGGTCATTTTGTGTCTTGTCTTCTGCAACACAAAGTACTTTGAACCCATTACAAGACCAAGAGAGTAAATTAATGGCTTCCTTAAGAGGACACCACATGTGAGGAAGGGACTGCTCAGGCATGCTGTACAAAAAGTAAAGCTTTCTCCATAGCTGAATCTATTCAAAGTCAATTGCTCAAAGTTGGTAACAAATTGAGAATAAAAACCTATATAGGCACTTAAGCAGAATTTAAGGAGCCACACTGTAGGCAAATATCACTAATATCTTACCCTTCTCTGGTTAATACTTGAAAATAATTATAAATTATACACGATTCAATTCTTACAAAAACTCAGAAAAAATAAGTACCATGATTACTACCATCAAATACCCATTCCCAAAACAGACAACAGTACTAAGAAGAGAAATAGCCTAAAGGACTCCAATAAATCAGTGTATAAAAAAGAATCATTAAAAAAACCAAAAAACCCTCCCGGGGGCGCCTGGATGGCTCAGTCAGGGAGCATGTGACTTTTGATCTCAGGGTCATGGGTCCTAACTCCAAACTGGGTGTAAAGATTACTAAAAAAGAAAAAAATAAACTTAAAAACCCTCCCCACAAAAAACTTAATTTTTTCTTTTAATTTGGGAAGCTGTTTGAGTGGTGGGGAGGAGTCAGGAAAGACAGAATGGAGTCTCACTGGCTATGTCCTATTGTTCCTTCACTCCTGTATTTTACAATAGCTTTTTTGTTGTTGTTGTTGTTACAGATTTTAGTTACTTGAGCAAGAGAGACATTGAGAGCACAAGGGAGGGGGGAGGGTAGAGGGAAAGGGAAAAGCAGACACTGAGCAGGGAGCCCAACGCCACAGAGCTCCATCAGGACCTGGGATGGTGACCTGAGCCGAAGGCACACACTAACCAACTGAACCACCCAGGTGCCCCTACAATAGCTTTCTGAACTGCACAGAAAAACAAAGAACTGACAAACATGGAGATAATATCTCAATGTGTCTGAGAAAGAGAAAAGAGTTATAACATCCGTTGCTTGTTGATTCTGGGAGAATGAACACAGTCAAATGGAGGAGGGGAAAGCAGTTACCAACAAGAGTACAGGCACAACCCACATCTGGAGGGGCTGACTCTGACCATGGATCTTAAAGTAGGTTATAGGACAGGATGAAATTCCCACATGTACATCCTACTCCTTCCTCATCATGCTGAATTCTGAGTGTGAATAAGCTGTTGTCTACATGGGAAAATTTATTGGATGAGTGATTAAAGGCTATCCAACTTGATCTTTACAATTGGATAAGTAAATACAATCTCTTCCCTATCAACACTATGGAATTACTAAATCATGACTCAGGGGTCACCTGTGGACTGCAGAAATCACAAATGTCCACTCTGTAAATGCCAAAGAGGGTACTTAAAAGGACCGGCCCTTACTGAGGTTGAGAGGTGAATAATGATAAATATATTTTTTTGGTGGGGGGAGGGACAGAGGGAGCAGGAGAGAGAGAATCTTAGGCAGGCTCCATGCGCAGGGCTTAATCTCACAACCCTGAGATCATGACCTGAGCCAAAATCAAAAGCTTAGCCGACTGAGCTATCCAGGTACCCGGTGATAAATATTTCTTGAGTTGTATGTGTCAGGCATTGTTTAAAGGGTTTGATACTTATTAACTCATTTAATCTTTATAGCAAGCTTTTGAAGTGGGGTTATTATACCCACTATGATCTCCATTTTGCAGATGAAGACACCCGAGCACATGTGGAGGTGGAAGTCAAACGTGGTAGCTGGCTTGGTCTGTGTCCTTAGAGGATGCCATACCACCCCTTACATGGAATGAAGGAAAAACAGGACAAATGATCAGTGAATGTATCTGCTAGACCCACCTGAAACCAAGTCAAACCAAGAATCACAGAAAGTTCCCAGGGAAAACCTAGAAGGGTGTTGTAGACAGGCAAAAGGAGGCTGAAGGGAAAAAAAAAACTAAAACCTACTCCACAGGAGTAATGGCTGGCTGCATGGGGAAGAACTCCGGGGCTTCTTCAACACCAGCTGAGTTACTTTTGTGATTTACTCCACTGGGTCCACTGAGGCAGAAGTCTCTGATTTGTCAACCCAACAAATCCTTGAGGGTTCAGTGGGAATCTTCTGATTCATGACATTCCAGGAAAGGCTCCAACCACAATGAATACTGCTATGTACTGCCTGGACAATTCTGTGCTTGCCTTCAAGAGCACGCAGTCTAGAGGCCAACCTAACAGTGTTTTCTAGAATCCATGTTCCTCTTACCCCCACCATCATCACCTCGTACAAGCTACCATCACCCACTTGGAGGTGGTCTTGCCAGCCGGTCTACCTGCATCTGTCCACTTTCTAATCCATTCTTCACCCTAAAGCAGCAATGATCCTTTCAGCACACAGTTTGCTTTGCATTATTGGCGGGATGAAGACAGCGCCTTGACGTGGCCTATGAGGTCCTGTGCAGTCTGGCCCCAACCTACTTGTCCAGTCTGGTTTCCTACCATTCTCTTCCTCAGTCTGCATGTTGGACACATTGGCCTTCTTTCAGCCTCCCACACCTGCCAGGCTCCTTCCCATCCTGAGTGTTTCCACAGGATGCTCCTTCTACAGAACGCTCCTCTCTTTCTCTGACCTGTGAATTCTGAGTATCCATCAGGTCTCAGGACAAGGGCTATTTCTGTTACCGGGTTCTCACAGCCCCACATATCTCTCTCCCTCCTAGCCCTTGTCATAGTTGCAATTTCACATTTGTTTATGTAATTATTTGAGTCTATCTCCCCACCAATCTAAACTCTTTGAGGGCACATCCTTGCCTGTTTTTTTTGCTCACCATATATTCCCAGAATCCAATACAGACCTTGCACATGGTACATGTTCAAAAGATTCCCTTGACTAATTTAATTAGTAACAACTAAGTAGTGAGAGGTTTTAATACCACTTGAGCAGGGACCAGAGAAACATAAGGCTTAAGATATAATATCTATCTAGGCTTGGGCCGTTACTCTGGATGGCATCACCAAATGCTCTAATCATATGGTAAAGTACTGGAGAGAGAGTGCATTCCATTCAAGACTGTCATGCATGTGGCATTAATCCAGAAAGACCAGAAATTGTGAACCCTGTCCAGTAAGAACTGCAGGAGCGCAACAGCCGTGGATGAGGCTGGCGTCATCCCAGGAGCCTACAGCCAACTCAACTCATGTCTAGTGACAGCTGCCTCTGTGCTTTCGTAAATTGCCACCTGGTTTCAGAGAGGGGCCTGGACTTCCTCTTAACCCTGTACTCCTTCGGTCCCCCTATCCTTCAACTCTGACACTCCCTACCCAGCTGCCTAACCAGCAAATGGTGCCCATCTTACTTCCGGAACAATGAAATATGGGATAAGAGTCCTTACTGACCCCAATTAACTATCTTGGTTCAATGTGTAGGGGGAAAAAAAAGGTAGAAAAGTATGGTTCTTTAATAATCACACAAAACTGGTTCTCCCTGTTACACTGACAGACTTTTCCTGAACTCTGCAAGATTCTCGAGAACCAACTCATTTGAAAATGATGCAAATTTTCAACAAATGTGGCAGTTAAAAATGGACCAAATGCTTTGTGCAGCACCTCTTGCTGCTCCAAGTGTGGACATTTTGTGCCACGATGGCACAGAAAAATGCACAGACGGCTGCCAGCAGTCTCCACGTGTCCGCATTTTCAAAACTAGGGTATCCCAGTGGCCTGAATTCATTAGCACAGTGTCTGAGCAGAAATGGAGAACAGTTCTGTCACAGTGCTAGGACAGGAGTTTTGGGTTTTTTTGTTGTTAATTCCTTATTTCATCAGTTACCCCAATGTTTTGGCTATTCTTTTTATTTGTTTTAATTTAAAAAGAGGATAAGGGCATGAATAACAAGTCTTCCAGTTTCCACACGTTCCACTCCACAGATCAAAAGGAGCTGCATCTGTTCCTGTCCCCACTGTGAATATCAACCATCCCCAGGACCGGCAGCTGCCCCCCCCCCACATCATCTAGCCATCCGCCCCCCCCCCCCCACCCGCGGAGCCAGAAGCATTCCCATGCTGGCAATCTATGCCAAACAAGATGGAGAACTGCCACCCATTCTTCAGCAAGCTTACAGCCCGAGGAGACACCTCCCGGAACCTGTATTGCACAGCTGGCCTGGCATTCACAAGTTGTCACTGTGATCTCTTCTCAACCAGATTTCTGAGGAGTGGCCCAAAGCACCGGGCTCCAATGAGCCTGAGAAGCGAAACCCGTGAGTCAACACTCAGGCTGTGCCTGGTTACTCAGAGCTGCAAGGTGACCCATCTCTAGTATGTACCGATTCATTTCAACAAACAGCTCCCGAACATCCAAATACCAAATGCCAAGAGTAAAAAGAGAAATAAGAATTGACTTCTGCCCTCACTAACCTCAGACAAATAAAAAGTAGTAACTGGAACACTGGGCGAACAGTGCAATAAATACCAGAAGCCGACAAAACATTGTATAAAGACTGCATCACCTCATGTCATCCTCACAACTCTGTTAACAGCTATCAGTAGTCTCATTTCACAGATGAGGAAAACGAGGCTGACCAAGGTTAGGTGAAGTGGGACCTGAGCCTCAGTTTGCCTGACCAGAATTGTATTCTTCATTACAACCTGCCTCTGCCTGCTGACCACATCCTTCTCCAGGACACTGCCTCCCACCCTTTCACATAGTCTTTCATTGACTGACCCATCACTTCTTATGCACCTGCTGTATCCCAGCACCATGAATCCAGGAGAGAACACAACACACTGCCTCTGTCTTCCCGGAGCACACAGGAGTCGACCACAGTACAAGCTGTAATAAAGACATGTGTGAGGTGCTGCGCTTGGAGAAGGAGAGGCCACAGGCCTAATGGGAACACAGCGGGAACATCTAACCACATTGAGAGAGGGTCAGAGAAGACTGCTACCCTCAGGAAGTGTCATTTATACTGAGACGTGGAAATTAGCAGAAATGAGTCCCAGGCCAAACAACCACTCTCCGGCTGCTCTTCTGCAAGTCTCCTCTTCGGGCAGGGTCCTCTTCCCTCCTCACGAGACCTGTGTTCCCTGGTCGAGCTCTCCCACTCACGGCACTTCCAGCAATGTAGAGGATGAGCCCCAAATGGCTTGTCACTCCAGATCTCTATTCAGAGCTCCAGGCCCAGACGCCCAAACAGCCTCCTGGCCACCTGCACTGGAATGTTCCTAACATCCTCCAAATTCACATTTCAAAATCAGCTCATCACTCCCCTGCTCCCCACCAAACCTGTTCATCCTCCTCTGGGCTCTCACTTGATGGTCAGCCCCACCAGCAAACACCCAGAAGTCAGTCTTCCTTCCTCCCTCCCTTCCTTTCCTAAGTTTTTATTTCAATTCCAATTAGTTAACATGCAGTGTAATAATATTAGTTTCAGGTGCACAATACAGTGATTCTACACTTCCACACAACACCCAGTGTTCATCACAAGTGCCCTCCTTAATCCCCATTACCCATTTCACCCGCCCACCTCCCTTCACCCAGGAGTCATTCTTTACTACTCCCTGCCCCGCATGTCCTATCTGCTCGGCTTTATTAATAGCTCCAGAATCCGTGCACATCTGCCCATCCCCATTGCCACTCTTACTTTCGGCCACCATCACCTCTCACCTTGCACACTACCATGACCACAGCCACACTGCCACCATCTAGCCCCCAGAGCAACCACTGGGCCCGTCAATCCACTGTCCACACAGTTCAAGACCTCTGTGAAGCTCTCTCTCTGATCCACCCTCCCTCCTGTATCACAACAATCTTTCACTTCGTCTGCCTCTCCAACCAGTGACATAAACTGGGGGCTGAGGCCACACCTGTATATATTTTTTTTAATTTTAATTTTGTATTTAAATTCAATTATTTAACATATAGTGTATTACTAGTTTCAGAGGTAAAGTTCAGTGATTCATGAGTTCCATATAACACCCAGTGCTCATTACATCATGTGCCCTCCTTAATGCCCATCACCCAGTTACCCCACCCTATGCCCATCTCCCCTCCAGCAACCCTCAGTTTCCTATGATTAAGAGTCTCTTATGTTTTGTCTCCGTCTCTGATCTCGTCTTGTTTCATTTTTCCCTCCCTTCCCCCACGCTCCTCTGTTCTGTATTTTTTAGCCTCAGATAGTAATCTGTCAATAAAAGTCTACTGAAAGAATGCATATACAAAAATATACAAAGAGACAAATAATTCTTGATCCTGGTAATATTCTTTAATTCTAAGCAGAGTTCTTGGCAGATTTTTAAAAAACAGCTCTATGAAAAATACTACCTAGGTATATGATTAGTGCCAAATACTACTGAACTCTCGTCGCACATCTCACTGGCTTTGTGAGACATAATCTAGCCCCATCAGTGGGGCAGGCGCATGCTCAAAGCCAGACTTTGAATCGGAAGCCCTGCCACTGAAGATACACCCTAGAAGCTAAATCAATATACCCATAGTTCAGTTCTAAGAAGCTAGAAATCAAGACAGGATTTGTTTCCTGGAGCTGATTCCCAGGGCTGTTGGTTCCCCGCTCCTGGCCAGAGGGCTTCACTCACTTTGGAGCCAGCCTGACTAGCAGGCTCATTCCCCTGTGAAAGCATGACCAGGTAACAGCTTTCCTGCTAACCACAGCTCCACTCCACTAACTATACACTGTCTTTGGCGTACAAACAACAATTACTCTGACAAGAAAACAGAAGCCAGGGAAGCAGACATGCAGTAAGAGGCGAACTGACAATCTCTGTCTGGACTCAAAGTAAGAGACCATAGACTGAGCCGTTCCGGTATCTGGTCTTTGAGGACTCTGCTATTTACTCATCATGCAAATCAGTTCTCAGCCTTAAAAGTGTTCATTGCATACAGCTAGTTGGGAGCTCTCAAAAACATTTCAGACTAAGCATCTATTATCCATGGGGCGCCTGGGTGGCTCAGTCGTTTAAGCGTCTGCCTTTGGCTTAAGTCATGATCCCAGGGTCCTGGGATAGAGCCCCACGTGGGGCTCCCTGCTCAGCGGGGAGTCTGCTTCTCCCCCTGCTTGCGCTCTCTCACTTGTATTCTTTCTCAAATAAATAATAAATCTTAAAAAAAAAGCACATCTATTATCCACAAAAATACAGGTCTAACTTAAACACATAAATATATAAACTGTTGGAGATTTTAATATGTCCACTTTCATACACCCTGTGTAATGAGCCTGTAAAGTATTCTCATCCCCACTTTACAGATAAGGCCAATGAAGCTCCAAGAGGTTAAATCATGTGCCTGGGCTCATACAGCTAAATAGGTGATAAAGCCAGAACTTTTTCTCAGGAGTTTTCTCAACCTGAGAAAGTTTAAAACAAAAGTTCAGTACTTTTGGTTTTTACTTTGTTTTTGTAAAAGTTGTACTAAGACATAATTCAGGGGCACCTGGCTGGCTAGTCAGTAAAGCACTGGACTCTTGATCTCACGTTGGGCATAGAGCTTACTTTAAAAAACAAACAAACAAACACCAGAAAGACAAATTCATATACTTTACAGGTCACCTATTTAAAGTGCACAATTCGGGGGCGTCTGGGTCGCTCAGTTGTTAAGGGTCTGCCTTCGGCTCAGGGTGTGATCCCAGGGTTCTGGGATCAAGCCCTGCATTGGGCTCCCTGCTCCGCTGGGAGCCTGCTTCTTCCTTTCCCACTCTCCCTGTTTGTGCCCATTCTAAATCCTCTTTCCCATTTAAATTGCTTTTTTCCCTTATCCCAGATTTTTTTTTTTTTTAAGGAAGAAAGTAACTGCTCACTAAGACTCAAATCCCTCAGTCTGGTTTGACAGCTCATCATTTATTGAATGGCAGTGAAAGTATTACTCATTCATGCTTCTTGACAAGAATCACTTTAACAGATGACTGTTGGGGCATAAAGACCAAGAACAGAGTCAGCAACCACACTAAAGGCCTACCACGGCTCTCCACCTCAACCATCCAAATCACTCTCCAGGAGAAATAAAAAAGGGCCTCGGAATGATGCTCCCACCAGCGACCTTCTGAGGCCCCCTTCTGGAATGGCCACAGTCTTCTCTGAAGCCACCCTGACCACCACAAGGCCACGATCAACAGCACTACAGCCCTGCCCTCAAGGAATTTACAGTTCTGTTGGAGAAAGAAGACCCGCAGATGGGGAGCAATTATACATCAGTAGAGAACAGATGCTCAACTGCAGCAAACAAGAACCTAGAGCTACAGACAGTCTATACCATGTACAAAAAGAGAGGGAGAATGCCAGTTAGGAAAGACCAGCGAGCACACAGAGGCTAACATGGCTCTGGCCTTCTGAAGCGCTCCCTGGCCAGGTGCTTTTCCCACTATACTTCTCACTCACTTTTCTTTCTCTATTTGGGTTTCCTCCATGACTGCATGTAAAATAGTGGTTCTCAACAGGGGATGAGGGAAGAGATCATAGTCACCAGAAAAAAATGCAGATTCCTGCAGCAGGTGCCCACCTCCCCACACACACACCCTTACCTGCCCCTAAGACATATCTGAATCTCTAAAGCAGGACTTAGGACAGTGTATTTTGAAAAAGTTCCTCGAAGAAACACAGTGTTTAAAAAGAAAAGAATTTCCTTGTGCAAATTAGATTTTTTGGGTTTTTTTTAAAGGTTTATTTATTTGAGGGGCACCTATGTGGTTCAGTCAGTTAAGCCTTTGCCTTTGGCTCAGGTCAGATCCTGGGGTCCTGGCTTCTCCCTCTCCCTCAGCCCCCTGTTTGTGCTCTATCTCAAATGAATAAATAAAATCTTTAAAAAAAAAAGATTTGAGAGAGAGAGCGCATATTCATGAGTGAAGGTGGGGCAGAGGGAGAGAGAATCTCAAGCAGACTCCATGATGCAGGGCTCCACTCAGGGCCCAACCCCACGACCCTGAGATCATGACCAGAGCCGAAACCAACAGTCCAACACTTAACCAACTGCACCACTCAGATGCCCCTTTGTGCAAACAGGTTTAAAAGCACTCAAATAAGCCAACTCTATGAATCAGAAACGAGAGCCAAAGAGCTAAAGGGGGCTCCCTCAAAGTCACAGAAATGAGCAGAGCCCTGGCCTCCCAAATGCAAGCTAACACTCTTTTAACAAACCAGAAGAAGAGAGGAATCTGCAGTGAGTCCAGAAAAGGTGTTAAGATTTGGGGAGGAGGCAGGTGGACAGGAGAACTCTTACACAGGAAAATGACACACGAAGGCTGCATCCAGCAGGAACCTGGCTGTGGTGCGCAGGGTGACTCGAGTAGAGGGAAAGACCAGCTAAGCAGTTGTGGTCTGTGGTTCCTAGCACACGAGGACATGCTAGCAGGCAAGGCAGAATAAACAGAAATAAAGACAGGCAGGCAAAGAGGCCACCCCTAAGGGAATCCTAGAAACTGCGACTAGCTGGGGAACGAAGGGGCCATTGGCAGCAGCTGGGAAGGCTAACTTAAAAGGAAGGAAGCGTCGGGACGCCTGGGTAGCTCAGTCGGTTAAGCATCTGCCTTCGGCTCAGGTCACGATCCCAGGGTCCTGGATAGAGTCCCACACTGGGCTCCTTGCTCAGTGGGGAGCCTGCTTCTCCCACTGCCTGTTGCCCCCCCTGCTTATGCTTTATCTCTCTGACAAATAAAAAAAATCTTAGAAAGAGAAAGAAAGAAAAAAGAAAGAAAGAAAGAAAGAAAGAAAGAAAGAAAGAAAGAACGAACCGAGCTGAGAACCCGGGAAGAACAATGCTAGAAGGGAATGGAGGAAATCTTGCCACTATGGGGACATGCACTGGTGGGCCGAACAACACACATGCACACACACAGCTGCAGATTCTGGGGTAAAGAGTAATAACGACCACAATGAACATTTAATAAGTTTTTGCTACATGTTGGGGACTGTGTTAACAACTTCTCTGGATTGCCTCAAGACTAACAACAGGAGTGCCTGGGTGGCTCAGTCGATTAAGTGTCTGCCTTCAGCTTAGGTAATGATCCCGGGGTCCTGGGATCAAGCCCCAAGCAGGGACCCCTGCTTCTCCCTCTCCCTGCTGCTCTCCCTGCTTGTGCTTTCTCTGTCAAACAAATAAATAAAATCTTAAAAAAAAAAAAAAGAAAAAAGACTAACAACAATCTTAGGAGCTAGATACTATTATTTTTATTGCCATTTCATAGATGAGAAACTGAGGCTCAGAGAAGTTAAACAGCCAGAACAAATCCATGCAGCAAGTAGCAAAGCTTGAATTCCAAAGCCATGCTCTTAACAAGCACATTACGCTGCAAGTAAAGAGGGCAGCACTGGAATGTGCACGAGTGCCGGAGAAAGGCAGCAGGTGGCAATTACAGGGTTGTCGGAATCTCATAATCTCAGCTAACTGATGTGACTAACGGCGGCTGCAAAAACACATGGCGTTGCTGTCTGTGCACCAGCCACCCCCCCCACCACCCCAAACTGCTGTGTAAATACTAAGTCAGCTGAATAGCTGGCAAGGAGCTAAAAGCTTCAGAGCAGGAGCTTCTCCATGGCCTTGGAGCAAGAGGAACCAGGGGCAAATGAGCAGGTGCCTGCAGCCTCACAAAGGGCCAGACTGACTTAACGGCAAAGCAGCAATCACAGAAAGCAGAAAACAATCCTGCATGTCCTAGCAGCACCCCCTTGGATCCTACTTTTCAGGACTTAGCTCACTTGCATCCCCCACCACGCCTTATATAAGGTTTGAGACAGATGCTCCGACCACCTGGTCCCAACATGCCTATGCGCCTTTCGAGCTGTTTCTGTTGCCTGCCCACTACCTCGTGCCCCTCCTCCTCACACTAGCACCCACTCTCACACTGCCCTTTCCAAGTCCTACACGGCCTTCAGATGATGCCAGATGCGGCCGCAGGTTGTGCAGTGGGCCTTCTGTGCACTCCTCCTCCATAAACAGGCAGCACCCACCTCTGTGCATTAGGGCCATCTGTTGACGTGCTGTCTAACTGAATGTGAGCCTCCTGAGAGCACAAACTGTTTTTTCGCATTCCTAATTCTAACACAGAGCAAATGGTAGGTCCACAATCAATACATCTCCCAATTCAAGCTACTATTAATAATAACAGCATCTAGCAGTTGTTGAGAATCCACTACATGTCAGGTCCTGAGCTGGGGCAACGTGGTTATCTCTTCTCATGTTCAAAACAAGCCTGCAAGGAAGATGGTCACCCACTGTTAGTTGAGGAAAAAAACTCTATGAGAGGTAAATCACACTGGGAAGTAGCTCTTGAGAGATTAAAGCAAAAAAGGAATTCAATTTTATGTTTAGAGAAAAGGTAGGAACACAGTGAGATTTTTCATCCAAAAACTGGGCTCACTCCCTTTAAGGTACCCTCAGGAATTTTAAAACTCTCTTAGCAAGAAAAGCAAAAAGCCCAGCAGCTCAGGACCATCGTCTGAAATAGGGGGTGGCGATCTGTCATAGGGAAAGGTAGACTGGGGTATCTGGCTGGCTCAGTTGATAGAGCGTGTGACTCTTGATCTGGGGGTTGTGAGCTGGAGCCCCACGTTGGGTGTACAGATTACTTAAAAATAAAATCTTAAAAAAAGGGGGGGGTGGAGGTAAACTTCAAAATATTTCACCACCATGACCAGGGTTTCCATACACAAGTCCTGCTTTTCTTGTGGCTGAAGACCCTCCCTTCCCAAAAAGCAATCAACTGAGGGCTCAGATGCCACCTCCAAAGGCTGCCCCCTAGTCATGTCTATAGGGAATGATGAAGGACAGGGGCACAAGAGCAAAAAGTTATGATATTATTTTAGGAAAAGTATTTACATATGAAATTGAAACAGCATGGTCTTGCAAGTGCCTTTGAAATAGATAAAAAGTTACCAGTCCCAGAAGTAATTTGATTTTACTTACTCATATCTTAAGTAAATCAATGAACAGATATGATAAATGGACAAAACTGGCCTACGATAGAGTCATTAGAAATGAAGGACGATGCGGGTAGCTAACTGGCTCAGTTGATAGAGCCTGCAACTCTTGATCTCAGGGTTGTGAGTTCAAGTCCCATGTTGGCAGCAGAGGTTACTTTAAAAAAAAAAAAAAAAAAGAGGGAAGAGGGAAAATGGGTCCACAGAATGAAACTAGCAAAATGTCAAAGGCCAAATGTTAACAATGAAAAAAGTCAACTAGTAAGTGTTCTCATTAGGTTGGAATTTTAAATATAATCAAATCATTCTTAAATGTATAAAGGAACAAAGAAAAGAGGAAAAGAAACTTTCAGAGATAGTGAAAAATACTCTAAGATCGAGTTACCACACAGTGAACTTTCCTGGCATGATACCATGGCAACAACCACAACAACTAAATACTCCACTTCGTTAATACCTTAGCTGGGAAAGATTTCTGTATTCTAAGATTAATGATTAAGCACTTTCTGAAACCATCCAAGTGGCCCTGACCCACAACTTCTGAATAATTACAACAGTAGCCCACATCTACTGAAGCCTAAGCATGTGCCAGGTACTCTGCTAAGGATCTGCATAATCACATTTAATATGCATACATGTTCACATCTACCTATCAGATAATATTATTATTCTCATTTTCCAGGTAAAAATACAACCAAGGCTTAAAGGACCAGCCTCACTCACAGCCATGACCAGTGGTTGTTTGCTCTCCCTAGAGTTGTGGCCCTGGAGGGACGAAGAGGGGACTAAGGAAAGGAGAAGGCCCTGGGGTCCTTCCAGCTCTTGAGTAGCTTCACTCTACCCGAGTCCCTCTCCATTTTTACCTTCCCTCTTCACCCTCCCAGAGCAACAAAAGATTAGCAGTTATAAGAATTATTCCAGTTCAATTCTACCTCCCAACCTATCTCAAGAGGTTTATTTTAAATGATTCATTAAACTGCAAACCTACTGTTCTTGTTGACTCCTAAAAACACATCAGAAGTCACAAGCTTAACTTTTAAGACACTAAGGGTGGTTTCCTGCTGGAAAAACAACTCAAAGTGCATGCTCTCCTGGGATGGGTCAGCAGTACTACCTTCGAACGTGACAACCACATGCAGGTTATACATCTTTACATATATTATGCTTGCAACCGTATGAGATACACACACAGACAAAGCAAGAACATACTAAACAAT
Organism: Ursus americanus; assembly: GCF_024610735.1. NCBI lineage: Eukaryota > Metazoa > Chordata > Mammalia > Carnivora > Ursidae > Ursus > Ursus americanus. Next base: position 40,330,599 of record NC_142141.1, on the reverse strand, counting down.
GGAACTAATTGCTTTGGTTAAGGTAGCATAACTGATGGTAATTTTATTTTTCTAACTTCTGATGTTTATAACTTTGCTATATTGTCTTTTTTCTTAATATTGCCTTTATCATGGGGCGCCTGGGTGGCACAGCAGTTAAGCGTCTGCCTTCGGCTCAGGGCGTGATCCCGGCGTTATGGGATCGAGCCCCACATCAGGCTCCTCCGCTATGAGCCTGCTTCTTCCTCTCCCACTCCCCCTGCTTGTGTTCCCTCTCTCGCTAGCTGTCTCTACCTCTGTCAAATAAATAAATAAAATCTTTAAAAAAAAATATTGCCTTTATCATAAAAATAAGTATACATCTTTAAAGGTGATTAAAAAGAAGCTTTGGGGGCACCTGGGTGGCACAGCCGGGTGGGCGTTCAACTCTTGGTTTTGGCTTGCATTGTGATCTGGGGGTTGTGGGATCCAGCCCTGCATTGGGCTCCCCACTCAGCGGGGAGTCAACTTGGGTTTCTCTCTCCCTCTGCCCCTCCCCACCCACGCAGGCGCACTCTCTCTTTCTCTCTCTAAAATAAATAAATCAATCTTAAAAAGAAAAGCTTTGATTGGGGCGCCTGGGTGGCTCAGTTGGTTAAGCAACGGACTCTTGATTTTTGGCTCAGGTCATGATCTCAGGGTCGTGAGATCAAGTCTCGCTGGGCATGGAGCCTGCTTGGGATTCTCTCTCCCTCTCCCTTTACCCCCCCCAAATAAAGAAAATTAGAAATAAAAAAAATTTTTTTAAAGCTTTGGCCCCTGAAAATCCAATTCTCACTAAAGAACACTGTCACACAGGGTGGTTTAAGTGGAAGTATTCCAAGAACATCAAACATCCTGTTGAAGGTGTTCAGTGAAAAATCTAGAACTTTAAATTTCTAAGTATGGGTTGTCCTCAGCCTAAAAATTTGATGGCAGCCCTAGTTTTAACATCAGAGAGGGAAGTAGGGTGCAGAAGAGCATTGGGTTCTAAGACAGAGGATGTTTGTATGGCAGCTGTTTGATCAGGCTGCAGGAAATGTCTCTTGACATAGCCTCATGACATCTTCTGATGCTCCATCTGCAGAAGTTGAGTGGTATTGGAGAGGATCCAGGGAGATGCCGCAGGAAGCACATGCAGGAGAGAAAAAGCAGAAGCTTTGGAGAGATCATCAGGCTAAAGCCAGAGCTAAGAAAGTGATCATTTTAGGAAGAACTTTTGATGTCCTTTGAATCACTGTCAATGACCTCTAAGCTCCAGGAGAAAATTCTGCCATCAAAAATTAGTTTGGAATGGAAAAAAGTTAGAGTCTTTAAAAAAGAAAAGTGATGGATCTAGAGTTTGCTTTTAAAGGTATTTTTTATTGCTAGGACTGAGCAAGGAAGTCTGTTTTAGGATAAGCCAATGTCTTCTAGTCATGGATCCATCTAAGTCATCAGAGTTAGTAGTCCAACACAGTAGTGTTCCACCAAAAAATCATCTCAATCATTTCATCTGCTTTGTAGCCCCAACATCTAAAATAGTGCCTGGTACTAGCAGGTGCTAAGTAAATATCTGCTGAATGAATTAGCTGTATCTCCAAGGGGCCCTGTATCCACTCACAGTTACCTGGTAGAGAAGCTAACAAAAGCCAAGAAGCAAACTGCTACTAGAGACCACCAATGAGAAAGCACTTTAGCGTGTGAATGCCAGCCATGACTACAGGCATGTTTCACTAATAATACTACCTGCATTCATAAATGTAAGGATGGAAGAAAAGCCCTGGAGCGAGACTGCTCGAGTTTAAATCCTGGCACCACATCTTGCCAGCTGTGACCCCAAGCAAGGTACTAACTTCACTGGGTCTCTCCACATCTAAACACACAAAAGGAAGTAATAGTATCCACTGCATATGACAGTTGAAAGGATGAAATGAGATAAGCACAGTTCCTGGGACACAGAAGTGCCTAATAAATATTAGTAATTATTCACTGCACTATTTTGATAAATACCTCCAGCTATTATCTCTTGAAAAAACACAAGATCGTAGATCGGTTCACTTCTTTCCATGACAAGATATGGCCTTAAATGAAAATTAGGCAATCAAACACATTCTTTTCCCTGAGGGATAAATGAAAAGAAAAAAATGGTTCTTAATCTGGATTTTTGTTTTGACCCTTCCTCAATCTTCTTTTCTCTTCTTGCTTTTCCTTCCCACGTCTACATAAAAACCTTTCCTAAGCTCCTGTGGGTCTGGCTTAGCCACAGGCACTGCTAGCTCCAGGAGACAGTTCTTATCTCTGGACTGCAATACTTCTGTGGTGCTGGGCAGGACATTTAACCTTGCCGGGCCTCATTTCCATATCTGCATTACAGAGGAAGAGTACAGTGGTGGAAAAGATTATCTTTAAATTCTCTCCCAAATCTAAAAATCTACAAATATGGGGCGCCTGGCTGGCTCCCTTGGTAGAGCATGCGACTCTTGATCTCGAGCTCGAACCCCACATTGGGTGTAGAGATTATAAATAAACTTAAAAAAAAAAAAATCATGGGGACCTGGGTGGCTCAGCCAGTTAAGTGCTGACTCTTGATTTCAGCATGGGTCATGATCTTGAGGTCATGAGATCAAGCCCCATGTCAGGCTCCACCTGGGCGTGCAGTCTTCTTGAGATTCTCTCTCCCTCTGCCCAGCGCCCCATTCTCTCACTTGCATGCACGCACTCCCTCTTTCTCTCAAAATAAATAAAATCCTTTCAAAAAAAAAAAATTACACTGCTTTCTTTGGCTCTTTGTGCTATCTAACACCTCCCCATCACAGTGTGTGTTTCTGTTGTGGAAAACGGGTCTAATTTAAAATGACACTATAGATTAACAACAGACATGGAAAGACATTTACAATATAGATTTCCGGTGAAAAGGCAGATTACAAAATAATATGAGCAATATTAAAACCATTTTAGAAAAAATATGCATACACCTATACACGTCTGACGGGGTACACTGAGTTGCTTGTAATTTTTCTTTAAAAAATTCTTTGCAAATCTATATTTTCTTATTTTTCTACAATGAACACTTATAGCTTCTGAAATAATAATTCAAACAGGTGTTTTATTTAGCAAGAAAAATGGATCTGGCTTCCCAACTATTCCTTGAAGGGGCACCCAGTGGTTCGCTTGCACAGAGGCACAATGTCCGTTGCACTGTTTGCCTGGGACTAAGCTGGGGTGGTGATGCTGAGATGTTTCTAGGTACCAGCCATCTGGTACCACCAAGAATGATCCAGCTCTCTCCCTCCCATTCACTTCAATTTCCAGAGCCACTGGCTTCTCCCTTACAAGCTCTACTGATTTGTAACCCTCTGGACAGAGTTCACAAAACATGACCCAAGGTCCTAAACTACAGTTCAGGATTTTAACGTTCACATTCACTGACTCAGAATCAAGGACAGACGTCAATCCTCTCTAATCCCCCCAAAAAATAAGCTATCATATTTAAAAGCATCGTCTTCAACTAGTTTATCCAGTAGAGCACTACTGTTTTTAACACAAAGTAATGACTCTTGACAGACTCTGGCATACTGAAGAAACCCACTGCTGAGCCTTCCAAGATCTGATTGGCCAAGAACAAGCTCATCACCAGGCACAGGTATCACTACATCATACAGCATGAAGACTGTTCTGGCACCTCAGTGACCCAGCAGAGAGGTGCCTGTGAAACCTGCGATTTCCCAGCTAACAAAAGCAAAGCGCATACAGAGAAGTGATAGGAAGACAAAACACCAAATGCAGTAAAGATGAAAGCAATATGAAGGAAAGGAGTAGAAACAGAATGACAGTCCAGAAAAGTGTTCTGAGGGACTCCTCCTCCTGAATGAGCCAAGAGATTACCAGACTCGGTATTCTCAGAGGTACATAAGCTACGCCTCAAAGCTGCTCATGTCAATTTCCAATAATATGATATCTAGCAAAAGTTATACACTTAAAAACAAATTGCTTTCTCACCCCCTCATACCTTATCTTTTAAAAACTGTAAGCAATTTAGGTCAGAGCCCTTCCCTCCCTTATAAAATATTTTTAGAGACAGATTACAACAAAGAAACAGTGTCTACACAGCACTATTTCATCGAAAGAAAACAAAAACTGCCAACTATAGGGATCCAAAAAATGTCACCATTTTGGGACTGAACCACTCCCCTTCCCTAATTATCCCTCAAAGGAAATGTATCAGGCACTGTGGGTAAAGAGGGAAAACATGTCTAATTACAACATGTGCACTTGGTAGATGAAAAATCTGAACATTCTTGAACTCTGGCCACATTTCAGAAGCCTTTCCATTTGTAGTTTAATCTCACTGAACAGGAAAGGTTAAAGATCAGTTGTATTTCAGCAAGGGCTCAATCAAAAAAGACACAAAGAGAAACCGACATTACTTTCCCCCAATACAAGGGAAGACTGTTGAAAATTCAAGATGACCCTGACTCCTTATCAAGCATCTAAGGAGGAAGTGGGTTTTTATTTTCAAATTAGGACTAAAAATAAAACCCATTTCACGAGTATTCTCAACTAGAGAAAACACATACACTGAATTTGAAGATGAATGCATAAAGGCTTCAGGCCTCAGGTGGTCTTACAGAAGCAGTCCCTGACCAAGACGTCTCATCCACAGCCCACCTACTTTGCTGTAAGGGGTGGGAAGACAGCTGAAGACGATGAGTTTTATAGTGCTCCTGCACACTGCTGCTTAAAGTACTGGGGAGAGGGGCAGGAAAAACCTTCAGGAATCCAAAGTAAGAATGCATCTCATTAGGCAGCTGGATTGGGAACTATTGCTCAAGAAGTCCTCAGCATGGCCTACAAGCTATAACCTCTCTAACCTGGTTTCCTATGATTCTTCCCCTTACCTACTTGGCTTCTTCAGGGCTGACTTCCTTGATGCGCCTCCAACGCTCCAGACTTCCCTCTACCAGCACTACTCTTTCCTCAGACCCAAATATCCTTCAGGTCTGCTCAAGTGCCACTGTGGCAAGGAGGAAAATGGTGCCTTTCCTCTTCCCCTGATACTTATCACCTCCTAATATAACCATGTAATTTACTTATATTTATTTTACTTATTGTTTACTCCGTTCTCCGTCAAATACGCGCCAGAAGAGCAGGGATCTTTGTTTTGTTCACTGATGTATATATATCCAAAGAGTTCAGAACAGTGTAGGAGCTCAAAAAAAATATTTTATGAATGAATGAACTTGACCGTAAAACTCCAGGAGGAAAGCAAGAAGGGGTGAAATGAAAGGGGGAAGAAATGACAGAGGGGAATTCTCAAGGGAGAGAGCTGCACTGCTTGCTGATGGGAGGCGGTGCACGGTATCCAGCCAGCTGCATCAAATAGCACTGTTAGAAGCAGGCAGCCGAGACACGCGAGCTCTGAAGACTCAACTGAGAAATTCCAAGGGCAGGGCAGACCCACCCAGGCGGCGGGCTCTGGGCAGGTCCCCACGGGGGCCCGGAACGCGCAGCCCTTTCCCTCCCGCGGTATCCAGAGCCCCAGCTCCACGCCAAGATAGGCAGGCGCGGCCCGGGCCGCAGCACCTTCCCGGCTCGGGCCCCTTCACCTGGTCGCCGGCGACTGGGCCCGGCGCTCGGGCACCTGCCTGCCCGCGCCGGAGGTCCCCACCTCAGCCCGCGCGAGATCCCAGAGAGCCTCCGAGGGCCTCACCACGCCCGGCTCCCCTCCCGCACACGCACAGGAAGCGCCCGCGGCCCTCCCCGCAGCGGGGAGGGGGCTCCCGGCGCCCCTCGCCCCGGCAGCTCCAGCCCGACGCCCCGCCAGCGCGGCGCCCCCTCACCTCAGGGCGCACGTACGACACGAAGGAGGGCTTGGGCGCCTTGGTGCCGCCGCCACCGCCGACTACCCCTTTCCCCAGCATACCGCCGCCCTAGGAAGCAGCGACGCGCGGGAGCAGAGACGACCGCTTGGAATCGGCAGCGGCGGCGGCCACCGGCACTGGCGGCTGGGGCTCCGCCCATCCCCAGGGCCGCGGCGGCCGCGGCGACGCCCGCATCCGGCTCCGCCGCTGACACCGCCCGCCCCGCCCACTCCGCGCGCGGGCCCAGGGAGTCGGGAGCCCGCGGCCGAGACCACGCCCCCTCCGCTGGCGACAGGCGGGTCCGGCAGGCAGAGATTCGCCTTCGGAGATAGGCTCCACTCCGGCAAAGCCCGCCTCATCCGTTCTCTGATTGGGCAGAAGGCGCTGCCGGCCTAGCCCCAAGCCAAGCTACTTCTTGAATGAACCTAGAAAGATGTTTCATCTGACCAATCCAGAGAGCGTTCTTTCCGGACTCCCCGGCTATTGGATAGCAAGAATGTCGCTGTCGTCCAACGATGCTAGGGTCACTAAGTTGTGAACATTGGTTTGTTGCGGTGGTTTTCTTGCTGTTGTGGTTTAAAACTTTCGAAAGTGTGGTGTATCCAAATCTGCCGTATGAGTTCCAGATCCACATCGATAACGTCCAGGTTTATTACTTTAAATGTAGGCAAAGATGAGACAAATCATTGTTAACAGGGACTTAGGAATAGGTTTGAATGATCATAAAAGACCCGTCGACCTCATTTTTCCACTATTTTTTTTTGTTTCTTTGTGTTCTGACAGAAGAGTAAAAGCCCTAAGAGACTTACTGTATCCACTTTCCTAAGTTACCGATAAAATCCTCATTTTTAGTGAAAATTGCAAAGAAAATTCATTTTCACATTTGGTGCCAAGCATTGTGTTAGACACAAGTGAATAAGACAGGACCTGACTCTCAAGGTGAGTCTAGTGTAAAAAACGAATAAATATTTGCAGTGAATTTTTTCACTGTCAGGCACTGTGACTAATGCTTTTTACCTTCTTCATCTCCATGAGCGTCGCTCCCAAAGCCACTCCAAATAAACATAAAATCCAAGGGAAAACGAATGTGCTTATTTTTGCAAACATAGTTTCAGGGCAAGTCCTGTAGCCGCATTTCCAGTTAGATTGCCCTCGTCAAGCCTATCCAGTATGGCGGCCCTGGAGCCACAGTTGAGTAGCATTATCCCGGTTTTCAGCTGAGACAATAGATGCAAGTAATTTGCCCGGGTCTCACAACTAGTCACTAAGAGAGCTAGGATTCCAACCCAGGTTTGTCTGATTCCAATGCCCCAATTCCTAACATTGTGATTATGCAAATTAGGAAGGAGCGCAATTGAAAGGGGCCAATTCTATTTGAGAAGACCAAGTCGGTCTTCATAAAGAAAGACACTCTTCAGGGAGGTGTTGAGGAACAAAGTTATTTGTTCAGACTAAAATATCACTTTCTTTCACAGCAGTTTTTACTTTCAAAGTGACATGACAGGGCAAATTTTTACTTTCTTACTTTTCAAAGGACTTTGAATTTCCATGGTTTTCCACCATAGTATGTTACCTTGGGTATCTATGGCCAGGGTTGGCTTCTTGGACATGCAACTAGTGCCGTCAGTCACACTGGGCTGGCACTTAGAAGTGTTTGAGGTTTAATGCTCTGCAGTTGCAACCTTGAAATTCTCAATCATTTTATCTTGAATTTATGTTTTTTTAAGTGAAGTTTGATGGGCCGATGGAGCAAGCCCAGGGGTCTTGCAGCCTCATTTCCTACACAGTCCTGCCTCCCGTCCTCTCCCCACTTCTTCCCTTGTGCCCACTCCCCTGATACCTTGACCCACCCCCCCAGCCAATCCCATGACTGCTGCCCATCTCTGTTGCGGCAGCAAGCTCATTGCTAGGAAGGAGTGAGAAGGGAATCTTGCATTCCACCATTGCCACCCACCTCTCACCCCCATGGGTGCCTGGACACTGACTAGGAGATGATTAGGGTCAGGCACAGCCCCCACCCCACCCCTTCCTCTGTCTCTGGGTGAGGTAAACAACCATCCTTGCTCGAGACTGGAAGTACCATGGCTCCTGGTGCCCACCACCATGCAGGTACCAAATGTGGCCACGCACAACAGTTCTAATCCCTTGGGGGTTTGCCCATACACCGTGGCAATAGGAGTTGACTTCCCTGCCCCTGGCCAGGACTCCACATTTCCATTTTGCACTGAGCTCCTCAAATTGTGTAGCTGGCCCTGCCTATGCCCTTTATTATCTCTTTGTCTTTGAGCAAGGTACTTCTCTCAGTGCCTCTGTTTTTATGTAGGATGATGGCAATGGCAGTGATAATTTTCTCAATCTCTTGGGGATTGTTCTGAAGCTTAAAGATGATCCAGGTGATGCCCAGTAAGCAATAAGAACAAAAGAGGGACAGCTGTCTTGGTACAATCCTACCAAGCAGGACTTAATTTCACCCATTTCCCCAGACTGTAGAAAGAGAAGCAAAGTGACTTCCCCCAATAACCGGCTGTGGGACTTCATTTAACAAAGACGTTTTGTTTTTTGCTTGTTTGTTTTTGTTTTTAATTTCTAGCCTAGTCCTGGGACTAGAAATAACAGCTTTTATTTTTAATCGACGGCACCAAATTTCCCTCTCTTCAAGCCATCCTGCGTTATGACAATTACTTTATCCTACTCTTCAACATCCATTTATGCTCAAGTTGGTTTGCAGTGTGATAATTCTGGACACTTGACACAGCCACTGCATTCATATACCCTCAGGAAACTATAGCCAGCAAGAGAGGAAAGGTTTTAGAGAGTGAAAGACTAGCTGTTTCCAGGGGCAGTTTAGCCTCAATGATGAAAACCCACACCTTTTTTCTTTTCTTTTCTTTTCTTTTTTAGAAGGATCTACACCCAATGTGGGGTTCAAACTCACAACCCTCAAAATAAGAGTCACATGCTCCACTGACTGAGTTAGGTGCCTCATAAGATAAAAAACAAAACAAAACACCACACTTTCTTTAAGAAGCAGTAAGGGAATGAGGACAGAGAATAAACTAACGTGTTTCCATCTTGCTCTTAAGGTTTTCCAGCTATCAGCATATTTTTGCTTAATCTTTAGGGTGTGGGTCAGATCTCCTTGGGACAGCCTCTCCCAGCTGATTGAAAAATTCCTGTCATGCTGAGGTCAAATAATTCTCCATCTATTAATAAACACAGATGGAAGCCCTTAGACATTGAAATATTTTAATTTACACACAGTAGTTTAAAGTCACTCTTTTCTCCTAATGCTGCCCTAAGCTTTCTTGGAGAATTATAAATAGTAACAAATCTTTGCTCACATAGAAACAAGTGCCAGACCAAAGGCAGAGCTTCCCACAGACAAGTGAAACCTACAGCATACTCTGAAATAGGGGGAAAACGTTTTCCTCTGGTGGATAGTTAAGCCTAGCCACATTCCCATTTCCTCTTCTTTGGAGTCACTTGAAGCAGCCTATCTGTGCATGTTATTCATCTTTATCTGGTATGGGCACATAGTAGGAATTCAATCAATATTTACCCCTAAGTGAGTGAAATGTTGTTAGATGAAAAGCAGCCCAGGCGGCAATTACCACGTGGGGGAAGCAAGAGTTCGAATGTATATCATATTTTATGTATTATGTTATATTACATATATATAATATTCAAGGACTAAAATGCACATGTCCACTTGCCAAACTTCAACTTTAGCAAATGGTCTGGATCTGACCATTCACCCTCTATTTTCACTGAAAATAGAAAATTCCTTAGCCTCTTGCTGCAGCCAGGGCTCTTTCAATCTTCCTCCGAGGATGGTGAGTAATAGATCTGGATTAAGAAGCATTTGGACTGTTCTCAGTCTTGTGCGCTACAATACGAGGTCCTGCTAGGGAGACTCAGAAATTGTAAACAAAGACTTTCTGGTAATTTTTCCCCCACAAAACATGCGACTTAAGATGGTCACACGGTAGGGGGTCTTGATGAGCCTACTCTATGCTCTGTATTCTCATCAAACACAAGTTAATGGCCTGATTCGTTTTTCATTAAATAAAGATTTAGTAGTGGCTCACTGTGACTTGTCTCCCAGCCTCCCCCAACAAGACTGGAAGTAAAAAAAAAAAAAGGGGGGGGGGCGCCTGGGTGGCTCAGTCAGTTAAGTGTCAGACTCTTTTTTTTCTTTTTAAGATTTTATTTTTTTATTTGACAGAGAGAGAGGCAGCAAGAGAGGGAACACAAGCAGGAGAAGTGGGAGAGGGAGAAGCAGGCTTCCCGCTGAGCAGGGAGCCCCATGCGGGGCTTGATCCCCAGAACACTGGGATCACAACCCGAGTGGAAGGCAGATGCTTAACCACTGAGCCACCCAGGCGCCCCAAGTGTCAGACTCTTGATCTCAGTTCAGTCTTGATCTCAAGGTCGCAAGTCCACTTCCAGCATTGGGCTCCACGCTCTAGGTGGAGATAAATAAATAAATAAATAAATAAATAAGACCGGAAGTTCTCTAGAGCAGCGAGAGTGTCCTTTATAACTAGCACCTAACCATGAACTGGATGCTGCAATATGAAGTGAGCCTTTAGTGAGAATGGGAAAAACGAAGATTCTCATCCATTAAGGGGTAGGGGAAGGATGGGGTAAATTGATGGGGCAAGAGGGAGGGCAACTTTGCAATATCCTTCAAAAACTGTATCAATAATTTCACTTCTGAAACATAAAGTTTCATACATACATGTCTATATGCAACCTATGAATACACCCATACGTGTGTGAAATGCCATGTGCCCAAGCCTACTCATTGTAGCAACTATTTGGAAAAGTCTAAATGTTCATCAAAGGAATCGATTGAATAAATTATGGAACAGCCATAGAGTGGGATACCGTGCAACTGTAAAAAAGAATGAAAAAATTTTTAAGTAGAGGTTGTAAAGTTTTGGTTAAAAGTAAATATTCTGGGGTCAGGTGCTTGCTTCCAAGCACCTGGCTCCCCCAATTAATAGGTGTGTGACTCTTAATTAAACATTTATCTTCTTAGGTTTCAATTTTCTCCCCTATAAAATGAGGGTCATAGAGGAGCCTGGCTGGCTCAGTCAGGAGAGCATGAGACTCTTGATCTTGGGGTCATGAGTTTGAGCCCCACCTTGGGTGTAGAGATTACTAAATAAATAAACTTAAAAAATATTTAAACTGAGGGTTAGGAAGATTATAATGGCATCTACCTCATAGGATTGTTCTGAGGATTAAATAAGTTAATGAATATACAGTGTTTACAGTGTTGTTACATTAGGTGTGAGAACCACAGAATATTCAGTGATCAAAGCAAGGGGCAGAACAGTAGGCAGAGCAGGCTACCATTTGTATAAAAAACTAGAAACAAAGACAGCATATACCTAGGTCCTTACATTTGTATAGAACACCTTTGGATAGATATAAAGGGAACTATGACAATTGCTTTTAGAGGGGGAACTTGGTGTTTGGAAGAAAGATTGAAAGAAGAGTTTTCACTGTATACTCTTTTTTAAAAACATTTATTTATTTATTTATTTATTTATTTATTTATTTATTTATTTATTTTAGAGAGAGAGAGAGAAAGCATGAGCAGGGGGAGGGGCAGAGGGAGAGGGAGAGAGAGAATCCTCAAGCAGACTCCACATAAGTGTGGAGCCCGACGTGGGGCTCAATCCAGGACCCTGAATCATGACCTGAGCCAAAATCAAGGGTCAGACACTTAAGTGTGCCACCAGTCACCCCTCACTGTATTCTCTTTTATACCTCTGGATTTTAAGCCATCAGAATTATTACCTAGCTCAACAAGAAATTAATTTAAAATTACACACAAACTCACACACAGAATTATCTCCTGTAGTTTTTAAAAATTGGGGTGAAAGTCACTTGACATAAAATTAATCATTTTAAAGTGAACAATTAAAATATATTTGATTTCAATTTAAAAGCAAGAGCCTTTTATAAGACATTGTCATTTTCTGTCTCTGCTTGTCTTGGCATTAGTTCCCAAATCAAGCCATCCATCAAGGTCTAACCCCAATGTCACCACCTCTTTGACATCTTCCTTAGAGACTGTTGGAACTAGTCTAGAGCTCTTCTGGATCCCTAAGCATCCAGTATCTGAATGCTGCACTGGCCCGTGAACTTGAATATGTCTTGGAATCACAGCAAAAGGGCCTCCTCACCTTTGTCTTCTCTCCTAGAGCTATCCTGGGAGCTTCTCACAGTCAGAAGAGGCCCCCCTGCGCATCTCGGCATTCCCTACAGTGCTACCCTTGGTGCTTTGAAGAGAGCTGTCGGATGGATGGAAAGCCTTTAGAACCTGCCTGAGCAACAGAGCGTTCCTGAACCCTGGGGGCCTCTGGGACAAGGAAACTGTGCCCTCTACAGGACTATCTAGGAAGTGCTGAGCAAGGACGGTGCATGTCTGCCCCGTTATCCAAAATTCCTGTTACAACACTCCGTTTATGAAGGACCTCCATCGGTACCTGTTTTTGCTAATGAAAAAAAAATCCGAAGACAATTTTTGCTTTTACAAAACGGTAATTGCTTCTTTGTTTAAACCATTTTGGCTTAGAATAGGTTTCATAGGAATGCTTTACTTCCCAACATACAGCACGGGTGGGGGTGTTCCCTCAGCTCGGGCAAGGGATCAAGGAAAATGATAAAGGAGGAGGAGGCTGGACCCGTTCCTTCTCTGTCCTCCTTCACCAGGCCTCCTCTGGGCACCCTGGGTCCCCGAGCCCTGGCAGCACGCAGTAGAAACTGTGCTTGTGTCCGCGGCTGGGCCACCCCTGGAGACTGTAGCGCTGCTCCCAGAAGAGAAATTAGCTTTCAGGAGTGGGGGTGGGGGTGTCACCAGGCTCAGAGAAGTGAAACAACTGTCCTGAGATTGCACTGATCGTGCCACCCTGGGACTTAACTTCTGTAACACAATCTTCTTCCTGAACATGAATTCTAAGGCAGAGGCTCTAACACAGGCAACGTAATCGGGTTATTTCTAAGCTTTATCTTTGTCACGTCACGTCTTCTAAGTCAGTCACAGTCCATTCCAGAGCTCCCTTCTGCGTGTCTTCCCGCACTCCCTGGCCTGAATTAAAGGACGCACAAAGCCCCAGCGGGGCCGGGGTGGGGCAGGGTGGGTGGCCCCTCTCCCTGACTCAGGCCCATTAGGTGTCCTGTGTGTTCCTGGGCAGGGAAGGCGCCTGGTTCCGAGGGTGCAGACTTGGACCTGCGATCACTCGGTCCTCCCCGTGTGCAGCTGGCTGATGTGGCGATTCCGCAGAGCTGCAGCTCAGTCCTCATCCCTGGGGAGGGTTTGTGCCCTCTCTGTGAATGGCTGTGCCCATTCCCTCTGTGAGGCAGCCTCCCAGGAACACCTTGGCTCTCCTTCCTAATTACTTTCTGGGTCTCACTTGGGGGCTACCGAATACTCTGGATCATTTCCAAAACCCTTGGGAGACACAGAAGAGTCAAGGGGCTTTTGCAAGATCTCTAGCGCCTGGAAAGTCCATGCCACAATTTCAACTCCTCTGTGCCTGGAGGCGGTGGAGGAGAGATGGTCGGCAGGGCCATGGCCCTACGAAGTCCTCTGTAGCGGTGCCAGGCTCAGGCCAGCTCTTCCCTTCTCTTGGTTTCCCTAAGTGATGGGGTAACTGTGGGGCAGGGTAAGTGCAGGGACACTACCTGCTTCTCACTCTGCTCTTTCTCTCCCAGGCTAGCTCTCTCCCCAGCTCGGAGCCCAGGGCAGGGTGTGTGTGTGTGTGTGTGTGTGTGTGTCTGGAGTAGGTGGGAGGAAGCAGCAGGCCGAAAAACCTGTTATTTTCTTTGACTCTCCATTTCAAATTTCCTTTGACTCATTCCAGGATGATAGAAGTCAAGATCTTTTGGCTTCTGATACAGACATGATCTCCAGGAAAGAGGAACAAAAAAAGCTTGTTGGTAACTCAAATTATTAAGATTGACGTGACTCCATGCTTTACATGTTGTCTAGCTATGTGGAGGCTGCGTATCACAAAATAAAAATAAGGTATTATTCCTCCTTGAATTTTAACTGAGATCAGAGCATTATGTCCAGGTCTTACAATTTCTGGTGCTCCAGAGCTGGTTGGGAAAAATCGAGGGACCCGACATCCAGGCTGTTTATGCTCTACTTTGAAGGAAGATGACACTGAGAGAACCTTCTCTCCCTTTCCAGTTTTGTTCAGGGCTGTATCTGGTTTGAAATTCTGGAAGAAGGGTGGGAGGGCACCTCTTTTCCACAGGGGAAGGAAGGCCACTGGTGTTCGGAGCCTAATCATCTTAGAGGGAAGAAGGAAGCCATTGCTGTCATAGGAGCCAGGAGAACCTTCTCAAATAAAACAGGCTGCGCATGCCTCCCCCCTGGGATATTTGATCTTTGTTGAAAGTGCAGTCAAGCCTGTTTTGAGCTTGACTGACCCATTCCCGCTCACTGGAAACCTGAAAGCCTCATTGTTCAGGTAGAGTTGTAAAAGAACACAGAGGTCTTGAAAGGCCTGCTGTTTTTGGTCTGAACAAGTTATCTGTCCCAAGGTGAAAATGTAATCAAAATTGTTTTTTTAGAGATCCTTTTTGTCCAAAGGCAAAAAGAGAGTGTAAGGAATAGAAATGGCTGAGCCGCCAAGAAACATCTCAGTATTTTTACAGAGTCACTTTCTGCTTGAGCTCTGTTAATGGTCGGCCATTTCCCTGTTCCCCTCCAGAACACTGGCGTCTATTCACCATTCATTCACCTGGTCTCTGGAACAGATCCTAAGGGCAGCCAAGTAAAGCACCAAGCGAGGCAATCGCAGACTTTGCAAACATCTTACACAGGTTTAAGAAATCTGAAAAGAAGTTTTGTGGCTCCGCTGAAATGGGGGGCCCAGAAAGAGGGAGGGAAGTCAGCTCATTCTCCCCCCTCAGGTGAGACAGCATCAGCTGAAGAGAAAATACTAAGAGGAACTCAATCTGAAACCACACAATGTTAGAGAAGCAACTGATTCCCTTTTTTTTTCCTTTTATTTCTTTTTCCTTTTTTCCTTTTTCTTTTTTAAGTAATCTCTACACCCATCAAGGGGCTCGAGCTCCCCGCTGTGAGATCAAGAGTTGCAGGCTCCACTGACGGAGCCAGCCAGGCGCCCCAGATTCATTTTTATAAGGAAGTTTCTCTGCTCTACTTTTCTCCTGGTCTCGTTGCGTGCCAGGGCAACACCGCCCCCATCCCCGAAGGAAAGGCTCTGTCCCTCTTGGTCAGAAAAGGAGCACCCCACATGGGCCTATGAGGATGACCTCAGAGGGAGCAGGACGTGCACCCTGGGGAGAAGTGAGAGCCAGGGCTTTGCCCTGAGGTCACAGCGCTGGTTCCAAGACGGGCAGTGGTGGAAGATGAGGCTGGAAGGACAGGCTGGAGCTACAGTGTAGGGGCCCCTGAATGCCAGGCGAAGGATTTTGAAATTTATCTTTAGGGACGTGGAGCTATTGAAGACTTTTTACACCACTTTCTTCTTTTTAAAGAATTATTATGAGGACGCCTGGGTGGCTCAGTTAAGCATCTCTTCTGCCTTCGGCTCAGGTCATGATCCCAGGGTCCTAGGACCCAGTCCCACATGGGGCTTCTTGCTCAGTGGGGAGCCTGCTTCTCCCTCTGCCTGCTCTGCCTGCTGCTCCCCCTGCTTGTGCTCTCTCTCTGACGAATAAATAAAATCGTTTAAAAAAAATTGCCCACTCATGTACATTGCTCATTTACACTTTCACACAATGAAATTTATCTTATTATTTATTACCAAAGTTTTCCATGTTCACTGTCAAATCATCTGCATCTGTTGAAAAAGTCCTCGAGGATCTCGTAGCGTGGAGATAAGCCGCGCTAGCGGTTTGGAGCCGGAGCCTGCGTGTGTGTTCACAGGTAGATGCGTGTGCTGCAAAGGGGGACTCTCACAGATACGGGTTTTACAGAGGTTATTTGTGGCCATCTCAGCGTGCCAGTAAATACCTAGCTACACCTTTGTATGTAACGATCCACTATGTGGCTGTTCCATTTGTTAGGTTCTTGACCATTTAGGTAACATAATAAAAATCTTTATGCCTGTGTCCAATTCTTTTCTTAGTGGAATCAGCCCAGTTATTTGTCTTTAAGTTTTATTCTGGGATACAGGAATTTTATATTTTTGTAGTAAAATTCATATGTTGATTGATTTTCATAAAGTGAACCAGATATTCCCAAGATAAACTCCACTTGGTTGTGGTATATTATTCTTTTTTTAAAAAAATACTTTATTTATTTATTTGACAGAGAGCACAAGTGGGGGAGAAAGGCAGAGGGAGAAGCAGACTCCGCACCGAGCAGGGAGCCTGATGCGGGGCTCCATCGATCCCAGGACCGGGGATCATAACCCCATCGGAAGGCGGACGGCACACACAAGTGGGGGGAGGGGCAGAGAAAAGGAAGAAGCAGGCTCCCTGCTGAGCAACGAATCTGATGTGGGGCTTGATCCCACATCACATGACCTGAGCTGAAGACGGATGCTAAGCAGACAGAGCCAACCAGGTGCCCTGTGGTATATCATTCTTACTTCCTTTCTTCTTCTTTTTTTTTCAAGTAGGCTCCATGCCCAGCATGAAGCCCAACGTGGGGCTTGAAATTATGACCCTGAGATCAAGACCTGAGCTGAGGTCAAGAGCAAGGTGTTTAACTGACTGAGCCACCTAGGAGTCCCTATATTATTCTTTATATATATTGCTGGATACGATTTGATAAATCTCTCATTAAGGGTTCTTCCCTCTAACTTCATAGGTACGTTGGTCTGAGCTTTGTTTTTCTTTCTTTTTTTAAAAAATAAGTTCTATACCCAATGTGGGGCTTGAACTCACGACCCTGAGATCAAGAGTCATGCACTCTACCAACTGAGCCAGCCGGGCAGCCTGGGTTTTCTTTGAGCTGTTTTTATTGGTTTTGAATCATGGTAATGTTGGCCTCATAAAGTAGGTTGAGGTTGAGTCCCAGAAAAAAATTATTATGAAGTTATTCATAAATAACTTTATGGATCACTTACCCTAGCTCCTCCCACTCCCCAATCTGCCCAGTGGGTTCCAGTTACCCAGGACTCCCCTTTTCAATCCTCTGGCCAGAAATCTGGGGCTCTAATTACTACTACCTGCTACACACTTCTATGGCGGTACTCACGTCTGTGGCTAAGCAGTGAGTTTACTTCTGGAAGGTGGAAATACGGCCAATTGTTAAGTTTGATGATACTTCAATACTTGTCTTCTCCAATATTCTTGTCACTAATTATGTTTCGGAGTCCTCAAATTGCTGTTCTGTGTATTTTCTCCAGACTTTATAATTGCATTCAGAGGGAGAGACAGGGAGGAGGGTGCTTACTTCATCTTGCTGGGAACTGGGACTCATAAATTTGGTTTCAATTAATAATTTAGTTGCAGCTGCCTTTCCACTTTACCATATACTAAGTCCTCTCCTTTTCATCTCTTTTGTTGTACACTGAATTTCAGAAAAAGAAAAAATTTAATGACTCATATAATTAAGAATTTTGCCATCTACAAAATCTGTTTTCCCTTTGAGCCCATCTTTGTTTCCCTTCAACTCCCACAGCCTTCTACCTCTTTCATTAAGTCAACCGAAAGAAAGACAGGAAGACAGAAAGGCTGCTCCAATGTTACTATGAGATTTTCAGGAACCTTCAGGAACCCTTTAAAATAAAGGGTTCCCTTATGGCTGTAGTTCGCTTAAATTTCAGGCCTCTTTCCTGACATTTCTCCTGAAACAATTAATGAAGGAAGTGCGTTGAGGGTTTCCTTTTTGACTGTCCTTTAGATTTTACTTTTTAAAGTCATCTCTACACCCAACATGGGGCTCAAACTCACAACCCTGAGATCAAGCTTTGCATGCTCCACCAACTGAGTCAGCCAGATGCCCCTAGGACTGTCCTTTATGTTAAGTGTGGGGGTCATTGAGTAACGTAGTGTATAAGAGAGAAACACATGATCACGGAATTGAAGAATTTTGGAACTGAAGGTGATTTTGGAGACTGTGGCTCAGTTTAAGGGATGTGTTTGCACACTAAATTTGGGAAAGTCTATAGGTAAAATGGCTGGGGGGTCTCTGATGTCATAGTCAAATGCACACAGGCCAGTCTGGTAGGCAAAACAGGGAATGGTAGAGGCTGTGAATAACTTTCCAGAAAAGATTTTGTCTTAAATTTATCCTCTGGAAGGAATGGCCATTAGTCTCAGCTTTAGCTAATTGTTAATGCACAAGAACACATGTACCCTGTCATCAGATCTTCCAATTTTTCAAGAGAAATCAAGTTGGGATTTTCGGTGAAATCTTTAATATTGGCTGTTTTAAACAGTGTTTGGGCCACATAAGACACAGCTATATCCTGGATCCAGTACATAAGATATGACCTCTGGCTCAGGTAAAGGTTGAAATGCAGAGCAAAGTAGATGGAATTCCCTTTTTCTAGAATTATTAATCACTGACCTTTGAAAAAGATGTAGCTTTGTTAAGTTCCTTAGAATGAAGAGGGGGAAAGGGGGCTGATGAGTAGGCCTTGGGAGTAGACCAAAATTGGGTTACTTAAAATCTATTTGTTCACCATGTGTTAAGCATTAAAATTCTACAGAAAGAGGCTTGGCTGCAGGACACATCTATGGGCGGTTAGGGTTAGGGTTGAATGCTCGGCTTTGAAGTCAACAGTACTCTCCAAGTACGTAGCTCTCTGATGATCTGACCCAGTTCAAGAGATTGTACCCTTCAAATGATCTTTTATTACAGAAAGGACTAATTACTTAAGCTCAAGCCCTAGTTTACGCGTGTGTAATACTGAACACATAGCAATGTTGTGAGGATGAAATAATATATAACGTTCAGCACAGTGATACGGAGTTGCTTGAAGGTATTTTGAGCAGGAGTGACATAATCCAACAGATGCGTTAGGAGGAATAATCTGGGGGTTGTTGGCTGAGAGACTGGAGGCAGAAAGAAAAAAAGCAAGATTGGGGTTTAGATAAAGGCAGGATTTGGAAATAATTTTAACAAAGGGAATATTTAAAACTTGGAAGATGAATGAGATCATCGATAGCACGTATATATACCGAAAATGCTGATGACAGAACCATGGATGACAGAAGCAGCAGCACAGAAGGAATGTTTGGAGAGACAGGAGGGAAAAAAACAAAACAAAACACAACAACCCAGGAATTTCAGTGCCATGGATAACAAGGGAAATGTTAACACATTATGTAGCAAAACCAGCATCCATTTTGCCAAAATCTTCTTTATGCCTGCGTTTTGGCTGCCATGAAATAATTATCGACTTTGAGGCAACTGGCTATGTGAGTTCTATTCAAATGACCTTTACCACGTCCATGGACTAACAATAGAAAGGCATTAATTCTTTTTATTGTGCTTTGCTTTACTGCCCTTCACAGATGCTGCATTTTTTAAATAAATTGATGGTTTGTGGCAACTCTGCATCAAGCAGCTCTATCAGTATCGTTTTTCTGACAGCACTTGCTCACTTAGTGTCTCTAAATCACATTTTGGTAATTCTCAAAATATTTCAAACTTTTTCACTAGTAAAATTGTTATGGCAATCTGTCATCAGTGATTATGACTCTGAAAGCTCAGATGATGGTTAGCATTTTTTAGCTTTAAAAAATTAAGTTTAAAATTTATTTTTATTTATTTGACAGAGAGACAAGAGAGGGAACACAAGCAGGGGGAGTGGGACAGGGAGAGAGGCAGGCTGCCAGCTGAGCAGGGAGCCCAAAGCGGGGCTCGATGCAGGGCTCTATCCCAGGACCTTGGGATCATGACTTGATCTGAAGGCAGACGTTTAACGACTGAGCCACCAAGTCGCCCCTTAAAATTTATTTAAAAAAACTTTTTACTTTTTAAAGTTGTGTACATTGCTTTTTAAAAGACATAGTGGTAGGGACATCTGGGTGGCTCAGTCGGTTAAGCGTCTGCTTCAGCTCAGGTCATGATCCCGGAGTGCCATCGGGATCCAGCCCTGGCATGGAGACCGCATGGACCTCCTGCAAGTGCAGAGCCTGCTTCTCCCCCTGCTCCGTACCCTGCTCTTGCTCTCTCAAATAAATAAAATCTTAAAAAAAAAAAAAAAAAAGACCTAATGGTATTTCACACTTAATAGACGAATGTAACTTTTATATATATGGGGAAACCACTTTACGGTGACATTTACTATATTATGGTGGTCTGGAACTGAAACTCCAAGTAGCTCCAAGGTATGCCTGGTAATCACATCTTTTTCTTTTTTAAAAGATTTTATTTATTTGACAGAGACAGACACAGTGAGAGAGGGAACACAAGCAGGGGGAGTGGGAGAGGGAGAAGCAGGCTTCCTGCTGCAAGGGAGCCTGATGCGGGGCTCGATCCCAGGACCCTGGGATCACGCCCTGAGCTGAAGGCAGATGCTTAACAACTGAGCCACCCAGGTGCCCCTGGTAATCACATCTTAAGCTTGGAAAAGATCTGATTATCTTATATACTTTCATACCTAATGCCAGGACCATTAACCAAAATCTTAAACAGGTGGTTATAATTTTGAACATGGGCGACAACTTTACAGATGACCTCTATTTTACTGTTGCAGTTAACATTTTCAAAAAGCAATTGATTTTTTTTTCCTATAGCTTTTCATATTTGAAAATACTTATAATCCTTTCTCACCCCCACATCATCTGTAGTCCCTCCTGCTCTGTGGTTCCAATTACACAGCTTAGTTTCAAATTCACTACCTTGGTCAAAGTATCACTTAAAATAAGAATGCCCAGAGGGGCACCTGGCTGGCTCAGTCGGTAGAGCATGGGACTCTTGATCTCAGGGTTGAATTCAAGCCCCACTATGGGCATAAAACTTATTAAAAAACTTTATTAAAAAAAAATGCCCATAACTGAACACCATGGCTCTAGATATGGTGTGACCAATGCCAAGGATATGTATCTCTCATTTTGGATATCAGATAAAGGACAGAGGTAGCTAGCTCCTTCTGGGTTAAGTTTCAATGCTAGCTCACTAAAATTAGTTGTGATTGGTAATGTAGGTTTGAACTTACCTCCAAACCCCTACCTTATGCATTAACATTTTAAAACATTTTTTAAGTAATCTCTGTACCCAACATGGGACTCAAAACTCACAACCCTGAGATCAAGAGTCACATGCCAGGTGCCCCAGGGCTTCTGTTTTTATCTACATTACAAAGCACACCAAATTGCACTGAAATGCAGCATGCTCATTTTAGGTAGCTCATAGCAAAGCTCGTTGGACATTACAAGACCCTGGAATTTTTCTCATCAGGAGGAATCTGTCATACTGCATTATCCTGTATTTCTTTAACATAGGGCTCCATTGATCCAAGCCCTAGGTATGTGCTGTTTTCCCTAAATAGGGTTAGGGTTAGGATTTCTGAACTCATTTTAAGAGTGATTAAGCTAAT
Source organism: Ursus americanus (assembly GCF_024610735.1). Lineage (NCBI taxonomy): Eukaryota > Metazoa > Chordata > Mammalia > Carnivora > Ursidae > Ursus > Ursus americanus. The sequence continues at coordinate 40,309,262 of NC_142141.1, read as the reverse complement.
GGAGATCAACTTAATTGCCTTTTCATACTTTGATTCAACAGATCGTAAGGAAGCATTCATATTGTTACTCAACTGGTTAAACAGTCCTTTTCAAACTGAAGACCCTATTTCTCTAATACCAGGTATTACTTGGAACTATATTAAGAGAAGGTGAATATAGTAGCTTTGTATTTAACATACCAGTTATTTCTCAAAAATATTATTCAAGCTTTAAGTTGGTTACTGTTTTCTTTCACATTTTATTTTACAGCTAATATTATCACACTAAACAAGATAAAGGGAGACTAAAATCACCTAGACTACAGTTAATCAGTAAAATTGCTTAGGGAACGGGGATATAATTTGTTAAATATCTTAACTTAATTGCTATATATATTGTGTGGCTGATATAAATACCTTCCATACTAAATTTAAAATATAGTTTTGCAGGGTGCCTGGCTGGCTCAGCCAGGAGAGGAGACTCTTGATCTCAGGGTCATGAGTTCAAGCCCCACCCTGGGCATAGAGCTTACTTAAGAAATAGATATATAAACAATAGACTTTAGAGTACATCATGGTCACTTCTATAAAGCATGTTTATTCAAACATGATCAATGTACCACTCTTATCAGAACCACCTATACTTAAAAGAAAAAACATCTAATTTGAAACGATTCTATAGTGCTTGTTAAAACTGCAATTTCCTGAAGCACCTGGGTGGCTCAGTTAACCGTCCGACTCTTGGTTTTGGCTCAGGTTGAAATCTCGGGGTCGTAGTTTCGAGTCCCAAGTTGGGCTCTGTGCTCAGCAGAGTCTGCTAGAGATTCTTTCTCCCTTTCCCTCTGCCCTCCTACCCCACTCACGGACACACTCTAATAAATAAAATTAAAAAAACACAAAAAGCAATCTCCCTATGTGTACTGATATGGAACAACCTCCAGGGCTCCAAGATATTAAATGAAAGGCAGGTATGGAACACACACAGTGCGCGGTCATTTGTAAAAGAACAAACGGGTGCACATGTTCACGCGCGCGCACAGACCACGATACATAGACTAATACTGACTTCCTCTGGGAAGGGGCAACGTAAGAAGATGACGTTATGCCATATACTTCTTTATACCTTTTAAATTTTAAACGTGTATGAACCATCCACTCAAACAACATTCTTAGGCTTATTCTGGTCCTCCTCAAGTTTTGGAATTAGGGCTTAAAAACCTTCATTTTTATAATGTTCCCCAGACAGCTCTCATGAACAGCCAAAATTTGAGACCAATGCTATGAATATTATCATTCTAGGATACCATAGAACTTGCCCTTTATTGGGAAAAATCTTCAAAAATTAGATAGCCCTGTCAAATTCAGTATAAAAAGCAGTGGATCCATTAAAGCAGCTGCTTATAACTTCAATTCATAACATACATTGACAACAAATAGGATGACCATGCAAGACAAAAATTTTTTTAAGAAGCAGGAAAAAATTATTTAAAATACCTGACTTTAAAAAACCAGAGATCTTTTGCTGTGGCGTTCATTTAATTCTGCATTTTTAATTCTAATTCATCCGAAGAAGCAGAAGAAAATGTAGTGGTGAAGAAAAATAAAATACTAATTGGAGTGCATTGTAAAATCGGGGGTGGGTGAGAGGAATCAATTTGCTTTATTTGGGGGTTATCATTAAATTACTCTAATATAAGAACAGGGAAAGCCAGCCTGAGATGTAGAGAAAAACTGATAATTAGTTGCCAAAACAATTGGTTAAAGAATGTATTAGCAGGACAATGCCCAAGAGTTTTTTTTTTTTCTTAAAGGTTATTTTATCTTTGTGAGAGAGAGGGAGAGAAAGGGCGCAAGAGCGCACAAGCAGAGGGAGGGGCTGAGGGAGAAGCAGACTTTCCACTGATGAGGGAGCCGGACGTAGGGCTCTATCCCAGGACCCCGGGAAAATGACCTGAACCAAAGGCAGATGTTTAAGTGACTGAGCCACCCAGGTGCCCTCCCCCTAATACTTCTTTTAAGTAGAGTTTATAGTTTTCTTTAGAAATTGTCAAAGCAGAGGCTCCTTGGTGGCACAGTCCGTTAAGTGTCTGACATTTGGTTTGGCTCAGGCTGTGATCTGAGGATCTCAGGATTATGGGACTGAGCCCCAAGTCAGGCTCCACACTCAGTGCAGTCTGCTGGAGAGTCTCTCTCCCTCTTCCTTGGCCCCTCCCCCCTGCTTGCTCTTTCTCTAAACTAATCTTTTAAAAAAATGTCAAAGCAACAGATACTAATGAATCCAAGTTATTTCATACAAGATGGTTAATGTGGGTCTAGCCACAACAATGAAAATAAGTCGTGCAAAAAAATTAGTACTGAAACAATTATTTTTATAAAAAATTTAAATGGCACCAACTGTGTATCTGGACGAAGACACCCAAAACAAATGCAAAATTTTGAAACAGGCTGAAAACATGTCTAGAACATAACTGTAAGATGAATGGAGCAGCCTGGGAAAGTGCTGAGCATGAATTTTGAAACCCGACTCAATTTCAATCCTGTCACATTAAGCTGATTTGTGATCTTGTTACTTAGCCACTCTGGGGTTGTTTTCTCTGAAAAATAAGAAATATAGCACTGTCACTCACTGTTTAAGATGGGAAAACATATGAAATGACATAGCATGGTATGTCATTGCTGTGTGATATTAAGTTCTTGTCTTCTTTTTTTTTTTTTTTTAAGATTTTATTTATTTATTTGACAGAGAGACAGCCAGCGAGAGAGGGAACACAAGCAGGGGGAGCGGGAGAGGAAGAAGCAGGCTCCTAGCGGAGGAGCCCGATGCGGGGCGGGGCTCCATCCCAGAGCACCGGGATCACGCCCTGAGCTGAAGGCAGATGCTTAACGACTGCACCACCCAGGCGCCCCAAGTTCTTGCCTTCTTAAAGAGAACACTGAGAAACAAAATTCAAAAATTTTACTGGGCAAAACTAATTATTCAAAAGAGTAAAACGAGACCCAGAAACACTTAAAAAACAAAAAATGGGGGGTGGGGGTGAAAAAGGCTTGCCCATGTTACATAGATAGTATGTGACATACTTGGGAGAAAAGCCCAAGTCTCCTTTTCCAGTTCTCCAGTGGTTGTCTCCTACAGTTTCCTGGTCTTCTAAGGGTCCAGGGAAAGATTCTAACTCCAGAAAGACACTGAGCCAATGTGCTACTGAATTATAGATTTTTCTGGAAATTATGTGCTGAGGCAACAAGCAGTTGTCAGGAATAACAAGATGTAAGTACCCAATAAACTTGAACATGGTTTTACTGAAGCATAAGTCATTTCAAAGCAAAAGCAATTTATGAGTCAATTCTAACATATAATACATTTAAGTCATTATGTGAATTTAAGTTTTTATTTGTGTATTTCACTGTAGTGCTGTGACAACAAAATGACATCTGTGTACCAGAGCATACATACATCAACAGTAAGATGTAACTTCTCATTACACCACTGCTAGAATATTTAGCTTTTTGTAGGACACATAAGCATGTAAGATGGCCACACCAAATAATTTTCTGGGTTTTTTTTCCTTAGATAACCTTAATTTTTTACCAGTAATACTTTATCAACCTCACTGTTAAGAGAACTGTAAATTATCTGGGTGACGGGGTATGAGGGCAGGGGGGAGGAATCATTCAACTGTGTTATACTGTAATAGTTTGCTAGAGTAATCTCACACACACCAATAAGGAACTGTCATCATAATTAAGGGCTAGTTACTGTTGTTAGTTGCACAATGATAAAGTTCTTTTGAAAATATTGGTTAGCCCACTTATATATGAAAAATGCCCTTTCCACTTATGCAGAAGAAAAAAATATTCAGAAAGTTATTTTTGGCCTTGCTATGTCAAAAAGTCAACTGTACAAAGATCTACGTGTCAAACCTAAAATTATAATTTTAAAAGTCTATTAAAAACAAAAATGTCATGCATTTTTATTATCAATTATGCAGAGGCTTTAAAACTGTTGCAAGACCATATAGTATATATTAGCTTTTATACTGCTAATGCACAACTAACAGCAAACTTGATTAGATTAACAGAAATCTGTCTTAATTACACCTTTATATATCACACTAGAGACAAATGCCACAAGATCTGCAGAAACATTCAGTTCTGAGCACTTAAATGGCAGGATAACTTTTTGTGTTGTAATCCATCACATACAGAATAACAAAACAAAAGGAAAAAATTCTGCAGTTTCACGTTACAAAAAAACGTACTGCTGTAAAATATTAAGAAGGGGTGAAAGATATCATCTATAACACAAAGTAACAACTAGTGTCAAAGAGCAAACAAAACTCCTAAATAAAAATATCAAAATACACATAGCAACTGAAGCACAAATACTGCATTAAATACAGTAAAGATTTAATAAGACTACTTAATAAAAGACACAAAAATAGGGGGCGCTAGGGCAACCAGTAAATAAAACCAAAATAATGGGGAAAACATCTTAAGCATTGTTTTTCCCCTAGCTGGAGCACAATTTTTTTTTTTTTGGGTGTCTTTCCATTCATATAATACCTAACACTGTACATTAAGATATTAACGTCACAGAAAAACTTGGTTCTTCCATGAAATTCTTTAAATTCTTGATAAATTTTTCAAAGTAGACATTATTATGAATGAAAAACAACCAACAAATGGGCACCTGTTGTCTTTAACACTGCAGATTTACAGGAACTTTTTAAAAGTTATCATAATCTTTTTTGTCTTTTTTCCCCTCAGCTTCAAATCCATCAACTCCATCGCTATCCCTTCTTCGTTTCCTGTTGTTGTGGATGTTAAAACGTTGGCTCATTTGGGGTAATGGATCCATGCCTAGAACTTTGTGTATCTGGCGGAATGCAAGGAGTCTCAATGCAAACTGCAACAAAAAGAGCCAGAATTCAGAGTTAATTTTAAGAACCAAAATATTAATTAACTAGGTTTATAGTTCCATATAACAGTATAAAAAAGCATATTTAATGAAATAAACACCTTGAATAATTTTAAGTCTCACAACCGAAACACTCCATATGTTCTAGCGTTTACATTTTCAGGCTTTTCTGTATGCATGCTGTTTTGCTTTTTAAAACATAAATTAAGAGGTGCCTGGGTGGCTCAGTCAGTTAAGTGTCTGACTCCTGGTTTCTGCTCAAGTCATGATCTCAGGGTCATGAGATCAAGCCCCAACTCAGGCTCTGCACTGGGCATGGAGCCTGCTGAAGATTCTCTCTCTCCTGCTCCCTCTACCCCTCCCTGCCCTGCTCGCAAGCACTTGCATTCTCTCCCTCTCTCTCTCTCTCAAAAAAGAAAAAAAAAAAAAAAAGACATAAGTTAAGAAAGAAATCTTTAAAAAAATTCAGCATTATGTTCATTTAAAAAAATGAAATTCAAACAATACACAGCAAAAGGAATGTAAATCTCATTGAGTAAATCCCTCTTTGGTTTCTACTCATGTATTTCCCCATTTTTCCTGTGGATGCCCATGTGTATAGGCTGCACATATGCACACACGCACACACACTTCCCCAGGTTTACAAAAAAGGGTCACATTTCTTCAACTTGTGACTTCATGAACTAAAAAGAAAATTTTCACTACATGGTTATGTTTGTGCAGGTATGTGTTAGGCATCAATGTCACAAGATTTCATAAGACATAATCTATTCCTCAAATTAATTCAAGGAGATGTAGTTGTTTGATTATATGGCAAATTTCACTATATGGTTATAACCTTCAATGTAAATGTTTAGATTATTTTTTGAGATATAATTAACATATTCTAAGAGTCACCCTTTTAAAGTGTACAATTCAGTGTTTTTTAGTATACTTACAAAGTTAAAGTTGTGGAACCATAACCACTCTCTAATTTCGACATTTTCACACACCTCCACCCCCACAACCCCATGACCCAATGTTAGTCATTCCTCAACCCCTCCACCCTTACGTCATGATAACCACGAATCTACTTTTCTATTTCTACAAGATTTGCACACTGTGGACATTTCATATAACACATGGCTTTCTGTGTCTGGCTTCTTTCACTTAACAAAGTGGCTGCTATTGAGACTATTTTTTAAAAAAAGATTTTATTTATTTGAGAGAAAGAGCAAGAGACAGCACAAAGGGGGGTGGAGAGAGAGAAACAGGCTCCCCGCTGAGCAGGGAGCATGACGCAGTGCTCGCTCCTAGGACCCTGGGATCATGACCTAAGCTAAAGGTAGAGGCCTAACCGACTGAGCCACCCAGGCGCCCCTATTTTTTTTTTTTTTGAGAGAGCGAGTGTGTGCGTCAGAGGGAGGAGGGCGGGGGGACCGAGTGTAAGGGAGAGCAAATCTTTTTTTTTCTTTTTTCTTAAAGATTCTATTCATTTATTTGAGAGACAGAGACAGTGAGAGAGGGAACCCAAGCAGGGGGAGTGGGAGAGGGAGAAGCAGGCTCCCTGCTGAGTAGGGAGTCCAACTCGGGGCTTGATTCCAGGACCCTGGGACCATGACCTGAGCAGAAGGCAGGTGCCCAACCGACTGACCCACCAAGGCGCCCTGGAAAGAGCGAATCTTAAGCAGGCTCCATGTCCATGATGGAGCCCAACGTGGGGTTTGATCTCACGACACTGAGATCAGGACCTGAGAGGAAATCAAGAGCCGGACATTTAACTGACTGAAGCACCTAGGTGCCCTGAGACTACTTTTAATACCTAATTATTTTCTTCAGCTGAGATTTAGTTGTTTGTTACAATTATCTGTGTGAGAATTTACTATTTTAGAACTTTCCTCAATTATACGATTCCAATTCCTTAGAACTTTGCCTCATATGTTGGCTTTTGAAATCCTCAAAGTCTCCAAATCATCTGTGTTAAGGACTTGATATAGCATTCTATTTAGTCTGTAATTCCAGATTTTCACGAGTACTGGGTGCTTCTCTACCTCATTTAAGCTATAAGGCTGTTAACTTTCTGAAGTGAGAAAAAGGAATATTTATCATTATAGAATACTAATTCTTTATTGAGAGATTTAGAAAAGATAAACAGAATAATGTTTTCTTCCGTATTCATGGAAAATATCCAAAGACACCTGGTATACAATAATGAATACTAATACAGTTCTACCACAGGGATATTGCTGCTAATCATCAGCCTATTTTAACACTAGGAGTTTCTAAATGAAGGAATACACCAGTAAGTAAAATTAAGGATCTGAGGCTAGGGTGAGCATCCTATAACCTCTTGTTCTGCATGTGGTTTGTATGTATTTATAACATTTAACAAGAGAGAATTCTGCCACATAATTGGCAATTATTTAGCAGCAAACACAATTTGAGGACTGACACTGGAATAATTCTCAAAGGCATCTTGGAATTTTAAAATAACACCGAAGAAGGGGAGGGTTTACACCTAAGGGAAGGGATCTGGATAAATGACCAAGGCTTTATCTTGCAGAAGCATCTTGAAAAGATCACTGAAGAATAAGACTACAGAAATACAGAAAAATAAAGATAAGCATTATGGGGGGCGGGGAGAGAAGAATAGACAGAGACAAAGGAAAGAAGAAAATTATTAACATGGGTGCTACAGGTCACCAAGAAATAAACTGAAATCGACATGGGTATAATTCATAGAGCTTATTCAGATTTTACCAGTTATATATGCACTTCTGTGTGTCTTTAGCTTTAATGCGATTTTGTCGTATGTGTAGCCTTCCATAGCCACATCGCAATCAAGATATTAAACTGTACCATCACCACAAGACTCCCTTTTTAGCTACCGTTAACAATCCCTACCCTCATCCCGAACTTCTAGGAACCACTACTGTTCTCCATCTCTATGTTATTTCATGAATATTACATAAATGGAATAATGCAGTTAACTCCTTCACTTTCTTTAACTCCTTCACTTTTATTTTTTTTTATTTTTTATTTTTTTAAAAGATTTTATTTATTTTATTCGACAGAGATAGAGACAGCCAGCGAGAGAGGGAACACAGGCAGGGGGAGTGGGAGAGGAAGAAGCAGGCTCATAGTGGAGGAGCCTGATGTGGGACTCGATCCCATAATGCCGGGATCACGCCCTGAGCCAAAGGCAGACGCTTAACTGCTGTGCCACCCAGGCGCCAACTCCTTCACTTTTAACAAGGACATTTGTCACTACCTCCTAAAGCCAGACCACTTTCTTCAAGGTGACGTTAAAAAAAAATGCCTTTCAAATGTGAATTCTATTAGTTTTCGAATGCCCTGCTCCTAACCCTAAATTTCCTTTCTCTTAGAATTTACAAATAATTCCTCCTTTAAGCACCAAGGAAGAAAGCAAGCCACTTAGGGTAACCTAAAGAAATACAAACAAAACTTGTCCAAAACACCTGAATTAGTAATCATATAAGTTATCCCTTAATATACTTTTGACATAAAAATTTATTTTTATCTTGACATCTTCCAAATTATCGTTGCCAGAAGAGATAACAAATCAAGAACTTTAAGTCCAATAACTTAATGTCTTAGAGTGAAATTATTACTGTTCACTGCTAGTTTTCTTTTTTCCCCTTAGTACATTTTTGGAATAAAAAAAGGAAAGCTATAGTAGTTTTTAGACTGTTTTTTTTCATTCATTTATTAGGTTCACGTATCTTTTCCATTAATCTTTTTTTTTAAGATTTTATTTATTTTTATTTATATATATTTTTAAGATTTATTTATTTATTTGACAGAGAGAGAGAGAGAGCGAGCACGCACGCCAGAGAGAGAGGGAACACAAGCAGGGGGAGTGGGAGAGGAAGAAGCAGGCTCTCAGTGGAGGAGCCTGATGTGGGGCTCGATCCCATAACACCAGGATCACACCCTGAGCCTAAGGCAGACGCTCAACGACTGAGCCACCCAGGCGCCCCCTCTTCCATTAATCTTTTTCCAATAAAATTCTTAACTGATAATGATGGTAATAGCTAACATTTATTAAGATTCTTCCATTTCCCAGATACTACTGACAAATTAACTCATTTACTCCTCCCAATAATCCTGCTTGAGACAGGATACTACTTTTATCCCTGTTTTATAGATGAGATGACACAGCTGGTATTCAAACCCAGGGAGTCTTGACTCTAGAGCCCACCCTCCCACCCTCAAAGATTTTATTTATGTGAGAGGGAGAATGCACGTGCAAGCTCTCATGGAGTGGGGGGTGGTGGTGGTGGTAGAGGGGCACAGAGGGAGAGAAACTCAAGCAGACTCTCCACTGAATGCAGAGCCTAACACAGGGCTGGATCCTGCAATCCATGAGATCATGACCTGAGCTAAAATCACCAGTCCGACACTTAACCAACTGAGCCACCCAGGTGCCCTGAGCCCACGCTTTTAATTAACTACATTAGGAGCCTTTCCAGTGGCAGGAGAGACTAAATTATAACAATAATTACCATAAACCACACAGCGTATCACTTCTTACAACCAGAGTACATAAACAGTTCCCATACTGATTATGATATATAACCTAATACTCAGATTTAATAAGACACCGAAAATACAGTTCTATTTTCATATAATACAATACACTTAAGACATACACATTATAGTTAAACTAATAGAATCTAAGATTATTTTACTGAAATCTAGTTTAAATTATATCCCCTCCAAGGGCTTACTTACTAAAGAAGAATAGAAATAAGTACTATATAGTAACTTCATTCATTCATTCATTCATTTAAAGATTTTATTTATTTATTTGACATAGAGACAGCCAGCAAGAGAAGGAACACAAGCAGGGGGAGTAGGAGAGGAAGAAGCAGGCCCTCAGCAGGGAGCCTGATGTGGGGCTCGATCCCAGGACCCTGGGATCACGCCCTGAGCCGAAGGCAGACGCTTAACGACTGAGCCACCCAGGTGCCCCTATACAGTAACTTCTTTTAAAGGACAACTATAAAAAACCAAAACTTTAAGGGCAGCGAGCCAACAACAAAGCTCTGGGATTAGAACACATTGGTACCTGTGCACTGGATGTGATGTCTTCACGCTGTTGGTCAGTCATTGTTGCCAAGGTATCGAATGGATCCTTCTCACAAGGATCCAGAAGTCCAGGACTACCTACAAGCAATCAATATATGGAGAAAAAGGCATTAGCATTAACCATTTGTAAAAGAAAGAGCTTTTATTCAACTATCAAACACACAAACATTAAGAACAAAGCAAAATTTACCTTTAAGAATAATCCCTGAAGAAATGCACTCAAAAACTCTTCTCAGTGCATCTCCAGGGCTCTGAGGACTAGAAGCACTACTGATTGCTTTCTCTACTAGTAACTCCATAGCCTAAAAATAAAAACATAAAAGACGTGTTTAACAGCTTATAGAACAAAGGAATCACTCAAACACCAGAATGCCAAATTACTTATGAAGTTGGTTATTAAAAATTTTAAAAGACTGAAAACATTACACAGATCACGAAACCAGAAAATGAATCACAAAAAAAAATCAAAATGAAATAAAACAAGTAATGAAAACAAAACTCAAGAGGCAATACATAACTTACATTTAAAAAAGATAATGTAATTTATGCTTAATGAAGAAAAATGTAAAACAGAGTAACAGTGTTTTTGATTTTTAGTTTTAATTATTGCTGGTCTTTCCTATTAAAATGACAGTCCTTAAAATTCTTTTCTTCCCCCAAATATTTTATTTATCTGAGAGAGAGCACGCACAAGAGGGGAGAGGGGCAGTGGGAGAGGGAGAAGCAGACTCCCTGTTGAGCAGGGAGCCCGACTTGGGGCTAGATCTGAGGGATCACAACTGAGCCGAAGGCAGACACCCAAGTGACTGAGCCACCCAGGCACTTCAGTCCTTAAAATTCTTTTTTTTTTTTTTTAAAAGATTTTATTTATTGTGTGTGAGAGAGAGAGAGGGAGAGAGCACAAGCGGGGAGAATGGCAGGCAGAGGGAGAAGCGGGCTCCCTGCTGAGCAAGGAGCCTGATGCAGGACTTGACCCCAGGCCCCTGGGATCATGAGCTGAGCTGAAGGCAGACACAACCAACCGAGTCACCCAGGAGTCCCAGTCCTTAAAATTCTTTACATATTTAGAGGTCACATGTTCGTTCTTTAAACCTACAGTTAGGGGTGTCTGGGTGGCTCAGTAGGTTAAGTGTCTGCCTTTGGCTCAGGGCATGATCTCAGGGTACTGGGATTGAGCCCCGCATCAGGCTCTCTGCTCACTCACCGGGGAGTCTGCTTCTCCCTTTCACTCTCCCTTTGTGTTCTCTAAGTGAATAGATAAAATCTTTAAAACAAAATAAAAAAAACCCCCTACAGTTAGAGCAGGTCAATATCCCAAGTAAAGACAACTTGTTCTTTCTTTACAAACAATGTGTATTATCTAAATTTTCACTTAACGCACAAATGGACTTCTATTATCCCTAAGGAAAATATAAATTATGCTTTCACTGTAAATTACATTTGAGAGACTCAAAATCTAAACCAATCAATAAAAGACAAAAGTAAAAGTATAGACTTAGAAAGAAGCCATCCAGGAAGTGTTCTGAACAGTCTCTTATTAGAAAAAATTGCTTTCATTTAGATTTTAAAACTTGAGATGTAATTCACACAAGAACCATTCTTTTAAAGTGTACAATTCAGTGGTTTTTAGTATACTTAGAAAGTTGTTCAACCATAATCACTAGCTAATTCCAGAATATTTTCACCACCCCAAAGAAAGTCTATACTCCTAGCAATCATTCCCCATCCACCCTTTCCTCCAACCCCTGGCAACCAATGGCAACCACAAAACCACTTTATTTCTACAGACTTGCCTATTCTGGACATTTCTTACAAATGGAACTATATAAAATGTGGCTTTTTGCATTTGACTTCCTTCACTCAGCATAATGTTGAAGGTTCACCCATGTCATAGTTTTTACTGAAATTTTAAAATATGACCACCAATATAACATTCAAATAAACTGAATATATTGGAACTACAATAAAGTCCTAAAAATGGTAACAAAGCTGAAAATATCTTAGTGAGAACCCATTTTTAGTTGTGTACCTAAGAAGCTTATGGATGTATCCACCTATTCACCCCAAGCTTATCTCGCAGATCTTTTAAATAGGAACAACTCTAAAAAGTTATGTGGAGATTGCAATTCTAAGCAAATCAGGAATAAATTGTAAGAGAAGGAAATTTAAAGAGACAGTACACATTAACAACTACAAAAAATGATAACCTGAGCAGCATGAGATTGAAAACAAAAATGAAAAAATATAAATCACAATGAAAAAAATTAAGATAGTTCAGTTTATTCAGTAGAAGAATACAGGGAGATGTTCTTTTTTTTTTTTTAAAAGGATTTTAATTTAAAAATTTTTAGTATTTTAAGGAATCAACTTCAGTTACTCAGATAATTCTATGAATGTATAACGAATATCTCTCCTTTTTTAGACAAACCAAGTATTATTTTAAGATGTCTAACAGACTGTGAAATCCTTAAGGATAAGATCAATGTCATTTATTTTGAGCTCCTGTGACTAGTGTAAGTGGCCAACATATAGAAAATACTCAATAATTATATGCTTAGGAAACAAAACACTTCTGAAAATAATACTGCTCATAAGAGAAATTAAGGGTAAGAATTATCAAAATTATTGATGCTATGCTTAAAATACAAAATGAATCATAAAATATGCAACTTTCATAAATATAGTCGACCCTTGAATAACATGGGTTTGACCTGTATGGGTCTACTTACATGTGGATTTTTTTCAATAAATGTATCAAAAAATTCTCTGCACATCTGTGACAATTTGAAAAGACAGATGAACCACACAGCCTTGAGATATCAGAAGAATTTAAGAAAAAGGTATTACTATAAGAATACAGGATATAGGTGCCTGGGTGGCTCAGTTGGTTAAACATCTGCCTTGATTTCAGTTCAGGTCATGATCTCAGGGTTATGAAACTGAGCCCCATGATGGGCTCTGCACTAGGTGTGGAGCCTGCTTAAGATTCTCTCTCTTCCTCTGCCCGCTCCTCCCCCCTCTTAGGAAAAAATAATAATACAGGATATAATACATATAACATTTAAAATATATTAATTGTGTTATTGGTAAGGCTTCCAGTAAAAAGCAGGCTATAAGTAGTTAACTTTTTGGGGAGTCAAAAGTTATACATGAATATTGAACTGTGTGGGGATTGGTACCCCTAAACCCCTGCATTGTTTAAGGGTCAACTGTATCTCAAACTTTTACTAAGTACTGTTAGAGAATGTTAAGAGAAAATTAAGTATTAAATAATCAGCTCTAATCTTGGTATGTCCAGATACAGATGTTTTCCCAGTAATTCAAAGCTTTAACAAAATCCGCTAACTGATCTTAAGAAACGAAACTTATTTTTTATTTTTTAAAGATAATTTCATTTATTTGACAGAGAGAGCACAAGCAGGGGGAACAGCAGAGGGAGAGGGAGAAAGCAGGCTCCTTCCTGAACCACCCAGGTGCTCCAAAAAAAATGAGAATTTATGATTTATAGTTGCATATAAAGGTAGAAACTAAAAACCAAGAAAGAAATAATTTATGGAAAACTGAAAGTCAACATAGCAATACCCACAATAAAACTAAGTCCACTATCTGCCTTCTGAGATCATCTGCAATGAGTGAGCAATTTAAAAATACTGATTTTCTACAGAACATAGCTGTTTGCCAAGCAGATGTAAGTTAGGAAAGCAACAAAACTAGAATACACACAGTTTATAAGCTCTGAAATGTATGCAAAGTAAAAGGACAACATTAAAGATGAACACAATTGAATCAGAGAAATAATATTTAGATTGTACTATAAAAGATCTTGGTAGCTTATGTTAGAGAGAAAAGCTCTCCATATTAAATTATTTGAAATCTAAGATTGTAGTATTTGCTTTAAAAACCACTCATGGGTCCCTCTCCAGCATTCAAGATGTTGAAATGACTACATGGTGGGTCCTCTGGTGTGAAATTCCACATTTCCTGGGTCTTCTGGTAGGAGCCATGATCAACTGTGCTGGTAACATGGGAACCAAAAATCTGTGTAGGGGCCCATGAAGAGGACCTAGGGATGACTGAACAGACTTTCTGCCTCTGATGTGGGTGAGACGGTGACAGCCACAGTGAAGACAGACAAACCACAGCTCAGAAAGAAAGTACATGGAGCAGTGGTGATTCAATAATGAAAGTCATACAGGAGAAAAGATGGTGTGTATCTCTAAGTTGAAGATAATGCAGGAGTCATAGTAAACAATAAAGGCAAAATGAAAGGTTCTGCTATCACAGGACCAGCTGCAAAAGGGTGTACAGACTTGTGGCCCAGGATTTAATTCAATGCTGGTAGGACTGCATGATTCTTTGGTGTATTTGATAGATAGATAGATAGATAGATAGATAGATAGATAGATAGATAGATAGATAAATAAATAAAAATTATTTGTGCCCTCCCTACCCCACCACTCATGTAGCCTATTTTTCCTTCCCACCTCTAGTAGTAGTAATAATGCTTACTATGTGGAGCAACATGCTAAGCACTTTAAATGCATGATTTCATTTATTTATTTTAATTAAAATTTTTTTAAAAAGATTTTATTTATTTGAGAGAGAGAGACAGCGAGAGACGGAACACAAGCAAGAGGAGTGGGAGAGGGAGAAGCAAAACAGGCTTCCCGCTGATCAGGGAGCCCAATGTGGGGCTCAATCCCAGGACCCTGGGATCATGACCTGAGTTGAAGGCAGATGCTTAATGACTGAGCCACCCAGGCGCCCGTGCATGATTTCATTTAATTCTCATATCTAGATCCTATTATACCCTAATTTTAAGATTAGGGAGTTGGGGAAACAAGTTAAACAGGCTGTCCAAAGTTATACAGCTAAAATGTAAAAATCAGGCTGGGATTTGAACTCGGGTCTGATTTAAAATCTATTTTTGTTTTTTAAAAAAACAACTGTATTTCAATAAATATCCTTTATCAATGGGTGATCCAGACCAATAACTAGTTTCCTTGTGTATTAGTTTTTAAAAATTTTTTTTTAGATTTTAGTTTTTAAGTAATCTCTCCCAACGTGGAGCTTGAACTCACTACTCGAGATCAAGATTCCCATGCCCCACTGACTAAAAAACATTATGAGATTGTGGTAACACAAATACTTTCATTTGGTGGCAGTGTAAACAGGTAAAACCTTTTTTAGTATACAAGTGACAAATTCAAAAATTTACAATGGGGCTATTATACTTAATGAAAGCACAAAAAGGGGCACCTGGGTGGCTCAGTTGGTTAAGCATCTGCCTTCAGCTAAGGTCATGATCCCAGGGCCCGGGGACTGAGCTTGGCATCAGGCTTCCGGCTCAGCTGGGAGTCTGCTCTGCCCCTCCCCCCACTCCTACTCACTCACATGCTCTCTCTCTCCAAGCAATCAATTTTTTTTTTTTTAATGAAAGCACAAAAGATATCTAACACTAGGAAGTCTGGTTAAATAATAAAAATAATAGTAATTATCCCCTTCATTACAGCTAATATTTACTGAGTGCTTATTATATACTAAGCACTGTTGTAAATTCTCACATTAACTAGTTTAAATCATCACAATCACCTTTTGGGGATAGATATGACTATTATTCCTACTTTACAGATGAAGGTGTTTATATTAATAACACAGGATCTTATGAATTCCATTACAATAAGCAACTGTATACACAAAAAACATTTCTACATTCCAGCTGATGTGGGTTAATACTGATACATGCATGACAGACTTCCATTCCTAAGTCCATGTGTAGGATATTTACGCATAGCACCTTATTTCATACTCAATAATTCTTGGTAAAAACCGTCACGTCTTGTGGGAAAAAGATTTTTACAACTTTTGGTGATTCAGGAGTGCGTGTACCTTTTAAGTAGATGGTTTCTGTTGGGGGTAGCTAAGTGTTGCACATATATTATTTTTAAGCTAAAGTGAACAAGATGATACACTTCAAGTATAATGTGTGGATTCTTTTGCAAGCTAAGAGAATGGTTAGTTCTTTGCCCTAAATGTCAGTGTCCTATCATTTAAAAACTCTTCACTGGTTCTAAAAGTGACAGACTGGGGGATTTGGTAGGGGGGGGGAAGGCTGGCTCAGTCAGTAGAGTATGCAACTCTTAATCTCAGAGTCTTGAGTTCGAGCCCCATGTCGGGTAGAGATTACCACCAAAAGAAAAGAAAAAAAAGAAAAAATAAGTGACAGTAGCTCTCTTACTACAAGCTACCACCATTAAAATCTAAATTACTTATATTCTTAAAAACAACAACAAAAAAAACCCCACGAAATATGTAGAAAGAAACACTGAATCACATATTTCAACAGCTATTTGAGCACAAAGTAGAATTACGCAGTTCTCTCAGCCTCTTCTTTGAGAACTGTCCTTTTACATTTGACATAGTTCTTTTTTTTAAAGATTTTTATTTATTTATTTGACAGAGATAGAGACAGCCAGCGAGAGAGGGAACACAAGCAGGGGGAGTGGGAGAGAAGAAGCAGGCTCATAGCAGAGGAGCCTGATGTGGGGCTCGATCCCATAACGCCGGGATCACGCCCTGAGCCGAAGGCAGACGCTTAACCACTGTGCCACCCAGGCGCCCCTGACATAGTGGTTTTTTTAAAAAGGTAAAATTCACATAATATAAAACTAAGTACTTTAAAATGAATAATTCAGTGGCATTCAGTACATTCACTACGTTGTACAATGACCACCTCTTATCTAATTCAAAACATTGCCATAATTTCAGAGTAAAACGCCTTAACCCATTAAGTAGTTTCTTCTATAACCTCTTTCCCTCAAGTCTCTGGCAACCCACCAATTCGCATTCTGTATGACTTTGTTTATTATGGATATTTCATACAAATGCAACCATATAATGTGATCTTTTGTGTCTGGCTTTTTTCACTTAATGTACTGTTTTGGAGGTTCATCGATGCTATAGATCATTCTTTTCTGTAAAATATTCCTTACCCTAATCTACACTGTTCAGAAATAAAACATATAATAAACATTAAAAAATTAAATATACATCCTTTGTGAATTATAGCAGGTATAACATTCCAAAGGAAGTTTAGATACTACATAGAAATTCTGATATCAGACCAACCTGACAAGAACTCTACCTGTATTTTCTTTACTTCATTACCATGGGTTCAGGACAAGAGAACTAATTTGAGGGCAGAGTACCATTTTCAGTACTCAACTGCAGTGGTGAAGGAAAGCCTAAAAGTAGGCACTGTTACTTATTTATTCAAGGTAAATAATCTGAATGCTAAATAAAACTGAAAATAATAAAGTTCATTAAGAATTTCACATTTCTTTTATGAAAATCAAGAAACACTACTCTTGGGGTGCCTAGGTGGCTCAGATGGTGAAGTGTCTGCCTTTGGCTCAGATCATGATCCTGGAGTTCTGGGATCATGCCCCGCATCAGGCTCCTTGCTCAATGGGGAGTCTGATCCCCGCCCCCACCTTGTGTTCTTTTGCTCTCTCTCAAATAAATAAAATCTTTAAAAAACAAATTTTATCTCTGCCTAAGGTGACAGTATAAAGCCTAATTTCACGATCTCTTGCTCCAACACATAATTAATAAATATGTTACAACACACCAAAGCAAAAATGTAACAGTTTTAACCAAAAACAGAAGAAAAGGTCAGTGAAAGAATCTTTCCAAGGAACTGACTGCCTTGGGAAACTCTCTCCATGGAGCTCCTAACTTGGTTCTCTAGAGAGAAGATGGGGGTAGCGCTGGCAGTTGAGTGAAAAAAAAAAAGATCCAAAAAATTTGAGCAATAACTTCCCAACTAAGAGAGGTAGATAGAACAAGACATACTGAAGTCAGTCGCAGAAAAAGTAATTTCCTAAATGTAAAAATCCCTCATACACCCCCTTCCTTACCAGAGAAAGGAAAAGAAAAGAATTCACCATCCTGAAGACTCTTGCAGAAGGGAGGAAGAGAAGAACAAAAGAATCCTAATTATCCACATCTAATATCTCTAAACAGACATTTGGCTAATATGTAGGTAAAAGAAAAGGTAAGATCTGCCCAAGAAGGAAGCAGTAGGGAAAATGTATTATGAAGAATGGCTGTGAACTGTCAACAGAAGTGTCCCAAAGTGGCTTCACATACTCAAAACACTGTTGGCTCAGGGAAATGAAGTTGTTCCTAAAAGGGGACGATGAATAGGAAGAAGGGGGAAAAAAAAATAGAGCGAGCGAGCAGATTCTGCATAGGCAAAGGCTCTAGGTGCCCACACTGGGTTTGAAACCAAAGCACAAAGGTGTGCCAATGGAATCTACCTCATAGAGTAGCACAGCACATTCAATCAAGACGTTGTAGAGAGCACTGCCTAAGTCTGCAACAAGGCTGGATGCAGCAAATCCATATATCTTTTGTTTGAGCCTCAAAGCAGAGCTCACGGGGGAAGAAAAAGGAGAGCTATTTAAAAAGGCATGGAGAGGTTCAAAGACAATTCTTGTTTGGATGTCAGAGTACAAAAAGATGATTTTGTAATGGAACTGACAACTAATGAGATGAAAAAACAAAAACAAACCAGGCATGTTATCTCTATATTTGGGTGGAACATACCATGAAAAATAGAGATGAAAAATCTATTCTCTACGGACTTTGAGCGATAATGATGTGTGATCTATGTTCCCTGGGTTGTAACAAATGTACCTCTCTAGGGAGGAATGTTGATAGGGAGGGTGTGCATGTGTGAGAGTAGAAGATCCAAAAACTGCTCTAAAAAAATAATGTCTATTAAAAAATAAATTAAAAAACCTGTTCTGGAAGGATCTTAGTTTAAGCTAATAAAGATATAATCAATCTGCTAATATTCTGAGTTATAAGAGAACTTGATGAACAAAAAAACCCAATAAAATCAAAAACTCAAAAGGAAGATTACAGAGCTAGTAATGCACGCTGAAAAATAAAATAATATTATCAGAGAATAAATGAATTATAAATAGCGAAGAACACTAGGACATAGCTGAAAAGCAAGTTACTGTCAAAGAAATAATCACAAGAGACACAAGAGGAAAGAAGACAAGACTTAAAGCAATTACAGGGGTGTCATGGTGGCACAGTCAACTTAAGCAGCCAACTCTTCATTTTGGCTCATGTCCTGGTATCAGGATTGTGAGATAAAGCCCCATGCTGGGCTCCACACTCAGGGGGAAGACTGCTTAAGACTCTCTCTCCCTCTCCCCCTCCCACCCTACACACGCTCTCTCTCAAATAAATTAACAAATCTTAAAAAAAAAAAAAAACAATTATAAAGATAAAAGATATGCAGGACAAAAGCAATCCAACATAAGGGTAACGGTGTCCCTAAAATAGAGAATCCTATCAATTAGACATAATGGAAGATTGTTTTCTCCCCTAACTGAAAGAAAAATCAAATCTGCAGGATAAAAGGACAAAGATTTCAATAAAATGCTGATACTGTACAACACATTCCAAGACATAATTTGGTTAAAGTTAATGATATGCAAAGGTAAAGAAAGAATTCTTTCAATGGCCTGTAAAAGGAAGTCAGGACCAAAAAACTAGGCTGAACTTAGACTTACTAACACACAATACTGAAAGACAGTGAGGTGAAACTAAAAATGGAGAGGGGGGAAAACTGTGAACTAACAATGTATTTCTCATTAAAGTAATGGCAACTGGCAAAGCTTCTCAAACATGACAGAATTTCAAAAAACTTAAACACCTTTTGGTAAAAGCTATTTGATTATAATATACAATCAGGAAACGAAAAGGAAAAGCCCCAGTATGAGACCTAGTGGTTTGTATCGAACCATTTTAATATACAGAACATTAAACAATCAGAATATGAATACAGAAGGTAGTTATTTTTACACTTTTAAGGTTTAAAAAGCCTAAGTGTGTAAATGGCTCAGTTTTCTAGTGGAATCAGCATATATTAACATAAGTTAATCAAGAAACAGGTTTAAATACATTAAAAAAATTTAGGGAACAAATGAAAGAATTACATAACAAGAAACCCAAAGGAGGACTGGGGGAAGGGGCAGAAATATAAACGAAAATTTTCTCAACTTTTTTTAGGTGAGAGTTGACAGATACTATATAAAACTGTTAACAGATGAATGAGAACGTCATATAAAACTAGAAAGGCAACAACTAACTGTCACAAGGAAAAAACATTCACACACAAAAAGAATTAAGAAAAGGAAATAAGAAGAATTATGGTAAAGCACAGAAGAAAACAAAGGAAACATACCATACTCATACCAGACAAATGCTCATGACAAGAAAGCTAGAATTTCAATATTAATCAATGGACAAGGCTTATTAACTCAGGGGACCCTTTAAAATGGCAAAGGTTCAAATTCACAATGAAGACGTAACTGTATTGTTTATGTCCAAAA
Organism: Ursus americanus; assembly: GCF_024610735.1. Classification (NCBI taxonomy): domain Eukaryota; kingdom Metazoa; phylum Chordata; class Mammalia; order Carnivora; family Ursidae; genus Ursus; species Ursus americanus. The sequence continues at coordinate 40,288,862 of NC_142141.1, read as the reverse complement.
TTATCACTGCAACAAAACAGTAAAGCACAAACTATAGGAAATAGAACAGAAATGGAAACATAATAGAAATAGCAGATTTTAATTCACTTTCATCAATCCATGGATGGATGAAGTACACAAAAATTATATAAGGAAAAAATACAGAAGATATGAACAAAACGACTAAACTGAACTAAGAGGTATTATGTTGTGTTCTCGAGAACACCTCTTTAAGGTGCCCATAGATCATAAAAACTGTACAAATTAAACAATAGAGACTTCAAATTCTAAAAATTGTAAATAGAATACATTTATCAGATTACAATGCTGTAAGACTAGAAATTATTTACAGAAACAAAAGCAACCCACCTTCAATCACACAGAATTTCAAAATTCCCCCAAAGGGGGTGTGTGAGTGGCTCATTCAGTTAAACGTCTGACTTGGGATTTTGGCTCAGGTCATGATCTCAGCTCATGGGATACAGCCCTGCACTGGGCTCTATGCTCAGCAGGGAGTCTGCTTCTGATTCTCTCTCCCTCCATCTCTCCCCCTGTGTATGTGCACTCTCTCTCCAAAATAAATAAATAAATAAATCCCACAAAAACCAAAAAACAAACCAAGAGTGTACCTGTCTCGATGAGCACTGGGTGATGTACGGAACTGTTAAATCACTATATTGTACATCTGAAACTAATACTACACTGCATGTTAACGATACTGGAATTAAAGAGTGAATGAAAGAAGTATCCAACTCAAGGAGTTTGTAAAAGAACAATAAACTCAAGGAAAACGAAATTAGGAATAAATAGGAAAATGGTAGATCTGGCAGATAAATTCACGGAGCTGATTCTCTGGGGAAAGGAAAAAATAACATGAAAAGTAAGCCACTGCCTAAAGAAGACAATACTAGGAGCATTTTTAAAAAGTCAAAATATTAACATTCTGATGTGTCTTAAATAATCAAACAGCTGGTGTACTTTATGTACAACACCGTTTAAAAGATCAACCACCAGCTTCATTTGTACTATCTGACTCTCCTATCATTACCCTGCTATGGCCTATGCTCTTCTAATTCCTTCTACTTTTCCTCTCTTTTCCACTCAATTCATAAAGCTCTGCATCCTCAAAGGGGTGTCTGAAGTTCATGTCTCCCTCTGATAAAGAGGAAAAATAAAGTTGTAGGGCAGGGGCATCTACAGTGATGAACCTTCAGACTCCCAAGAGTGGCCTAGAAAGAACGGCCTGAGAGTCCATTCTCTAAAGTACTGTATCTTGGACTTAGTACAACAGTAACAGCCTCAAGGGCACATACATGTAGGGAACTGAAGTTGAAGGAAGCAGAAAGTAGAATGATGATGTGTAATAGTGCATATATTTTTAAACATTAAAAAAATTTGAAGTTAGATAATGCTTAACACATTTTTATATTAAAATATATCAAGAATTTAGTGAATTCTGACCACATGTAAATAATGAAACACCCATTTGTCATTTTGCTCCTATACAGCAACTACTACCGCTGGCTAGTCTAAATCAAATTAAGAATTAAAAACAGACAAAATAATAGTAAAGATCCTGTAAGTATTTAAAAAACCCTGAGAGGGGCAACCTGGGCGGCTCAGTTGGTTAAGCCTTTGGCTCTTGATTTCGGCTCAGGTCATCTCAGAGTCGTGGGATCGAGCCCCGCATTGGGGTGGGGTGGTGGGACGAGTCTGCTTAAGATTCTCCCTCTCCCTCTCACCCACTCATGTGTGCACTTTCTCTAAAATAAATAAATAAATAAATAAATCTATCTATCTATCTATCTTAACACCCCCCGCCCAAAAACCTAAAAAGAAAAATAAAAACAAAAGACCCAAACAAAAAAAGCAAAAAACCCCAAAAAAACAACCCCCCCAAGAGCCCCAAAAGCAAAATTCTATCATACAAAAATCTGAATATCTAGCTGAATTGGTCCAATTTTCTAGAATACAAGTTGCCAAAATTAAAGGAGAGATAAAAATTAGACTAATCACAAAAGAAAAAACTGAGAAAATGCTACCCACTTTATTAACAGAGATTGGGAAATAATGTCATCAAATGACAGTAGTTTGATCCTACTAGAAGTGTTTCGGAATTTAGATACAGAACAAAAGCTTTCAAACTGTTTTTAGAGAGCTAGTGCATTATGATTCTAAATCTGAAAAAGAGGACAAAAATAAAACTATAAAACTTTATGTCACCAAGAAAATTCCTAAAGAGACTATCAGCAAAATAGTTAATATTATTCTCACATATGAGAATCACCCTTGGAATGCAAAGATAGTTCAGTATGAGGAATCTATTTGTACAATGAACAATACTGAACAGGTTGAAAGGAAAAAACTATACGTTCAGGTCAATAAACCTTGAAAGAGTATCTGATCAAGTTCAATTTCCATTCCTGACTCATTCTTTTAACCTCAAAACATTTTTTTAAAAAAAATGTAAGCTCCATACCCAATTTGAGGCTTGACCTCACGACCCTGAGATCAACAGTCACATGCTCTACTGACTGAGCCAGCCAGGTACCCCTCTATTCCTGATTCAAAATTACTTAGCAAACTAGGAAAAGACTGATAATTCTAACTTGACAGAGAAGTATCTCAAATAAAAGGCTAACCATCATGCTTAGTACACTGTACACCCTAGAAACATTTTTTTGGTTTTTTGCTTAAAAGTATTTTCAATACAATCAGGAACACAGCATGCATGTAAAGTACTATTTCTTTTTTTTCCTATTTATTCTAGAAGTATCAGTTAAATTAGAAAAAAAGAAAGAAGGCAAAATATAATTTATAGGTATGATTCTAAGATTAGAAAACACAAGAGAATAATATGAAAAAAATTATTATAAATAAAGAAATGCAGTCAGGTGGTAGGGGTTGCAAAATTAACATTCAAAGTTAATAGCTTTTATATACACAAACAATAACTAGAAAATAGATGTGAAGGGGGAAAAAAGCCTCTAAAAGATAAAATACCTACCTAGCTACAAACAACCAAAACCAAAACTTTACATAGAACATATACGAATTTAAGCAGGTACATAAAATTAACTTCAGTAAACAGGACGTCACATACTCTCAGCTAAGAACAGTATAGAAGTGATAATTCCCCCCAACGAATCTATTAATTCAATGCAGTACTACTTAAAAAAACATCACAAGAACTTTGGAGAAACTGAACAAAGTTGTAGTCAAGTTCATTTGGAAAAACAAACATATAAGAAAAGCCAAAAAAAAAAAAAAATTCTGTGCAAGATGGTTTGTTTAAAAGGGGGGCAAAGAACAGAGAGGGAAGAATGTGATGACAAGGGCAATCAGAAATTTAAAACTCTGAAACTTCAATTGTTAAGTTTAGTACTACAGAAGAAAACAGACTGAAGAATCAAAGACAACTGCTGAATGGACCCACAAAAAAGGAGCTTTGGTCTAGGACAGGGTTTCTCAACCTCAGTGCTACTGATAACCAGTTTTGATAACCAAAAGAGTCTCCAGACATTATCAAATGTCTCCTGGAGGACAAAACTGTCCCTGGTTGAGAACCACAGGTTTATGATAATGGTGGTATTTCAAACTGGGGGTTGGGAGAACAGATATCAGTGTTAAATAAACTATTAAAATGGTACTGGAATAGTTGGCAAATGGTCTGAAAAAACATTTAGCTAAATCCATTTATGATTTGAAAATATTTTTTAATTGAAAATTATTTTTAACTATACAAGTAATGTATATATATTTTGTCCTGGTATAAACATTACAGATCTCTACCATAATCATCCCTTTCTCTGACTCCTCAGAGACAACCCCTATTATAAGTTGGAATATAGCCTTCTCAAAGCTTTTATTATGTATTAAAAAAAATATATATATATATATGCACTTGTAGAAAATACAATTTGGGGACACCTGGGTGGCTCGGTCGTTAAGCGTCTGCCTTCGGCTCAGGTTATGATCCCAGGGTCCTGGGATCGAGCCCCACATTGGGCTCCCTGCTTGGCGGGAAGCCTTGCTTCTCCCTCTCCCACTCCCCCTGCTTGTGTTCCGTCTCTCACTGTCTGTCTCTGTCAAATAAATAAAATCTTAAATAAAAAAAAAAAAAAGAAGAAAATACAATTTGATGGGGGAAAAAAGCTTTAGAAGAAAGTATGTGTGAACTAATTTATAACCTAAAATATAAGAGGATTTTTATAAGGAGAACACAAAACACAGAAGTCATCAAAGATTAATGGATTAGAATTTACAAAAATTTAAAAACTCTGATACAGCAAAAATGATCTCGCTATAAAAAGTAGACGAAAAGCTGGAAAACACCATTTCTGCTAGAGATAAGGACTAATCTCTTATAAAAAAAATTTAATGTAATTAAGAAAATGTTGTGTAACAAAGGAACTGCTGGTTAAGAGAAAAATAATTCTAAATGCCAGTAATCATTAAATAAAGAAATGTAAATAAAAAATGAGACACCATTTTATACTTATTTATTTTTTTAAAAAATATTTTATTTATTTGACAAAGAGAGAGACAGCCAGCGAGAGAAGCAGGCTCCCAGCAGAGGAGCCCGATGCGGAGCTCGATCCCAGGACTCCAGGATCACACCCTGAGCTGAGGGCCGATGCTTAACAACTGAGCCACCCAGGCGCCCCCCATTTTATACTTATTATTATTATTTTTAAAGATTTTATTTATCTATTTGACAGAGAGACAGAGAGAGGCAGCACAAGTGGGGGTGGGGGGTGGGAGAGGGCCTGATGAGGGGCTGGATCCCAGGACTCTGGGATCATGACCAGAGCCTAAGGCAGATGCTTAACAACTGAGCCACCCAGGCACCCCTATTATATTGTTAAGAAGTGTGATGATAGGGGCGCCTGGGAGGCACAGCGGTTGGGCCTCTGCCTTCGGCTCAGGGCGTGATCCCGGCGTTATGGGATCGAGCCCCACATCAGCCTCCTCCGCTGTGAGCCTGCTTCTTCCTCTCCCACTCCCCCTGCTTGTGTTCCCTCTCGCTGGCTGTCTCTATCTCTGTCGAATAAATAAATAAAAAATCTTAAAAAAAAAAAAAAAAAGAAGTGTGATGATATCACAGAGTTAGTGAGGGTGTGAAGGAAATGATCAAACCAACAGTTTTTGGATGTTTTCAATGATCTAACTTTCTGATAAATAATTAGCACATTCTTTGACCTTGGAATTCTAGCCCTAGCAATTTATTACATGAATTATAATACAAAAGTTTGACCATAGTATAATGAAGACTTAATGGCAGAACACCGCAAACAACCAAAATGCCCATCAAATGGATACTAGTTAAATAAAATATGGTATGTCCACAAAAAGGGAATACCATGTAGTCAATGCAAAGAATAAGGTGGATTTGACTATGCCCTTCTCAAAGAGCTCCAAAATGTATTTTGTTAAGGAAATGAAAATAATGTAAATAGCACAAACACCCTTGTGTTCAGAAAAAAATTATAAAGAATTAAAGTAACCTGGCTATTCACTTCTCACTAACCCAACCCTAAAATCAATAGGTTCAATTATATTTTTGAATAAACCCCTCCTCTACCTGAATTCTTGCTATTCAGTTACCAAAAGGGTTCAAACATTAAAGGTATACTAGTACATATATAAATATAAGAACATATATGGTGTATATACATGTACTTTTTTCCTGGAAGTAATCGCAACAAACTGTTAAAAAGATAATTTGCCATTAAATAATGAGAAAACTTTCACTTTTTGGTGCCTTTCTGCATTCTCTGAATTTCCTAACTTCACACATTTCTTTTTCTTCTTCACATTTTATTTCACAATCTATATTTCTGAATTCTTAAAATTTTAAACTTTCACACATTTTTTTAAAAAAAGATTTTATTTGAGAGAGAGTTTGAGAGAATGCGCACGAGCAGAGGGAGGGGCAGTGAGACAGCAGGGAGCCCAATACAGGACTCCTTCCCAGGATCCTGAGATCACGACCCGAGGCCAAGTCAAACGCTTAACTGACAGAGCCACCCCAGGTGCCCCTACACATTATTAAAAACAAAACTGTCAACAGAACCCTGCATAGGGAGATTAAGAGCTTATTTTTAGTCTTTGTACCTTTATATAAGTAAAAGCCTATTAACAACTGCTGTTATCTTAAAAAATAAACATCATGACAAAAGAAAAAAAAAAACGAGAGGACAATACAAAAGAAACATCAAGTGCAATTCTTTAAATAGTAAAATCTCAGGAAATTATAGACACCCTATGACGCCCAGGATTTCTCACTAGAAGAGGAAAGAAACTACATTTAGGAAATGAAAATAAAGTTGACAATTAAATGTAAGATATTATAAAAACTGCAGAAGCATTTCCTAAATATTTATTTTTCACACCATAAAGTTACATACTACTCACCCAGCTTGGAAAATCAGACCACGTTGGAACTCGTTGACAGAGGTCCCGGAGAATACGTATGATAATCACACAGGACTGCAGACCATTAGCTCTAGCCTTGAGAGCAACACAAAAACCCAGGTGAATTAATCTTAGAAATACTGAAAATATCCCTTGATGAAAAAAAGTTAAAATACCACTGTTCAATGGAAGCTCAGATAAAAATAAAACAAAAATAACCACACTTAAAATTGGATTCAATGAGCTGCCATTTACAGCAGTATTTTATGCCAGGGTTAGTATTTAAAAGCTGGTATTTTAGGTCAAAGTAAACAGATTATACAAGAATAATATTTCTTGATCCCCTGTGAACCTTGACCTGTGTTCATTTAAAACAGTAAACTTAAAAAAAAAATCTGCCTACATTAGAAATAAAAGAAAAAGTAAAGAGCTAAAAAGTTTGTCTAGGGACTGAAAGGTTAAGGAAATCTGTTTGGTTTCCCTTCTGTGCCTTTGCATGACTGCAAAGTCACTAAACCAAACAGCTGCTTCCTCACCTTTCACTCCCTACACTTATTAACTTAGAGAAAGAGGGGAAAAAAATCTTAAAACTATACACAAAGCTTTAAACACATATTCCATTATTTAAAGCAAAAGTTAATCTGCAGCCTTATGGAATATAATATATATACACAAACATGTGATGTTCCTAAACAAGTAAACTTTAAATATAGCCACTAAAAATAAAAATAAAAAAACCCAAACTACAGAACACCCCCAAACCTAAGGTATTGTCAAATTAATAGTAACTGCAATATGCAGATCTTCATACCCAGCTTTCTATGTTAACATATTTTCTGAGATTTAATTTAAAATAGTATTGCTTGGGCAATCTTTTGAAATGTTTAAACACAGTTAAACATGTTGCACTGAACTACTCTCTCATAAGGCTACAAGAAAAAAGTAAAATGATGTTCCGAACCTGGAACCACTTAGCGTGGCGTAGAGCAGCCAGAGCGTCAAGGCATTTTTGCCTGTCCAAGACGTCCGGTGGGTCTTTCACCATACCCGAGGTTACATCTAAAATGGATTGAATTGGCAAAATGCAGTGAGGAATGGGTGTTTGACCAGGTGAGCAAGACACTTCCTTAAAGTAGCATCAGTGTCACATGAGCCATTTGCGAGTTTACCAGCACTTTAATGTACCCAGAGTTATTTTCAGCAAATTTATATAATCCAATGTGAAAATCAAAAGGACAATTTAGACTCTTAAGAAATATAATAAATGATTCCTGCAAAAAATCAACCCTACCCACCAAAATAAAATCAAAAGGAAGGATTACTGGACACAGCGCACCAGCACAAAGACAAGACAAGAGGGAACACAAAAATCCACCTTAATAAATGAGAGTTCACGATAAACTATTAAGTTTGTTCAGTATTCTAAACCATCAGAGGTTATTCTGGGGCTCATATACCAAAGAACTAATAATAAATATGGAATGATCAATACAGTAATAATCATGGAAAAAAACGGAGAGCGAAAAATAGACATTTCTAAGAGGTCAATGCTTTCTCTTCTACAAGGAAATTTTAGCTTAAGGGAATATGAAATGCTCTTTTAAAAAGTTCCCATGAAGTATTCCAAAGAATAATTGGAGAGAAATAATGGGTACAGTGGAAAAGGGCAACAGGAAGTACCATGGTTAAATAGGAAAGTACAGAAAAAGAAGAGATGTAGTAAGAACTCTTTGATGATAAATAATATGTATGGTCTAAAATTATAATACCTGATTTTAAATCAGATTATTGTATTAAAACATAAAGGAGCTATCTAAAAATCTGAGAAAATCTGAACCTAAACTAGGACAAGAAGTTAATTTTAATTCATGTTAGACAGATTCATGATTGGCCAGCTATATGTTCATCTAAACATATCTGCAAAGTGTGTATAAAAATAACAGCATATTTGCCAAACTATTCAAAACAGCAACTAAGTCAATCTAATTCATAGCTCTTAATGATTTTAATAGTAGAAATATTTTCTAAATACAGCATAATTACATACCAGATGAGTAATCTATTGAATTTAACAGTCTTCTGGCTAAAGTGACCAAAATTATGGGGTACTTAAGATGTAATTGTAAATCACTGAGGGTACCAAATGAGAGTGAGGGACAAAAGAAATATATGACAAAAGAAGTTAAAGATGATTTTAAAAGTATTACTGCTGCTTTTGGCAAGTTATTTAACTGTATATATTTTGTATGAGCATTTAATTATCTTAAAAGACACTTCTCCTTATTTTGAGTAGATAACACATAAAGCATATTCTAAAAATGATAAAGAAATTTATCCACTTGGGCTTTCTATTCTTAGTTCTTGCTCCTCAAATAAATCAGATGATACAGATTTTTCAAGAAGACATGTTAGACGGGCAATTTATAGATAATCAAAGAATACTGTGCAGCATTCTGAGAATTAACACTGAAAGAATTTGGGTACTAAAAAGAAACTATCAAGACAAAAAATATCAGTGATTTTTAAAAAATAGTGGACACTCTCAAAACCTGAAAGACCTACTACTAAAATCAGAAACATACTGACCACAAGAGATGGGGCTCTTCTGAGATAAGGAAAGGGAATACAGGAAAGCACAGCTAACTAAGGAAATAAAAAAGAAAGAAAAAAGTGAAACAACCACTCCTCAAAGCAGAATTACAGAACTGAAGGACCCTCTTTCTGTATCCCTCATTTACATTACTTGCTAAAGCTAGAATGCAAATAGGTGACAATGTGCAATCTCTTTCTAAAAAAGTTTCTGCATTTCTAATGTTATTTTCACGATGTTGTAATTTCCTTCAATATGTAAGAAAATTTTTTTGCACACAAGCATTTATAACTTTGAAAATTTTAATTAATGAAACAATTTCAAAGATGCCAAGACACCTATTGCAATTTAAAAACAAATTAAGAGCTGTAAGTAGAAAGTTTCTGTTAAATTTAGAGTGTGGATTTTTGCACCCATTTTGTATTTCAAGTGGATTAACCCCTTAGGTATATTGTACTAAAAACAAAAAAATCATACTTGTTGCTTAATATCCAGTTAACAAAACAAAAATCATTTAATTTATTAAAAAAAAAAAAGAGCAAATTCTTACCCTACATAAATGTATTTCATAAATTTTAAGGGGTTAATCACCAGTTAGAAGACATGCTGTGTCCACACTATTTTATGATTAAAAGTTAATGGGAATATATTAATTTAAATTAACATGGTTATATAAAATATATAATCCACCCACAACCATTTAAAAACTAGTGTGAACACTGCTCAAATCTAGAATAGACAAAGACAAAACAAACAAAACAGCCACACAAAGGACAATAAATGCCAGACTCTGCATCCAAAATCCCTCCTTAATCAAATGGCAGGTGTGACACTGAGCTTTTGAAAACCTTGGTCAAAAATCCTTCCGATGTCTTGGCAGCAACCCCTGACAGGAATCAATCCCCTCTGCTAGAAGGCTTTGGACCGGGCCTGATAAGCTACAGGTGGAAAAAAACACACACATACTTGACTTGCTGCAGAAAAGACTCTGTAGCAAGGGTTAGAGCATTTCGAACATTTCAAGCTTCAAGTCAATTAACTGTTAACTTAGTGTTTAACTGTCAAACACAGTACCATAAAATAGATCTGTCATGCGTTTAACAGTTATTTGGGCAATTTAATAATTTCTTTTAAATAATTGAAAAATAATTTTTGGTATTAAACAGAACCATTAAAGAGCTACCACACTGTGCAAGTCTCAAGTCTCAAGATTTATAATTGTTCTTCCGGCAAAGCCTTCCTTACCCCCTGTACTAACTCCCCAAAGCAAGCTATAGGCTTTAAGTGATTTTAAGACACAGAGCATTGGGAGCTGCAGTGAGAGAGAATACATACCGTTATTCTGCAGCAAGAAAGAAGCAATCTTCATAATGAAGCTAAAGACATAGTTTACTGCAGTTATCTGCAGCAAGGAACACTCTATCAATGTTTCTACACTTTTTTGCACATCCAACTTTTCAGCTCAGTGTCTTGAAGTAAAATCTTCCAATTTTGGACTGATCACTTCTCTCACCAGAGTATTTATGAAATCCAAAACAGTAATTCTAACTCAAGTCTGGGTCAGACAAAAGTATAATTTTGTTTCCTTTAAAAGGGATAGGTTATCAAAGACTCTACTACAAAGGAGATATGAACTTTAGACTTTTGCAACATAAAAAAATAACTCGATATTGCATAAATTCAACTAAGGCTAAATATAATTGGATAAAATATGCTCTGAAATAGTTAAATGGTTATATGAGTATAATTTCATCCTAAGTACAACAACTTTTATTTATATATTAGAAGATTTCTTTTTCAAATCCTAAGGGTCATATATTGCATATGAATTGACCAGACTGACTCAGGAACTATTTTTCCAGCAATATCCACAGTCAGACCTTGAGTGGAAACTCATGTTCATATAAAAGATCCTTTACACAAAACCCATTCATTTTTAAGATGCAAAGCTTATACAATATACAAGTCCTGATATGGTGTATATATGAAGTATGTAAGATCAGACATGTCTCCCAATGACCACATTTTAAATAAAGTGTTCTCTTGCTGGGTCGTGGAAAGCCCAGTGCCTTAAAAAAAAATTGCTTTGCTGTAAGAAAACAAATTTAAAGGGACAGTAAGAGCCTACTGATGCTATTTTAGACAATTTTAGTATTGAATATACAGTATTCTTTTCTCCTCTATCTGTATCACAAAGAAGTATTAGTGTAGACTATATAACTCCATACTCAACAAGTTAAGATGTACAAAAACAACATGAAAGGAAACAAAGTAAATTTTATCTGACCCATAAAACAACAGAACCAACATAAGGCAGACACTGACCATGCTTTTTGGCTTAAAAGCTTTTGAAGCTTTGAAAATGTTACAGAACAGTCCCTAAAGCAACATTGCTGGCACCAGCAGGATTTCATGTTCTACAATTGTAAAGTAAGTTTAAAAACCCTGTAGGTACTATAACTTACTAACTACACCTACACCATTTATTTTTCAATATCTCTAGTATAATAATATTGGGTTCAAATGCCCAAATCTACGTGCATTAGGATGCTCTGCATTTATGAAAACTCTCCAAACCAAAGAGCAACCTCAGAGAACTAGAAATATTTACCTCAGGACAAGCCAAATCCATGATTACACATGTAACAATGCCTCTTAAAATGTAAGTATTACGAGTATATAACCAATTTTATTTGAAACTCTCTTGTCTTTTTTGTAAGACAAGGCAAGAACAAGAACTTCTTAACAGAAGTTAAATTTGTGGCCCCTTACTACCAACATTTAATTGTTTTCATGTGTCTACTACATCAGCAAGAATAATTTTGAACTTTTTTTTTCCAGAAATCTGAGGTTAGCAAGAAAAGAAAAAAATCAAGAAAGTCAATAATACCATGAGTGTTTTATATGAAAGTACATTACTAAAAAGAGCATTTACTTTTTGGGAAATGATCTTAAGCAAACTGGTTGCTACGTAAGTCAAAACTATCAAATTCATATGTAATGCCAGCATGTTGCCTTCTAGGGCTAAATGCCATCTTAAAGAGTAGGTAAATGAAAAAAAAAAGTTAATAGAAAAGTATAATGTTTAATGGCTTTCCAACCTCCTTCCCTCATGTTCTCTTCTCGAATAATTGGAGATGTCAGGGTGATAGTGACTTGCATTTTGGGTTCCACACATGAATTCAAAATTATTGCCGCTTCAGACATAGCACATTTTATATCATACTTCTCAGGACTTATAACCTATGTAATGAAGAGTACAAAAAATTATTTGGACTTTTACATTATCAGACAAAGCAGTTTCATTATGGCTCTTCCATTTTCTCACTACCAAAAGCATTTTGTAAGGAGTAGATAATATACTACTCCTCCAAGAAGCCTTACAATAATGCAAAGATCATAAATCTCTTACCATACCTTCCTTTTAGAATTCTTTGTTAAGCTAATATTTACCATTATTTGTATCAGAAGAGTTATTTATATATGTCCCTCTTAGATCATAAATTCTTGGCTAAAGAAACACTGCTATATTTGCTACTGTACCTTTCAAATAGCATCTGGGTAGTTAAGTTCTCGTACATTTGCAGAATTTGAATGAAACTAAATGACAGCTGAATTCAACCATTCCCACTGTACACTGTGAAATCAACAGATCTATATTTCATAATCAGAGAGCAAAAAGTCTTGATTAACATCCAGAAAAACCAAGATTCACTATAATTTGATAGATATAGATAATACGCCTCAGTTTCTATGAATGATTACAGAAATTACATTGAGTGTTTATAGTATAGTATATAAGTTCAAATTCCAGCTGTAACGTTACTAGCGTCCTGAGGATGGGCAAACTATTTAACTTCCCTATCCTGTTTCTGTAAAAAACCTACAGAACTAAACGAATTAACTATATAAGGCCCTTAAAACAGAGCCTGGTTGGGGTACCTGGCTGGCTCAGTCAATTAAGTGTCTGACTTTGGTGCAAGTCATGATCTGGGGGTTCTGGCACTGAGCCCCATGTTGGGGCTTGTGCTCAGTGGGGAGTCTGCTTGAGATTCTCTCTCTTCCTCCCCCTCTGCCCCTCCCCCAGCTCATGTGCTCTCTCTCTCAAATAAATAAAATCTTAAAAAAACAAAAAACAAAAAAACAGTGCCTGGTACATACTAATTACTAGATAAACATCAACTATGACGATGATGAAGAATTAATTCTACTTTTTTTATTCACTTGTAAGTATAGTCTGATTTGGAAAGGGTATTTTGTTTTTAGTCTAACTGCTTGATTATTTCCTTAGGATTTATTTCCTGCTTTGTAGTTTTACTAAGCATTACAATTAAGAGCAAGATATTTCTAGCAAATTACATAATTCTCTCAAGGTCCTCAAACCTTTCCTCTCTTACCACCTCACACCCCATTACCCTAGCAGCCTCAACAGATAGATAAGAAGCAGACACACAATGCCAATTCTGTTGGCTTGTAGTACTTAAAAGACTCATCCACAATAAGAAACTTCGTATCTGGAACAATGGTAACATAAAGCAAACAACAGTAAGTGTCAGAGTTGTCAGAGCTTAAGTTCAACACTGTGCTTCACTACCCCTTTTGTCACCAGTTGCACTGCGGTGGTCAGGTACTATTTATTCTGACTCACTGCTGTAGAAAACACATTACCAATCAACTGTCAATCCTTGGATTTAGAATACCTAATTAAACTGCAAAGTTTTAAAATAAATTATATACATTAAATTATTCAAGGAATATTTTTTTAAAAAAGATTTATTTTATTTAGAGAGAGAGGGGGAGGAAGAACTTGTGGGTGAGTAAAACGGGGGGGGGGGGAGGGTGGGGTGGGAGGCAGAAGGAGAGGGAGAAAGTCTTAAATAGATTCTGAGCTGAGGGCCAAGCCCAATGTGGGGCTTGATCTCATGACCCAAGCCAAAACCAAGAGCTGGATGTTTAACTGACTGCACTACCCAGGCGCCCCAAGGAATATTTACTTTAAATCCCAATCTGAGGGATGCCTGCGCAGCTCAGTTGGTTAGCGCCTGCCTTTGGGTCAGGTTATGATCCTAGGTCCTGGGACAGAGCCCCACATCGGGCTCCTTGCTCAGCCGGTGCTTCTCCCTCTGTCTGCTTTGCCTGCTGCTCCTCCTGTGTTCTCTCTCTCTGACAAATAAATAAATAAAATCTTAAAAAAAAAAAAAAAAAAACAACCCAATCTGAGATTCTGACAAACTAATGTATAAAATTTCTTAGAGTTCAAACTTGAAGTTTGCTTTTGTAAGACCAAAAGGGGATATTCTACTAATTGTGCATTACCATGATTTGCTGGAGACAGAATTCCTATCATTATAAACAAAGAAGAACAAAACAAAACAAAAATCACAATAAAACCAGGGAAATTCAAATTGGAAAGACTATTTCTTACTATATTTTATTAAAAACATGTATTCAACTAAATAGACAAGAAGCTCACAGATTTAAAATATTTAAGCTTGCTACACAGGGGCTTTGTTTTGAACAAAAAAAAAAAGAAAAGAAAGAAAAACCATTTTCTGTCAACTGCCTTCAAATCTTGGGGAAAAAAACAGGAGGACATGTGCTACAATTTTACATTTTTAAATAAATTAGCAAGATGGCTTCATGTCAAATACAAGCACTATAAAACCTAAAAAGACAAAGTAAAAAATAGTCCTACCAATTTGCACAACGAAGCAAAAAAAACCTCAACATGGAAAGTCAAGCCAAAAATTTAAAGGCTGGCTTAGATTTAGGCTGAAGCACAGTTAGTCCTGCCAAAAACTTCTGAACGAGACAAGGGGTAAAAATGAACATTTCCATAATACTTACAGCAAGCTGTTTGGGTAGGTTTTCTGCAATACGGCTTAATAATGTCTTTGAAGGTTTCTCGGAGCACAGCAAAACAAGGTTGACATTTCTGTCTCCTCGGAGAAGTAATCCTTTTGCCAATACTCCTACTCGTAAAACTCCTTTTAAAGCTCTGCAGTGAAATCAAATTATATTATGACATTTCTCTTCTAAACCAGATCCATGATAATCTCTAAATATATAATAGTAAGTTAAATAATTTTTATACTATTCAAAGTTTCATCAACTACAGTTTAAAAATATTTAATATTTTTAAGAAGTATCCTTCATTTAGATAAGAAATATGGATAAATAAGTCAAGAACTAAGTTCTCACAGGGACAGTTTCAAAGAATATTAACATTTCTGCATCTCATTTTACAAATCAGAATAAGTGTCATGGTTCTTTTTTTTTTTTTTTTTAAACTCATGACCCTGAGATTGAGACCTGAGCTTTGATCAAGAATTGGATGCTTAGGGGTGCCTGGGTGGCTCAGTTGTTAAGCGTCTGCCTTTGGCTCAGGGCGTGATCCTACGGTCCTGGAATCGGGCCCCATATCAGGCTCCCTGCTCCGCTGGGAGCCTGCTTCTTCCTCTCCCACTCCCCCTGCTTGTGTTCCCTCTCTCGCTGGCTGTCTCTCTCTGTCAAATAAATAAATAAATAAATAAATAAATAAATAAATAAATCTTAAAAAAAAAAAAAAAAAAAAAAAGAATTGGATGCTTAACTGACTGAGCCACCCAGGCGTCCCAAGAGTCATGCTTAATATAATATAAAAATATTTCCAAATGGTAAAAGGAAAATGAGAAGTTATAGGCCACAATGCAAAACGTGATACGAAAGAGGTTTCTGGGGATGCCCGAGAGGCTCAGTTGGTTAAGTAACTCTTGATCTCAGGGTTATCAGTTCAAGCCCCATGTTGGGCTCCACAGTTGGCCTGGCGCCTACTTAAAAAAAAAAAAAAGATGTTTCCAAAGCTTAAGGTTCTTCATGCTCTATGGTCAATGAATTAAGGAAACAAGATGCTAAAAAGGACTGAACATGGGACAGATATAAGAAACAAAAACTGCAGAGTAGTTGAATGCAATTACAAAGGCTACTTTGAAAAAAGACTCAAAAGTTTTATAAATTAAAATAAAATTAGTAAAATCACAAGGATGGAGATTTTAAGGAGCTGTATTTCTCATTTTAGCAAAAAGCAGCTAAATACATTAAATATTTACCCAAACAAGATAGACATGTACACTCACAACAGAGAGTTTTAGTCTTTATAACTTTAATTTCAAGTATAAGAAGTCCACGGAAGGAAAAACAAAAATAAGCAAAGTAAATAACTCAGAAAACACACCTGTCTTTACCTCCCTCTTTCTTATCATCTCCCTCTTTGCTCTTGCTCTTCTCATGTTCAGACAAACTGTCTGAAACAAGTTTTAAAGCACGTTCAGTGATAGAAACAATTTTCTGAACTGCCTGTAATTCCTCCTCAGTTGGATAAATGGTTGCGTGTTTTGTCATTACATAACGGTCATCAGATGAGTCAGGACGACGTAAGGGCTAGAGAAAAAAAGTTATTTCATTTAAAAAGTGTTTACTGGGCAAAAGTAAACTTATTTTTCAACTATACATATATTTGTCATATCTTTTTAATAATAAAGTCAACTATGCAAAACGTCCATTTAAAATTATCTTCCCTTTCCCTACTTCAGTAAAAACAAAACTGCAAACTTGGGAAAGTTACACTACCAAGAATCTGATGCTTGTATATGTATGCTTATCTCTGAATGTATACACGCTTTGCCTGAACACCACACCTAAGGTTATGAAAATACTTTTTACTCAACTTTAAAGACCAATGATTGTTAAACTTTTTTTGGCTTTGTTAAAACAGGTCTTACAAATGCTTGTTCTGTGTAAAGACAAATGAGAAAGACAGTAAGTTAAAGAGGAGGAATTTCTTCGAAACACTCTCTGGAAAACAGAACAAACAAACAAAAAATCCTCTAGTTTTGTAGTCTGAACTTCTATGAAATGTTCCTCATAAGCTGGTGTCTCTTCTTTTACACAGCTTCTATGGAACACAAACCCTCGTGATGCGTATCTTTCCTACAGTTTTCGTAGTACACCACCTGTGACGCTCAAGTTGAGCCATATAAATACCCCCTTCACCTGCACTCAATTCAGAAGCAGTAGCAAGTTTTAGACGGTCAGGATTTGAAGAAGGAAAAAAGATTCT
This sequence comes from Ursus americanus, assembly GCF_024610735.1. Classification (NCBI taxonomy): domain Eukaryota; kingdom Metazoa; phylum Chordata; class Mammalia; order Carnivora; family Ursidae; genus Ursus; species Ursus americanus. Next base: position 40,271,778 of record NC_142141.1, on the reverse strand, counting down.
CAACAACAGATAATGGGAAGATAATAATGTTGAAGGCAAAGCAGGTGCCTTCAAAATTGGTTGTTCATGCAAATGTCAAGAAAAACAAAGGAAAGAAAATCTCTAATGTTAAAGAACACTTGACAGAACAAAAGCTCTGCTCCTGCTTAGTTTATATTGAAAGTAAGAAAAGTTCATGGAAACTCTATGAAGTCCTTATACATAAAGACATGAGTTAGGAAGCTATAATAAAAGGAGGGAAAATTCTAAATTAGATGAAAAACTTACACTGAGATTATGAGACTACTAAATCTAGCCCCACCCAAACTGTTATCTTCTAATGCTCAACCAATCATACACTTTCACTCCTATGTAAATTAAGTGGACACTCACTGCAGGCCCCTGGGGCTGAGGAGGCATGCCTGGTCGGACTCCCAGGAGACCTAATGGGCCTGGGGGACCATGAGGATAGCCTCCATCAGGCATTCGGCGGCGATCATCCCAATGGTGTTGTTCTTCCTCCATTCTTCTCCAGTACATGTCCTCTTCATAACGTCTGAAAACAGAGAATGATATCACAAGCCTTTAAGAAAAATAACCACCCAAGAACTTAAATCAATAATGACAAAAAAATGCAATTAAAAAAACTGTCCCAAATCAGCTTAGCTAACACCTTTTTTATTCCCAGTGTATCTAATATCCCTTATTTGCTTTCATCTACAAGTAAATGGATGCGAATATAACAGAAAAGAGGTGAGAAAACAGAAAAGCAACACAAAATTTCATAGCCTGATGTCAAAGCCAAAGGAACAAACACCAGAAACCTGAGTTCCTTTCAGTCTCTCCCTCTTTAAGATAAAGATTGTAAACTTAAATGCCTACCTAGAGTGGCCAGACCAATAACATGTATGAATGAAAGACCCGAAGCACACATTCAGGAATTTTCTTCCTGTCTCCAAAGAAATGTGCCATTTTCTCCTTAGAGAGAATTAAGACTAATTTTAATTTCCCCATTTATGATACAGGCATACACACATTTGTCTACTATGAGGAAAAACAGTGCAAGACAGTGATAAATGGCAACTCAAATTCTGTCTCATTTTTGGGGACATATTAAGGGTGGAGAGGACTATGGTCAAGTAGAAAGCACATGTTTGTTAACTAACTAGAATTTAAATAACAATTTGAAGGGGGAAAAAAAGAAAGTACATGTTCTAGCTAGAGAGAACAGCTGCTGCTCAGCCCCAATTAATTACTACCATAAGGGAATACAGGTTTGCAATCCTAAGATCATCAGGATTTTAATGTTTTTCAAATCTTTAATGTTGGTTCAGATTAAAAATGCCATGTACATCAAATGAAACATCCATGGGCTGAATTGGACTGTGGGTAGCTATTTATAACCTCTGCTTTAATGGCCATTTTCAGAATCTAATTTCTTTTTTAGTACCTTACTCACTCTCACTTCTGTCTTTACTTTTATCTTCAAACTAGGATACTGATAACTCCCAAGGGAAATCATGTCTCTAAAGTTAATCTTGATAGCAATAAGGTTTTACCAAACAAATCTGTGTAATATAAAACATAAGAAAAAAGCATGTTTCTCCAAAAACGAAACAAACAAACCCAGGTATGATTCTCAAGTAGCTCTGCAGAAACTACCAACTTCCTCAGTTTGGGAGTAAGTAGTGATTTTTTGGGTCATCCAACTTATAAGTAGTATAGAAACATATTTCTCTGTTATTTAGGCCTTGAGAGAAAATGATTAATAACAGGTTGAAAGCTCTGGAAAACTACATTCATTCCAGTTTTGAATAGTTTGTTATTACTGAACACAAACCTTTAAGTTGTGTAAGTGCAGAGATTTTTATCCATTGCTTACCAATTCATACTCAGTGCCTAACACACTATATACAATTTCCTAGCACATCATAAGTGCTTAATATTTGATATATCAGCAAAAGAGGAAGAGTTCCATAATCTTAAGTATACAGAGTTTCAAATGCATTACAAAGGCAGATTATTCATAAAAAATGAGACTGATATATTTAAACATATTAAAAAAATAAAAATCAGGGGTGCCTTGGTGGCTCAGTCATTAAGCGTCTACATTCGGCTCAGGTCATAATCCCAGGGTCCTGGGATCAAGCCCCGCGTTGGGCTCCCTGCTCAGCGGGAAGCCTGCTTCTCCCTCTCCCACTCCCCCTGCTTGGGTTCCCTCTCTTGCTGTGTCTGTCAAATAAATAAAAATCTTAAAAATAAAATAAAAAATAAAAATCAATATATAACAGCAAAAAATATCTCAAGATAGCACATTGATATGTTAATAGCTACAATATAGTGTCTACAAAACAAAAGGTAAGTAAAAAAAATTAAAAATGAATAAGGAATTTACTACAGAAGAAATGTAAACGGTCAAAAACATGAAATAAAATTCACTTTATGAAATAAAAAGTGGTTGACAAGGATGTGGAGAAAAAGGGACCCTTGTATGCTGTTGGTGGTTATGTACACTGGTGCAACCACTGCAGAAAACATTACAAATGGAAATACTTTATGATCCAATAATTCAACTACTATGTTAACTACCCAAAGAAAATGAAAACACTAATTTGAGAAGACACATGCGCCCCTACATTTACTGCAGCATTATTCACAATAGCCAAGATATGGAAGCAACCTAAGTGTCCATCGATACACAAACAGAAAAGATGTGGACACACACAGGAATATTCACACAGGAATATTATGCAGCCATAAAAAGAATAAAATCGTGCCATTTGCAACAACATGGATGGACCTAGAAGGTATTATACTAAGTGAAATAAGACTGAGAAAGACAAATATATGATTTCATTCATATGTGGAATCTAAAAAAACAAATGAATAAACAAACAAAAAGCAAAATCAGACCTATAAATATAGAGAACTGATGTTTGCTACAGGGGAGAGGTGTGAGGGGGACGGGCAAAATCGGTGAAGGGGAATGGAAGACACAGGCTTCCAGTTATGAAATGAGTAAGTCACAGGAATAAAAGGCACAGCATAAGGAATATAGTCAATGATACTGTTAACAGTGTTGTCTGGGGGCAGATGGAAGCTACACTTGTGATAAACACAGCATGAAGTATAAACTTATTGAATCAGTATGCTGTACACCTAAAACTAATGTAGTACTGCATGTCAACTATACTCAGAAAAAGGTGTTGAAAATTTGCCAGTAATATAATTACAATTCAAACTGAACTGAAACAAATTTGAAAAGATTTTCCCCTTCTACCCCCAAATTTCAAATTTGAAAACAAAAAACCACCACCCAAAAAAGGATTTCATATTTCTCTCTCTCATTGGCAGAGACTTTAATGTTATAGCAGCAATTTCTGAAGTATGGCCCAAGGACTCCAGATGGTCCCTGAGGCCCTGTCAGGGGATCCATGTCTTAATATTAAGACACCATCTACCTTTTCCATTCTCATTCTCTTTTGAATGTATAGTGGAGTTATCCAGAGGCAAAATGTGGTATTGCAAAACAAACTGAACACAGAAGCACATACGAGAATCATGCTGCCCTCTCTTAAGCAAAACATTAAAGAGATTTGCAAAAATGTAAAACAGTATCATTCCCACTATTCTGGTGAAGAAATAGTTATTTTATAATTAATTTTCACCATGTTGTATTTATTAAATACATGCAACGTAATAGAATCAATATGTTTATATTTTAACAAATATAGTTCAAATGTCAATTTTAAATGAACTCATAAATATTAAACTTCCCAGTCTTAATTTTTAATACAGTGAAATCTTCATAGCTATAACCCACATAAACAAAAGCTCTTTGGAATCTTCAATAATTACTGAGTATAAAGGGTCCTGAAACCAAAATGTCTGAAAACCACTGAAGTTACAGTATTCAGTATAGGCAGAAGTATGGGTCTCCTTCAAATAAATATTTCCATTTCTGGAAATATTATTATTAGCAACTAATCATGATTTATGCAATAATACAGTCTCAAGAATGGTCAATGTAATAATTATGTTACAGAAACACTGGAAACACAACCTAAGTATCTAATAATATGGGACAAGTTATAAAGAAAATTACACATCTATACAAGAGAATACTACGCTGTCATGAAAAATAATCCTAGCTTAATTTTTAAGTTGACATATAAATGAAAAAAGTGAATTATAAAATGTGTACAGGGGCACCTGGGTGGCTCAGTTGCTTAAGCATCTGCCTTCGGCTCAGGTCAAGATCCCAGGTCCTGGGATTGAGCCCCTCATCAGACAGGGAGCCTATTTCTACCACTCCCACTCCCCCTGCTTGTGCTCTGTCAAATAAATAAAAAAATCTTAAAAAGAAATGTGTACATTATGCTTCTGTTCTTATTTTTTGAAATTCCATATATATATTTATATATATATTTAAGATTTTATTCATTGGACACAGAGAGAGAGCATGTGCACACAAGCAGGGGGAGTGGGAGAAGAAGAAGCAGGCTCCCCATAGAGCAGAGAGCTCAATGTGGGGCTTGATCCCAGGACTCTGGGATCATGACCGGAGCTGAAGGCAGACATTTAACTGAATGAGCCACCCAGGTGCCCTTGAAATTATATTTTAAAACTTGAATACTCCACAGCAGTATTTCATGATAGCCCAAAAGTGGAAACAACACAAATGTCCATCAACTGATAAATGAACAATGTTACACATTTGTATGATGGACTATTATTCAGCCATGAAACAAAGTACTGATGATACATGCTAAAACACCCATGAACCTTGAAAACATGCTAAGTGAAAGTAGGCAGACAAAAAAGACCACAGATCATGATTCCATTTATATGAAATCTCCAGAGTAAGTCTAAAGATTTATTTATTTGAGAGACAGAGAAAGAGAGCACACAGAGGAAGAGGGAGAAGCAGATTCCCCCCAAGCAGGGAGCCTGACGTAGGGCTTAATCCCAGGACCCTAGAATCATTACCTGAGCCGAAGACAGATGCTTAACCAACTGAGCAACGCAGGTGCCCCCAGGGTATGTCTGTAGGCCAAAAGTATATTGTGGTTGCCTAGGCGTAGATGTAGGGGTTGGGGGGAAATAGGTAGTGACTGCCAATGGGTTTGTGGTTTCTTTTGGGGGTGACAAAAATGGTTCTAAAATTGACTGTGGTGATGGCTGTACAATTCTGTGAATATTACTTAAAAACCATTGAACTATACCATTTAAAGTAACCTCTACACCCAATGTGGGGCTTCAGTCTATGACCGTGAAATCAAGAGTCACATGCTGTACTGACTGAGCCACTGAGTGACCCTGAATTGTATCATTTAAGGATATGTACGGGTGCCTGGCTGGCTCTGTTGGATAAGCATCTGACTCTTGATTCTGGCTCAGGTCATGATCTCAGGGTTGTGAGATCAAGCCCCACATCAGGCTCCGCACTGGGCACGGGGCCTACTTAAGACTGTCTCCCAGGGACGCCTGGGTGGCTCAGTCGTTAAGCGTCTGCCTTCGGCTCAGGGAGTGATCCCAGAATCCTGGGATCGAGCCCTGCATTGGGCTCCTCTGCTGGGAGCCTGCTTCTTCCTCTTCCTCTCCCACTCCGCCTGCTTGTGTTCCCTCTCGCTGGCTGCCTCTCTGTGAAATAAAGTCTTAAAAAAAAAAAAAAAAAAAAAAAAGACTCTCTCTCCCCCTTTTATGCCCCTCCACTTGTGCACACTCACTCTCTCTCTTAAAAAAAAAAAAAAGAAAGAAAAAAGATGTCAGTTATATCAATAAAACCAAATGTTAATATATCTCTAGAGGATAGGTTTTCTCCTTTCCCCTTCCCTATAAGCCTCTAAAGCTTTTATAATAGACGTTTCTTTTTAAAAAGTACACGTTAGGGGCACCTGGGTGGCTCAATCCGTTAAGTGTCTGCCTTCACCTCAGGTCATGATCCCAGGGTCCTGGGATCAAACCTCATATCAGGCTTCATGCTCAGCGGGGAGTCTGCTTCTCCCTCTCCCCCCCCCCCCCCCGCTCATGTTCTCTCTCAAGTAAATAAATAAAATCTTAAAAACAAAACAAATTCCACACATTATTGTCTAGAATCTACCAAATCTTATACTCCGGATATTTTTGTCATGTAACCAAAAGTTTGGTTTTAAACTGAGGTGTTTACTTATAATATAATAAACTATTCTGGGGCACCTGGCTGGCTCAGTCAGTAAAGCAGGTGACCCTTGATCTTGGGTTTTTGAGTTCAAGCCCCACACTGGGTGTAGTAGTGTTTAAAACAAAACAAAAAAACCCAAAACTATCCATATATATAATTCAACTATTTCTTCATATATTTAACATATATAAGATACCACTTACACATAATTCCTAATAACAAGGCCACAGTCAAGTACTAGAATAGCCAATAACTTAATTTTAATGTATTTCTTTCCTGTACCTAGGATCTTCCTGAAAAGTGAAAATTAAAGTGCATTAAATAAATCTGGATTGCTCTGAATGGGCGTCACATACTCAGAATAAGTTTTTTAGAAAGGCTGAACCACTTTCTATCATGCTACTAACAGTTAAAGATATTACCTCATTTCCATTCTCCAGCGTTCTTCCTCTTCTCGCCTTCGCCAATACTCTTCTTTCTGCATTTGCTTCCTCATTTTCTCTTCTTGAATCTTTCTGGCTCGAATACTGGGCTTTACTTCTACTTGCAAATCTGGATTTACTTTTTTCTGTTAACACAGACACTTAAAAATTAGCAGGCCCTCTAATAATCTACACATACTATTAAATCATACAACCTCCATTTTCTTTCATCATAGAGGCTTTCAGTTGCAAATTTTCTTATTGTAAGAGTAAGATCAGTAAAATAAGTTGTATTAGAGAAAAGATTCAGAATATTAATAAACATCCTTTTCCCCTCCCACCCCCCAAATTCTTAATTGTCAAAGTTTACGATGACATACATAGTATGTAAAAAGTACATAACTTAGTGTTAACCAATAGAAGAAATCCTTAGGGAACTAATGGATAGTTAATTTTCCTTTATTTGTTTATAAGTAGATGACCCTAAATGCCTGCCTATGGGGGTTAAAAAACAGACTTTTAATTTTCACTACCTCTTTGTTTAGAAGGGAAAACATGAATCTAGTGCATTAGTCTAGGCTAATTAAAAACTTTTAAGTTTTTTTGTCTTTTTTTTAATTGGACAGTGACAGACACAGCGAGGGAGGGAACACCAGCAGGGGGAGTGGGAGAGGGAGAAGCAGGCTTCCCGCTGAGCAGGGAGCCCGATGTGGGGTTCAATCCCAGAACCCTGCGATTATGACCTGGGCTGAAGGCAGACACTTAATGACTGAGCCACCCAGGCGCCCCTAATTAAAAACTTTAAATAAGTAAATCATTTGGATTTAACATCTGAAGTGTTTTTAATGAAGAATTCATATTATAATTCATTTTAGTGGGAATTCTACCAAGACAAAGAAGGTAAATAAATGGAGACCTAATACTTCTTTCAAAGTACTTTATGTGAAGCAATTATCTATATATACACAATTACTTTATCCAAGCAATGTTACAGTCACTAAAAATGATGAAATATGGATACACTGTTCTTAACTAAGTATAACAAACTAATCAATTAAAAACCAAACATCTGAATCTAAGTGAGACATGACATGCTAATGTTAGAATGGAGTTCATGAACTGAGTTCTGTTTAGTGTTTTGTTTTTTATGGAGAATGTTCCAAGCTGTGTTAAAAAAATAAAAAATAAAAAAAAGACAGTTGAACAATTTTTTAGTGGGGGAGGGGTAGAGGGAAAGAGACCCTTAAGCAGGCTCCATGCCTGACGTGGTGCTTATCCCACAACCCTGAGATCATGACCTGAGCTGAACTCAAGGGTCGAACATTTAACTGACTGAACCACCCTGACAGTTGAAATTTTACTCACTTTATACTGAAGTCTGTGTCTTCGCCCTTTTAAGTGCATCTCCTTAGCATTGGGATCGTTAAAACTGCACTCGCATAATTTACAGTGGAATCGAATTACTTTTCCCTCATCATTTCGTACCTTGACAACGGGAAAAAAGAATTCAAGAATCATTAACAAAATATAGTTGAAGATTTCATTCACAGACCCTCACAGATTCTGTGATGAATAAATGTAAACAAATAGTTTGAAGTGGGGGAAAAATGAGACAGTTATCTGTAATTTTTTAAAACGATAATCTGGAGAAATGAACTAAATGTTAAAATTCTTAACTGCAGCATGCAAGATGTGTATTTGCATGTATTTGCTTTTGATATTAACTTTAATTTCAATACCTTTATCTATGTGTAAACATTTAGATTTAAATGCAATTGGGTAACAGTTCTCTAACAAATTCTCTAGTAAATAGTAAATACCGGCTACTGGCTAGGTACTGCTCTTGGAGATGGAAATAAGCTGATTAAAAACATTATTCTGGTATACGAGTTTCTACAAAGCTCAAGATTTTATACATGTAACTATGGAAAATCAATGTCAATTTTTTCTAAATGCACAACCACTTAGGAAGAGAAGTACAGGGTTATTAAGACATCTATAATGGATACTAGGTTCAAATTATTTGTGAAAGCTTTAAAGATTGGCTCTGAATGCAATTCTCTGAAGTTTTGGATTACTTAATTAACCAATACCATTAAATATTACGGTGTCTTGGCTGTGTCCATTTCTTTAGATAACCACACCTTACTCTTAAGACCTGTAATTTTTAAATTGTGAACTACTTATAAACTATATAACCCAGTTTTCTATCTGGTAAACAAAGACAACATAATATGTAATTTTTCTTGACGGGAGTAAAAAACAAAGAAATATTTACCAAAAATCTATATGGTAGGCACTGTCTTAGGTACTTTATTTAATCTGATCTTCACAACTGTGGAAATATCCAACTTCTATAGATGTGACCACTGAAACTCAGAGAACTTATGCATGTTCTATGATACAGTGAAAGTAAAGAGTAGTGCTACACCACTCCATGCTGGGCTTTTTGCTAACAGCAAATATTTATCAGGCCCCTCCAATGTTCCCTCATTCCTCAATTTACTGAGTTTACCTGTAAAACAGGAAGATTTCTAACCACCCTGAGAAATCAAATAAACATAATCTGATAAATCAGCAACTCTAATTTACACATGAAACTACATGATTGTACAGAAAGAAATATTGGCTCTGTCATTCTTTTGTGGCTCACAATTTTTTTTTTTTGCTCTTTATATTCAGGTTATTTGAAGGATACAAGAATGTCTACCAAACAGAAAACTACCTTATATCACAGTGATGGTATTGGTAGGAAAAAAGTTAAAAAAAAAATTATGACATCACTTAGGCAAGCTTAAAGAGCATGCTTTTAAAAAAAAAAAATATTTATTTGGGGGGAGTGGCAGAGGGAGAGAATCTTCAAGTGGACTCCCTGCTGAGCATGGAGCCCACCACGGGGCTTGATCTCACACCTGTGATATTCCTTTATAAATAAATCTAATTTTACGCATAAAGCATTCCTGCAACAAAATGACACTTCTGGGGGGGAGAGGTGTGTGCAGAGGGAGAGAATCTTAAGCAGGCTCCACGCCCAGCATGGAGCCCGACATTGGGCTCGATCTCACAACCCTGAGACCATGACCTGAGCTCAAACCAAGAGTCGGACGTTTAACCGACTGAGCCACCCAGGCGCCCCCAAAGTGACACACTTCTTTCCTATACTAATCTCACAGTGATGGTATTCTCAAATCAGTACCTCCTCCACATAATCATGGCCCACTGGCTGCACATCACTCTGCAAAGCAGCAAGAGATGCAGGTGTGACTGGTTCTGACACAGTGTCTGGCTTTACTTCTGGAATCTGTACAGAGGTGACAGGAGTGCTTTTAACACATTCGGTTCCTTTTAAGTCTTCTGTTTTATTTCCTGTTGACTGCAGCTTATTCCCCCCTAGAAAAGCATAAAAGAATTATAGTAATTTTAATTTACTTTTTGTAAATTTATAATCTGATACAACAAAAATTTCAGATAAAGTTATTTTTTCACCATTAGTCCAACTCCTGCTTGACATACATCAGAATTTTGAAAAACACATCAACCATTTGGCCTTTTTATCCTGTTAATGAAGTACATTTTTCCCTTCTCCAGCACCCAAAGATACTCTCCGTCCCCACCATGACTCTCGTAACAGCAAGTACCTAAAAAGGTAGGGTCTAAACCCAAATCTTGTTTGTATCCCTAGCTCCCTCCCAAGGAACTGGGCGATGTCCCAAGTCCTGGTAATATAAGAATAAGATACAGTAGCTGCTTCTGAGATGCCAACAATTTAAGGGAAGATACAAATAATTATAATACAATGTGGTAAGTGCACAGTAAGTAGGAACACAGTGTGGTGGGAACGGTTTTTAAAAAAAGAAGGGGGGGAGCCTCTACCCTCTAACAGGATCCAGTTAGCAAAGGCTTCACTAAGGTTGTGTCACTTGAGCTGGGCTTTGAAAGAAGAGTAACAAGTATGAACTTGGCCCAGCAGAAAGAAGAAGATGATGTCTAAATAGAATACCAGACACAAGAACACGAAGTTTAAAAGACTATGGTAAATTCAAGGAAGATATCAGCATCAATTACTATGCAGGCAGACATGATGACACATTCAGACTATGAAGGCCTCAGCTGGCATATAAGGAATACAGTTTTTCCTACATGCAAGAAGGCCACTGAAAATTTTTCAGCAGGAGACTAACACAATTTGACACGTATTTTAATGAAATGACTTTGATAAGCTTGAAGAAACTGGCCGTGATAAGAGACAAAGCCCTGAGGAAGAGACTTGGGAGACCTAAAAACAAGGCAAAAACTATGAAGAAAAACAGGAATTTTTTTTGTAGAAACACTGTAGTGACAAAAACAAAAGGACTATGTACATAACCGAAGGAGACAGTAAACAGGTAGAAATGTCAGTAAAATTTTCCATGTGAAAAAAGCAGCAATTTGACAAGATTATTTCATGACACTCTTGTGACAGAATGAGACACTGGTTGGCCAGAGAGCCATACAGATAATGACCAGGTAATTCCTACAATATAGCTCTAAAAGGTGGGAGGTTTTGAGTTTGCCCAAGAGATTTTGAAGTTATACACACTGGAATAAATGAGACCACTTGTAAATACGGGGTGAAGAGAGTGAGATGAGAACCAGAATCAGAATCTTAGGAGCATCACCATTTAATGAATATGAAGGCAGGAAAACCAATAAGACACCTGAGAATGGGGTGGGTAGACATGAGAGAGACTTTACGCTTTAAGGTACAGCAGTCAACTGTGTCAAATGTTAGAGAGGTCAACAGGGTGAGACTGAAAACTGGTTACTGGATTTGGCAATTAGATCTTTGGTGATCTCTGAAAGTAGTTTCAGAAGAGTAGAGTGGAAACACTGGAACAGGCTGAGGAATGGATAAGAAGTACAGAAGTAGAGAAAGTAGAATTAGGCTGTAGCTTGAGAGGATTATAGTAATAAGAAAATGTCTGGTTTTTTATTTTTTGTTCTTTTATTTTTTTTTAAAGACTATGGAAGACACAGGTAAACCTATATGACCAAAAGGAAGAAGGAAGAAACCATTAGAAGACGGAGGACTGATTAAAAATTCAAGAGAAAAAAACAGATACATGATCAAGTAAGATCCCAGAGAAGAAGGGAGATGGGTACAAGAGCATAAAACAGAAGGGTTAGTCCTGTAATGGAGGAGAAACATCACTTTGACAGTTAGGAGAAAGAGAATCTTCAGTACTTGCCAACAAAGTTTATTTTGGGTGTAGATGTTTTCTTGGCAGCCATATTTGTAGGTACTGCTGATACTTTAGTGTTGGATGTGCTATTAAGAGACGAGTTTCCTGTAGTTGTAAGACCTTTCACTGAAGAAGTTGCAATTGATGAAGTATTCACAGTACAATTGCTTGCTGCAATGCTTGAGGGAGAGGCAGTCGGTTTTGAAGCAGACACAGCTGTTGAAGAAGTAGCTTGGCTAACGACATTTGGTTCTGTTGAAGGAATGGGTTTACCAAGTTTTGTGTGTAATTTAACCACCTACAAAATAAAAGCACATTTGTGAAGAAACTCAAAAAGCATTGATTTTTAACTTTTTCTAAAAGAGTTTATTTTTGTTTTTAGAAATCAAGGAAATGGATATTTATTTTTTTATTACTTTAAATAAAAACCTTAAAAAATTATATATATGTACACACACACACACTCTCTGCTTTAAACAACATAAACTAAACAAAATCCATCCCTTTTTTGATGATTCTGTGAATACCCTTGGTTGCTCTGAGCTGGCATGAAAGACTTTATAAAATGAAAATCTGAACTGTATTTTTCGTTGTTGTTATTTTTATTTATATATGTATATACACAAAACTCATTACTTTCAAAACAATCTCCGTGAAGCAGATTTCGATATTCCATTTACCATGAGGTGAGGAAAAAAAGGCAAAGAAAGATGAAATCAACTTGGCTACATACATATCAACCTAGACTTAAGCATGACAAGAGGAAAATAATCATACAACAAATTTCCAACTGGAAGAATAAATGATCTCGTTTAATTCAAAGAAAAAAGTCTCCAATCCTTCCCTCTTTAAGCAATGACTATTCGATGTTACCTTTATGTATAATGGCATATAAACAAGGCTTATAATGCACTCAAAGTTTTCAAGTTTTAAAACCACCTATATTTAAACCCTCCATTGAAAAAGTAAAAGAAAACAGAGTAAGACATAAGGGTGTGTGGGAAAAAACACCTACTTTCTGATGCTTAGCACCACGAATGTGGGCAGCATATGCATCTGCTCCTGTACAAGACACATCGCAGAGCTCACAACGTAGCTGATTTTGAGTCCCACGAGTAGAGTTGTTGCTGCTGCTGGTATTTTGTGAGGCTTTCAATGCGGCTTCTTTTTTTTTATGTTTCTGTCCTTCTAAATGTTCTTTATAAGTCTGTTTCAAACAAAAAGGATAAACGTTGTTTTGCTAATTTTCAATCTATATCATTTGAAATTATTCAATTCTCAAATCTCTAGTACTCATTTAAAAATGAGCACTAAAACAACTGTAAAAGCAACTGAACAACAGCATGTGGGATTTCTTATATATGTGATATATCTGTGGTTCTCTGTATTTTGCTTACAAAGAATACCTTTATCTAACACTTTGATTTACAAAGGACTTCCATATATAGCCATATTAACAATATAAGGTAACCACTTCCAGTTTTAAGAATTTAAATCTTTTATTGCTTATGTATAATGATGGACAGTGACCATTCCACAAATTATTTAATTGTAGAATTAAGATGAGGGAGTGAATGTATCTATATCACACAAAAAAAGTTACTGAACGGTAACAAGACATTTTACGAACAGGCGTATTTATTGATAAAACTAACTTTTCTAATCCAGAATGTGTTTTCATATAGAACCCATGCCATCCTGAATAAAAGCTTATTTAAAATATATATAACAGCCAAAATTACATATATTTGTAATGAAAAACAATATTATTGTAATACTAGCCAATAAAATCGTGAAATTGTATATTAAAAACTGTCTGGGGGCGCCTGAGTGGCTCAGTTGGTTTAAGTGTCTGCCTTCGGCTCAGGTCATGATCCCAGGGTCCTGGGATTGAGCCCCATGAAGGGCTCTCTGCTCAGTGAGGAGCCTGCTTCTTCCTTTCCCTCCGCCTGCTGCTGCTCCTGCTTCTGTGCTCGCGTGCTGTCAAGTAAATAAATAAAATCCTTAAAAAGAACAAAACAAAACAACTGTATGGAATCAGATGATTAAAGAAGGCAGATTTATTAAAATGAGGAGGTTAATAAGGACTGCTATTTCTTTTTTCTTGAGTGGGGCCAAATACTTCCTCTTTCATGTTTTATTTTTAAAGTTGTTAAGACAGACGTATCATTAGCATAAAACTGTATATTCATCACAGAATTTAGAGCTGGATGGAACTTTACTGATTACCTAAAACAATGATTTTCTAATTTTTAAACAAGAGAATGCTTTCTCCAAGTGAAATCTTATGCAGAAGTAGGGGAAGTTGCTCTGTTTTTGAAACAAAAGAGGGAGACCTAAAACCCAGTCATCTGATTCTCCTCCTCTCATTATCTACAGTGGCCTGAAGCAGCTCCATGAAGCAGTCTGAACCTCAATTATATAGGGCAAGTACTTAATAAGTGAGGAAACAAAAGCCCAAAGATGTGAAGGTCTCCAACTTGTCCAAAGTCACACAGTGACAGAGCCAGGACTGGGACCATGGCCCCTTTTTTTTTTTTTTTTAAAGATTTTATTTATTTATTCGACAGAGATAGAGACAGCCAGCGAGAGAGGGAACACAAGCAGGGGGAGTGGGAGAGGAAGAAGCAGGCTCATAGCGGAGGAGCCTGATGTGGGACTCGATCCCAGAACGCCGGGATCACGCCCTGAGCCGAAGGCAGACGCTTAACCGCTGTGCCACCCAGGCGCCCCGGGACCATGGCCCCTTAAACCTGAACCTTACTCTCCCCCCACCCTTAGGTCCACATCTAGATTCTAACTTACAATATCAATGATGCTTTTCTCTAAGGCTCATTAGCCACTTAAGGCACTGCCTCTGATTTGCATTAAGCATCCCTGGCCTATTCTTTCATAAAGATCTAGACACTCCAAACCAATAATCAGCCTCATCTATACTCATTCTGAATGCTACTTTTCACCTATGATCCTAGACCCATGTTCTATCATTTTATATGGGTACCAGATACTCAACACATCTCTTTGGTCTACATTTGCCACTCATGGCATCATCCCCTCTCAATAGCCATCGCAGAGTAGGATATATTCCATGTTTAATCCTGGGTCCCTGCCAACATTCCCTACCTGCTCCCTCTCCCCCGACCCCATCACAGTGAGACTATTTCTTATCACACTCAAAACAGGGAGAAGGTTTTATGTAACTAGTCACATGTACTAAATATTCCACAATTATTTCCTAATTTGTGTAACTCAGGGAATGCTGGTAACTGAAAATAATCTAAAAAATCAATATTAAAAAGTAAATAGTACTAATCTAGTATATTAAAGAATGTACACAGGTGGGCCAGAGACAATGTAACTGAAAGAAACTACTGCAGAGTCAAAGATTGTTCCTTTCCAATAATATGCCTTTCATTAGCCAAACTGTTGGTCAATTCTTATCTAAAAAGTCACTCCTAAAGAAATTAACAAATAATGTCAGGGTAAGGGTTGAACACATTAGACTTTACGAACACTCATGCCTAAATCACAGATTTTAAGGTGTAACAATCAGGAAAAAAACAAAACCTGGGGGAAAAAGGGAATAAATATTTTACATGCTTCATTAGTTGATATTTTTGAAAAAGACATGTCCCTACATCTTTCTTTTTTTTTTTTTAAAGGTATTATTTATTTATTTGACAGAGAGAGACAGCCAGCGAGAGAGGGAACACAGGCACGGGGAGTGGGAGAGGAAGAAGCAGACTCCCAGCGGAGGAGCCTGATGTGGGACTCGATCCCAGGACTCTGGGATCATGCCCTGAGCCGAAGGCAGACGCTTAATGACTGAGCCACCCAGGTGCCCCCTTACATCTTTCTTGTTCCCAAAGTTTCTATTCCCTCACAGAGGAAATTACACAGAAATAAGTAACATTCTATAAAGCATATACAAAAGTTAGCCTTATTATAGAAATGTTATTCTGGAAAAAAAAAAAAAAAAGAAATGTTATCCTGCAAACTACAGACTGTTAAAAGAACTTATTTCAAGGATTTTTAATATTTCAGAAAGACAATTTCTTCTGCTATTTATATGCTCCAAAAAATATCACATTTGACAAAGTCCTCGCATCTTTAATTCAAGTATGTAAAACTGAATTATCTCTATGGTCATCCTTTCTCAGCTGTAACATTCTATTCATATACTCAAAATGGACCTCCAAGAAGAGCTAAGGAAATCAATAGGCAACTGTGTTAAGTTGAAGAATTTTGTATAAAGGCTTTATAAAGCAAGCTGTGGACACTATAAGAGAAATAAAAAGTCAATCTTACTCCCAACCCCAATTAATTTGAATATAAAACTTCTAAGTTAAATTTAAATATTATTTAAAGAACAAAATATCTTTCATGAAAAAAGTATAATTTGCCCATTTTTCATTAACATAATCATTTTAAAAGTTTTTCTTAATAGAATTCTTGTCTCAATACAAGTACTTCTTAAAAAAAGACTGCTTCACGAACTATGTATGTGTTAGCTAAAAGCTAACAGGAAAGAAAACATAAACCTTCTCTGTAAACATTACAATTAGAATATCAACCATACTTGACTATCAAAAATAACTAAAAGGCTCGTGGTAAAACATACAACGTAAGTACCTGTGGTCCAGCACAGCTGATCTTACAAACATCACAATAGTGAATCTGGGGCGGTTTGGGAGGCTGTTTTGGTTTCAGTTGTTTATTTTGGAATGGTGCTTTTTTAGTAAAGGTGGTCCCTGTCCAGGCAGCTGTCGCCGCCGCCGCTGCTGCTGCCGCTGCTGCCTGCTTCTGTTGCTGCTGCTGCTGTTGGTAGTAGGAGGATGCAGCTGAATACACTGCTGCTTCATAACCTGAATAAGACGTACCTTACAAATGAAATCAAACAAAGATTATGTTACATAATTACAAAAGGCCAAGTTAAATGCTATGAATTTAAATTCAATAAATTCTGCTAGTAAAGGTACGTTTACATGTGCATATTTACAAATAATGAATATCTCACAAAACCTGGAAAAATCTTATTTACCCTCTTTTAAGTCAATCAACAAATTTTTAACTCAACACATCGCAGGTGTTATAAAGGCATAAAAGAGTATAAGATTTGGTCCTTGACTTTGAGAAGCTTACAGTTCAGTTGGTAGGATATGACAGAGTGATAAACATACGTGGTTACAGAATCTGTTAATATTTCCCCAAAAAGAATTCTTCTGCATACAATTTGGGAAGGGCTGAATTTGAGGGAGAATCTGAACTAGGATACTAGACAGGAGAAAAAGAAACTCATTAAAGTAAGATTTTTAAATGCCTGATGCCTAAGAGGATAGAAGATTTAAAGGAAGAGGAAACACACCAGGATTCTCAATCCCAGTGATTGACTGATGGATTGTGCAACTGATAAAAGCAAGGAGCTGACAGAAGCTGGTTTGGAGAAGCAAGGTGAAGAAACCTTAGCAGAAGTCTGTGATATGGAGCTGGAGTTCAGATGAATATACAGGACAACAGTTAAAAAAATTCTAGAATTAAGGACCAAATATACTGGTTCTCATTCTCCAAAAGAAAAAGAGCACTGTATTTTCGGGTTGAATGCATGGACTGATTCTATCCATTTCCACTGTTCAAAGTCTTTAATGAACAAGCACACCAAACTAGTTAGTGACACAGACGTAACATATACATGTTGCTTATGTTCAGTGATTTAGAGACTTAAAAGTCTACAGAAGTTTAAATTTTGACAAAGTTGCTGATTTTATTTATAAGCCTACCACAAAACTAGAAAACTTACCCCTTTCTAAACTAAGATCTCTGGAAATTTGGTGGACTCCCTATTTATCACATTGCAGTAACTGGGCAAAGAGTCATGTAAGGCTCAAGAAAAATATTCCTAGTTGCCAGGATGGCACATAAGAACTACTTAAGGAAAACTGAACTTTTTGGTCTCTCAAATGCAGACTGTGAAGTTGAAAAGACTTATGACCTGCTAGCTCTGAGGCATCTACACACATAGGAAAGAAAACACGACATGAATTGGAAAGGTGAGGATTTAAGATGCATGGAAACTGAGAATCAAAGGCATCTGAAACTGGCAGTACCTAGAAAACAGTGCAATCAAGTAATTTGCATGAAAAGCCTTCTTAGACATTTATGTCAGGCTATTAAATTATACAAATGCTTATAAAGATAGAAAGTTTGGTAAGAGAAGAAAACATGTAAAAGTAAAAGTAAGAAGAAGCAGGTAGGCATATCAATAATAATCATATGATCAGATAAAAAATAACTAGAAAACAACTGATGTAACTGATCAAAGGAAAAACTATAGATCAGTAAACTCTTCTGGTCAGTCCTACCAATATCCTATGTTACTTAAAAATGTGACAGAAGACCAAATGCCTTCAAAGTTATAGGCAGAAATATGTACAGTTTAAATTTCACTTTTAAAACATCATAAATTGTCTAGTTAAAACTAACAAAGCTATTTTTAAATTATAACTGGCTAGGACCATGATTTCTGTATAAAAATTTTTTTTAAGATTTTATTTATTTGACAGAGAGAGAGAGACAGCCAACGAGAGAGGGAACACAAACAGGGGGAGTGGGAGAGGAAGAAGCAGGCTTTCCAGCGGAGCAGGGAGCCTGATGCGGGGCTTGATACCAGGACCCTGGGAATATGCCCTGGGCCAAAGGCAGATGCTTAACAAATGAGCCACCCAGGTGCCCCGTATGAAATTTTTTAAATAGACATTTCCCAAATGACTAGTTATTGTGTATAGAAACTGTAGAAATGCCACTTAAATGTAACCTCATGAATTAATATATCAAGAAAATAAAAAGTAGCATAACGGCAATAACATCCTACAAAGCTGACCAGGAATTTTAGTTTTAGTTTTTTTTTTTTCTCAATTGAGAATCCACAGCATGAGAGGCAGTGTTCCAGACACAGTAAAGTCTCAAAACAGATTTATAAGGCAAGTATTATTATCCTTACATGACAGATGAGAAAACTGAGGCTAAGAGATCGTGAGGTGCTTTCAACACTGAGTTATTTAAACTACAAAAATCAGCAGGCTAAGCTTAATATTTACAAAATAATCTCCTTCATTTGCACATCTGTAGTCTAAAACTAATAAAAGGTGAGTGTAAATATAGCTTACTACTTAATCTCCTATGACTATTAGCAAACAAATGTACATTTCTTGTAAAAGCACTATGGGAAAACAAATATAAGGTTTCATCTCTAAATAAAAGCTCAGTTTTTGAGGGCTGAAACAGTTTCACTTAAAAAAGTACTTTTATTAGGAGTGTCTGGGTGACTCAGTCGGTTATGCATCCGACTCCTGATTTAGGCTCAGGTCATGATCTCAGCGTTGTGAGATTGAGCCCCATGTTGGGCTATGTGCGGGGAGTAGAGCCTGCTTGGGATTCTCTCTCCCCCTCATCTTCTCCCTCCACCTCTAGGAAAAAAAGAAGTACTTTTATTAAAAATGCTTACTGATTAGTAAGTTACATATTAAGTTGAAATATAATTTTTAAATGCACAATATCAGAAACAAAAACATACCATTTCAGTAGTAAATTCAGCATGTTACAAACCACCATTTAGCAAGATTCTAGAACCACCAAGATTCTAGAACTAAGCTTAATGAGAAGAAAAAAATAGCTGACCTAATAAAATTGTGCATACAGAACTCAGAAGTCCTAATAATGATCTTTCTGGATGGCAATTTCACATTATGTACCACATATATTTTAAAGTGCATAACCTCTGACATAACGGTAATTTCTAGGAATTTATCTTAGGGAAACAACTAGCAAATACACAAATCTTTTCATACAAGGATTATTTTACCCACTGTTGTTTCTAGTTCTTCCCTAATATGAAACCTAGCATCCCAAGAAACTTTAAAATCTATATAGTACAGTCATACAATAAAATATTATGCAGCCATTAAAAACTATGTATTTCTAAGCGTAAATTCTGACTTCTAAATACCATATTAGAAACCACAGCTCCTCTGCGAAATGGCTGATTGTGAGTCTTGGTCATGAAATGCTTGAAGTATATCAGTAATAACTTACTGTGGAAGGAAAAAAGGAAAAAGTGCTCAAAGAATAATGATGCCAAGTCCAAAAGGCTCAGGAGCGAGTTTGAAAAGAATCTCATTGGCCAAATCTGGGAAAACATGTGCCTCAAAAA